>NC_086339.1:2549969-2868716 GCF_032445375.1 Bacillus rossius redtenbacheri | reverse complement strand
CGCATGCACGAATACTTGTTTTTTGTTTTCTCGCTTACAGCGCGAAAGAATGGCTCTTTCCCCAGTTAGTTGGGGGTGAACCTGAACTTAATCTGGCAACGGAATGTAACCCCTTCCCATTGGAATCTCTCTTGTACGAGAGAGTGGTTGAACGTCGAAGCCACCTTAATGGTCTAGACTACAGCTCTTTTTTCGCTGGCCTCCACGTTCACCCGACGTAATGCCATGCGATTTTTTCTCCCTTAGGTGCATTATAAAAGATCGTGTCTACGTTCCGCCGCTACCTAATGATCTGCCAGAGTTGAGACACAGAATTGAAGAGGCCGTTGCTTCCATTACTCCGGACGTGTTAAACCAAAGTGTGAGAATAATTTGATTTTTTAGGTTGGAAGTGTGCCGTATAACTAAAGGTGTAAATATTATTTTTGAAAGATTTGTGCAATGGGAGTGCATGACTTGATGTTGGCTTTTGGACATACGCCATTGCTATGCTCATGTTCGTCTGTAGAAGAAGACTACCAAAAAAAAAAACAACCAAATGACAAAAACACAAATCTTTGTTTTTTTCTTTGTTTGTTGACCATATTCCTGTTTTGGAGTATTGTGTGGTGTTTTTGTCATTTGTGTTGTTTTTTTTTTTTTTGTAGTTTTCTTCTACAGACAAACATGAGCATAGCAATGGCGTATGTCCGAAAGCCAACATCAAGTAAAGGTGTAAATATTGGAAATTACACTATGTTAGTTGTGAATGGTCTGAATGAAACGGTTCATGATGTGGGATTGAAACTGGGACACTCCTGGGGCCCGAGGCAGGCGGTGGTGGAGTGATGGTGGAGTGGAGGAGTAGCGGAGGCCGGCCCCCGTGTTGCAGGTGTACCTGGCGCTGTTCAGGCCGCTCAAGGTCACCAGGCACCAGTTCAAGAAGGTGCTGGACTGCATGAAGCTGATACGGCAGCTCAAGTACCAGGAGGTGTACGCCCAGGAGAAGGTCACCAAGGTGGACAGCCTGTCGCTCGTCCTCTCCGGCAAGTGAGTGCTCTTTAGGCTCGCTGGACCGCTGAGCACCGCAGGAACAAGCTTTGGGTTTCATAAGTGCTTTTTATTCAATGAGTTTAGTGATTACAAGAGGCCTGAAGGCCATATATATATATATATATATATATACATACACACACATACACAAGAGGAATGCTTACACCATGACCACTTCGCCGCTACCCTACTGCTTGAATCTGTGTGTGAATGGGCGAGTGACTGGTTTTAATGTAGTAGCACCTTTTTTTTTTATGGTTTTGATACTATTTGGTGTATGTTTAATCACTTTTCTTTTTCATGTATGTCTATGCTTAATTTTTAATTACTTTAAATTAGTCATAGTTGAATCTGTTGTAATAGTTAATATTTGAACATTGAGATAAAATTTTAATGTGTTCTCTTAATATTTAGTCAACATCTGCTTATATCGTGCTTAATTTTTAATATTCCACTATTTGATGTAATTGCAGAAAAGTGGTTAAGTGTAAGAAAAGGCACACACAAACCTTACGAAGCAAACAAACAGCAATTCCAAACGAAATCGTCTCTTCTTGCAGAGGTGATAACCGATAAGCACAAAAGGACAAAATGATAGGTGCATTATAAAAAACACTATAAACAGACATAAAATACAAGGGGAAAAGTAGAAGAAGCTTTGTGATTACGAACACATTTTTCGTTAAGGAACCCCCCCCCCCCACCCCACCTGGTTTGGTCGTCAGGTGTTAACGCGTCATATGCAAGCCGCCGAAGATTAATAAAAAAAAAAATGTCTAGTTACGAATAACATTTAAGAGCCAATGTAATTGTCTGTACAATAATTAACTTTGTCTATAACGTTTATATTTTGGACATTGTGAAAGGCTAAAATATTTTTTGCGCACTTTTTTAGGTATGATAAATTCAGCACACAGTTTTATTTATTTTTTTATTTTTTATTTATTCATTTATGTTGTAACATAGCGGTGGGCACGACACATATATACAAGGACAACATATAAACAATGCAAACAAAATATAAACAAACAAATAAAGTTTAAAATATACCTAATAATGATAAAACATCAAAATATAAAACGCATAAAAAGAAATACAGAACATAGACATTGTAAGTGGTATTTCTAAAAGAATGCACCATGACATCATGGGGTCGCCGCTTGAGGCCCCACGGAGGTGCGTTACCGACGAGGAGGCTGCACGCCAGTAGGGGCGAGGAGGCGTGTGCTGTGCGAGCCAGAGTCGCCCTTATCGCCCCACCCCCAGTTGCCGTGTGAAGACTGCTCGCCACATCGCGTAGCTGTCTGTTCAGTAACCCGAGGTCGGATGAGCAGATTTTTAAACTATATTTTTAGGAAAGTGAAAATGGTTCAAACGCTTATTTTCAGAGTAATTTTTAGGCATGTAACACCCGGTACAGATTCTTAAAAGAACTCAATGGACTCGCATTAACACCTTTCTCTTCATTTATCCGTCATGTAATATTGTAGGGCGTAGTGTCAGTGAGGCGGGATGATAAGCGCGACGCTCGCTGGTGCTTCTAGCGCGGTGTCGCCTCTGGACTGGCGCGCAGTCTTCTCCCAGTGCACAGCACCGGTGACCGTGGCATTACATGGCCGAGAAATGAAGATAAAAGTGTAATGCAAGTCCCTCAAGTGCTTTCAAGAATCTGTACTGGTTGTTTTACGCCTAAAAATTACTCTGAAAACTTGCGTTTTAGCCATTTTAACTCTTCTAAAAATACAGTTTAAAAACTTAATCCGAAATCAAAAGTACTTTTCGCCCCTCAGCGAACTCTTAAATGCTTTTAGTAAGCAGACCCCCACTCGGATATCTCGAGTAGTTTTGAAATCGTGTTGTTTTTCCTGAAGCTCTGCGCATCGTGTGTGTGCCCGGGTAAGGGGGGGGGGGGGCAGCCTTAAGCCTTGGTGCGTTTCGCGAATAGCAAATATTTTTTGGCTGCGGCGAAAATTTTGCAAGTAAAACATTTGTGACGTAGTGGAACATCCGTGGGAATTGCCCTAGAGCTTCCAGTAAACATCGTAGGGGGGAAAAAAGCAATAATCCGACGCGGCAGAGGGAGGCTGTGGAGTTTACGTGGCTCGTGTAGAGGGGAGAGTGTTCGTGCTTGTAGCTCATCTACACACACACCCCTCCCCCTCAACCTTCCACCCAAGGACCGCACGGGATAGGCGACGATGGTAACTCGCCGACGACAGCGATGGATGGCGGTTAGCGTCGGAACGTCTGCCTCTTGAGCCATCCACGAGGCGCAGTTCGGAACAAGGCAGAGGAGGAGAAGGTGGAAGTAGAGAAAGAGAGAGAGATGATGTTGGAAGAAATATCTCGGCGGAGGAACTCGTAAATATACGCTGCAACTCCTAAAATATACACGGGATAGGAACGAGATCTCAGGAATTCTTGCCGTAGCCGTAAACCATCAACCATCCCTCGTCTCCCCCAGTGACTGTAAATAAGCAGGAGGTCATTGCTTGTGTGTATTCTCGCCGCAGTACCACTCGTGGAAATTACCGCGAAGCCGCGTGCATCGGCGATTTGTTTTTTTCAGTATCCGTGCAGGACTCGTTTATCTTCAGTTTTTGAAGTTGCTGCTTGTGCGTGTGTGTGTGTAATTTTATAAATGCCGCGAGCTTGCCGAAAGTATTTGTTGCGTGTTCCCGGTGTTTGAACCCATTTCGAAACAAGTGTGTACGTTAGCAGCAGTTACAGTCTGTTCTGTGCTGTGTTTTTTCAAGTGTCACGGATGTGCGAATTTAAACTGCTGTGGATGCACAAACATTTCGCGCTACTGTGGAAAATATCTCGGCTGATTTTTTTTTTTTTAATTCGAGTTATTTATTCCCTGGCGTTCTCGGAACTTGTGAGATCAGCCACTTCTTCTCCTGGCGCTGTTGGCGGGCCACAGAGGTGGTCTACAGGTCCAGTTGGCTTGTTACAGGGGCTTGTGTGTGTGTCTAGCTAGCTGGTTCTTCTGGCGCGCACGGGAGCGGTGACCGTAACATCATGTGGTGCGATGCAAGTCCCTTAAGTGCTTTCGAGAATCCTCACCGAGTGTTTTATGCCTAAAATTTACTATGAAAAAACGCATATTAGCTATTTTAACTCTTTAAAAAAAAAGGGGGTGGGGGTTTGTCTGTAAAGCCGATTTACGTGATAACGTCGTAAGAAAACATTGAGGAAAAATTGCATACTTTTTAAATTTTCAAATATTATTTACATTTTTTTTTGCAAAATTAATTTAAATAATTTGTTTAAATATAATCACGAACAATTAGTTTAAAAAAGACCGCCTGAACCTGTTTGATATTATAGAAGATTTTCCTCGCACGGTGGTCGGCCGGTTCTTGCACGCTCGGCTCAGGCGGAACGTGACACTTTTTCGTGCGTGCAGCCGACAGTTCGTCGATTTATAAGACGTTATCACGTCAAAAAAATAACAATTAGAAAGTTGATCCGGAAACAGAAGTACTTGTCGGCCCTCGGCGAATGCGGACGCGGATGTGTCGAAGCAGTTTTGCAAATCGCGTGGTTTTCTCCAGAAGCTCTGCGCACCGTGTGCCTGTGTGTGCGCCCACGCAGCTGGGGTGCTCTGTCTACCCGGTGTTCACAGCAAGGTTCGGGCGTGCCGGAGCTGGCGGCTGCCAGACGTGCCCCCTCCCCTCTCCCCCCGTCGTCTCCCAGCTCGTTTATTATCCCCTCTACTGTTGTCTCGCGGGGCGGGGCTCGTGAATAATGCACGGCAAGCCTTCTTTTCACAGACGAGAGAGCCAAACGTCCGATCGTGCATCTTCGGTTTTTTTTTTTTGTTCGTTGTAAATAAATATGGCGGTGTTGATAAAAGGAAAGACCATAAACAAGGCAACGGTATTTATTTGTAATTGTTTTTTAGAGGAAAATACCTAATTGAAGAAACGTACTTCGTGGATTTGTATATTTTCCATACCGTATAAAATCTAGGAAGTCTTTGTCTTCCACAAATATTCTCGGGACGCCCCATATTCCCTTTCCAACATGTTTACGAGAAATCGCCGTTTATTCATTAACATACATCTGTACATTGGTGCGGCTGCTGCCATATTTTTCGTTTGCCGTGTGTCCGTGAATGTTTGTTTTGGACAACTCATGATAACTAATGGTCAATTAGGTTAGGTTAGCTACATTATAAATACTTTAAAAAACATCGTGGACGGTTGATTTGGTTAGGATAGCTACATTAAAGATACTGTGAAATCATGTAAACGGTTTCCTAGCCCTGGATAGCTACATATTAAAAAGTTATTTGCTAAGCAACCATAAAATGATTTTAGAGTATATTTTTAATGTAGCTATACTTACCTAATATAACCAACCATCCACAATGTTTTAAAGTATTTATAATGTAGCTAACCTATCCAAATCGACAGCAAAATTTAATGCCACACCGGTTTATACAATGAGATAGAACGGCGTAAGACGTATGAGTAAGCTACATCCCAAATAAATACACCTGTTGTGGTACGGGAAAATAAAACCGAGCATGAACTTCGGGGAACTTCGGGTGTGGCTCTCTCGTCTGTGAAATGAAGGCTTCCCGGCGCTAGAGAGGATGAGTGGCTAGAAGCGCAGCAGTGGCCTCCGTGCGTCTGTACAGCCAGACTTCAGAAACATATCTGCTACTAACAAATACACTCTCTATATTCAGTATATACAAACACGTGTATAACTTTTATTATGTAATTTAGTAAATTTTAGATAGTAATAAAAATCAATAAACCTGTTAAATGTTCATTCTAAATTCTTGAATAATGTAAAATTTATAATTTATAGGCTAATGAAAATAAAGTATACAAGCGAGAACATAACCTCACTTATACAGACACACTTGAAAAAGTTTATAAATACAATTTCTATCACTATTATTTACAATAAATAGATGTTTTTAATGATATGGAATATTATGCAAATTCAGTCACGTATAAGATTGAAAAGCACATATGTATGTACCCCCCTCCCCCCCCCCTTTTTTTTTTTTTTTTTAAATCCTGTGAAAATTTCGTTTGAATGGTGCGTGCGCATCGTGTGAGGTCACTCTCATCATAACGTGCCTAAAAAAGTATAACTTAAAAATAAAAATGTTTTTAATGTTTAATTTGCTAGCTTTGCTCCAGCGCGGGTAGCCCCTGCGGGCTCGCCGCTGCAACCCGCCTCGCAGGCGTGCTGTGCGGGCGGCGCGCCAGCCAGGGGCATGTAGCTGCCACAGGGAGACCCATAATGTCTGTCAACCTGTCAAAACTCATCAGTTGCTGATTGTTAAACAAATTTCAATGATTTATATTTGAAACGACAGTAGAAAATTTATGAAAAAATATCGCAATATTTATAACATTTGTAAGCTGCACGATATGTGACTGGAAGGATATGTGTGCATGTTTTGTAGTAATGAGACTGGAGCCAACTATTAAAAGAATTTCTCAAAATAATGTTTTGAGTCAATTTTGGTATATCTGAAGTACGAATGATTTGGAAAATAATGAATTAGCTATACTCCAAGCTTAATGTACAACTTCACGCTTTAACATACAACTCTCTTGACTTCTGTTCAGGGTTATGATGCGGTGTGTAGCTATGGACTTTAAAGCGGCGTCTCTTGCAAGTATCTGGTTAGTGCAAGATATAACAGTTTGAAGAAAAAAAATTGTAGGCTACGTTGATACGGCTTAAATTAACTGTACCTGATATGCCACCCGAATTCTTATTAGTTTTGCTTAAGAACGTGTATTCCATACGTTCTGGAACGCAGTTAATAAAAAAATTATGTGACAGGGTACCACTACGAAGTTGCAGGTTCTGTTTTGTTATATTTGTTGGCAGACTCGCGGGCACGGACGTAAACTAGGGTCGAGTAAGGTGGTATGCCCCTAGTGCAGCATCGCTGTGCTGTGTGTTGTACACCGCGCTTTGTGCAGTGGTGTTACCGTCACATCACACGCGACAGTCAGTGGACCTGTCGGAACACATCCCAACACAAACAGCAGATAGTAGTAATTATCACTTGCCTAATGAATCGCAGATCTACTATTTTCCTGTGCATATTTTTTTTTCTTGTGTTTAACGAAGGATCTTATATATTTTTATTTCCATCCAGGTAAGGATATAATAATATGAATAATGCATTAATTTCATATAAAATATATAACTACAACTGTGGTTAAATGTACTTATTTTTTTAATAAATGCACTACCTATTATTGTATTTTAAGAAGTTAGACGTGTTTTTTCAAAATTTTAGAATCACATAAATAAGTGAGCAGGTGAGTTGCAAAACTGCCCTTTTCCAGAAATTGAATAAATCCAGATTCCATTGAATTTGTAAACTATGAGTTCCCCTTCATGTATAGACAGAATTGTTGTGTGTCTAAAGTCTTCTTTTCCTTTGATATTTGTGAGTTGAAAAATGGTGTTCGTTGCAAAACTCTCCTTTTCCAAGTGCCAGTAAGTTACAGAACTGTCCTTTTCCAGTGTGTTACAATTTGTTTCAAATCTGTCTTTATCCTACATGTTTTACCATGAATTATGAAAACCATCTGTAACATTGCCTATATGTTTCTATGACAAATATTATGCATAAATTTATTAGTCTTTCTTTTTGCTATTTTTAATCTTGCAGTAATTATAATGTTTGTTTTAATATAATGCAGTTGGTTACCCTTTATGTGCATATCTCTGGAAATAATCACTTACTTTGATGTTTATATTGTAACCATTTTTTTTTGTTTTGTGGGAATAACTAAACGAATCATTGTTATTTCCTGTGATAGATAACACAGAAAATTTTAGTAATGTGACTGAAGTTACTACAGAAAGTGGCAGGAAATGAACACGGCGAAAGGGAACATGGACTCGAGAAAAATCGAAACGAGAAAGGTAACAGCAATATAACCTCTCCTATTAATGAAATATATAGGTTGTGAAATTAGAATGTAAAATATTTTTATACTGTGACAATGAACAAACTACTCATGCTATTTTGTTAGTTCTGGTTTCCGTTGTGACATACTGTCCTTAACAAAATTTTCATAATTTTAAAATAATTACCGTATGACTTTGTGGCAAGCAAATCTTTCTACATGCAGTAGGACTCCTGCATTTTTGCAATAATACTGTGTTGCATACATGCAATAATACCAAGATTACTCATACCAGTAACTTATAATTTTTTTATGATTTCGTATTGTTTCAGGTATACATCAAAATCACTGCCAAGAAAGCCGCAGTGCGGACATGATACGAATACCTTTAAATGTGCAACTCTAGCCATGCAAGATATTAGACTTTTCCATCAGGCCTTTTATGCTACCTCTCATAAAGTGTCTCAGGATGGCTCCAAAGAAGACTTCTCGGGCAAAGGTAGCAAACAGTTCCAGGAGAATACAATGACATTTTCAAGTTATTCGGAACAGTCAAGAGACTTGGAAAGAAAGTACCTGTTTTTGACTGGAAAACTTCTGTGCAAATTGTACTCAAGCCTACATCACAGTGGCACTTTCGTTTATCTATGTGCAAGAGGATAATTCTAACAAGAATTAAAAATGGTGCAGTCCGTGTTAGAGGCGAAATCAACTATGAAGTAGATTGTGCAACTGTTTCATCTATCATCAGAAGGGGCATGGCTGTGGCCAATATTAATCCAGAACCATTGTTACACACAGTTCCTGTAAAAAAAGGCAAAACTGAAGGATGTCAATAATCTTCTTTCTAAACATTTTGCTAAGAACTGGCGAGACTTGGAACATCTAGAATACTACCGAAATGTTATTGATGCTCAAGAAGAAGTCGAGCATACAGGTGGAAACACATTCGAAGAGTGCATCAATGTGGATGAAGCATATGATCCAGTGGTGTAGACTTTTATTCTTTCCAGATGAAAATTTCCGCTTTATGTGTAACATTATGTACATAGTGCTAAAGTTTGTAAAGTTAAAAAAAAAAAGCTCAACTACCCCATTACAATGTGTTTTTTTATTACCAAAACTGTCGTTTTTCGCTAGTTTGCTGCAAAACTGTCCTTTTCAATATTACAATCTCGAATAAATCAGGGCGTTATTTTTATAAAAAGCTCAACTACCGCATTGAAACGTGTGTTTTTAATACCAAAACTGTCGTTTTTCGCTAGTTTGCTGCAAAACTGTCCTTTTCCATATTAAAAACTCGAATAACTCAGGGCGGTTTATCTGGATTTTTAAAATATTTCATTAATCAACTAATATTATTGTACTCACTCCAGAAAAATGAAGTTGCATAGAATATAAAAAATTACTTAAGTTATGAGTTTTTCCTATTTCCTGAAAAATCACTTCTGGTGGATAAGGATAGTTCTGCAACTCACCTGCTCAAGTATATGCATATGTGATTATTGACTTGTTTAATATCCAGTAGTATTTGACTGCGTCATGTGGAAGCTACGGAACCAAATAAATAAATAAATAACAATATTGGTAACAGACTCATTCACTGTTATTTGACCAACACCATAATTAAAACTACTATCCGCGAGTTGTAAATACTTTAATGTTAGTATGATTTCAGTTATTTAATGAAAACATTGCACCTGTCGTTGACCGATTATATTTTTATTTCGAACAAAGTGTTTTAATGGAGGTACTCTAGCTGTGTGTCTGATAACACAGGCCTGCATTTTTCGAATTTTTGAAAATTGTCTCACATTTGGTGGCTGAACTTTATATTTTTAAGTGTGCTGAATCCAAATATGACCATGGTTTTTTTCCATCACGTAAGGTTTTCCTACAAAATGCAAATAAAAATTAGGAGAAATAATACAATTTTATAAATGATCAAGAAACTTCACTTTATTTTTATTTATCATAAAATTTATTGTTCATAAATCACTTAGAGCGCTTTTAACACCATTTACTGTATGATATGACCAATTTGTATGTTTATTCGTCTTCATTATGCCTCATTCTCTTCTTTTTGAAGCTCCTTTTATGGCTTTCTCGTTTGTAGACTTTGTCCGGTAAGTCCCTCTTCAGCATCCAACAGTAGTCAGCAATCATAGTAATGTTCCATCGACCTTGATACCTCCTTTCCATTTCTTTCACGTCTTGGTGAAATCTTTCACCCTGTTCCTCACTCACAGCTCCTAGGTTTTGTGGGAAGTAGTCAAGATGGGAATTCAGGAAGTGAAGTTTTAAACTCATCGAACAACCCAGATTTTTCAGTTTAGTCAGCATATTCTCTACAATGAACATGTAGTTAGGGTCCTTATAATTTCCTAGAAACTTGGTTATTACCTCTTTCAAAGAAAGCCAAGCCTCTTTTTCTGTTATATTCATTTTCGTCTCAAACACATCATCTTTCATCAACTTACGAATATCAGGGCCGACAAAAATGCCCTCTTTCAATTTCGCCTCAGACAATCCTGGAAACTTTTCTCCCAAGTATTTGAAACACGGGCCATCTTTTGGCAATGCTTTGACGAATTGCTTCATAATACCCAATTTAATGTGGAGTGGGGGCAGAAGAACTTTCTCTGGTTCGACAAGATTTTCTCTTAACACGTTTTTAACTCCTGGTACTAATGCTTCTCTTCTTGGCCACTCCTTTCTAATCCAATGTGAACTTTTGTCTCTACTGTCCCATTCACATATAAAGCATGGGAATTTTGTGTACCCTCCCTGTTGTCCCAGTAACATCGAGATCACTTTTAAATCTCCACAAATCGTCCACATATGTTCATTATAATTAATCTTTGACAATATAATTTCTAAATTTTCATAACGCTCTTTCAAGTAAACAGAGTGGGCTACTGGTACTGATGCATACTTATTACCATTGTGCAGAAGTACGCCTTTAAAACTTCTCTTTGACGAGTCAAGGAAAAGACGCCATTCATTGCTATTATACTCAATATTAAACATACCCATTAACGCTGTTATATTATGGCAGTAAACCAGTTCCTCATGCTGAGTGAAGAATGGAGTGAAATGTTTTTCACGGTTTCTGTACCAGTAGAAAGAAGTACCTGGAGCTAATAAATTTTTTTCTTTCAGTCGAGAAGATAGCAACTCAGCAGATTCTTTAGATAAACTTAAATCCCTGATCAAATCGTTCAATTCACATTGGGAAAACAGTTGAGGTTCACTTTGAGGTATATAGAATTCTTCATCACCTGAAACAGTGATTTCTTCTTCAGATATTTCTGGTAGTGATATATCATCTAATGACTTTGGAGCAACGGGTACTGGAATATCTGGACCATGGGGAACAGGACGCATAGCACTCTGAATATTTGGATAAAAAATCTGTTTCTTATTAATCAAATTGTAACCTTGAATATCGCAAGAACAAAAATAGCAATCATCTGAATGATTACGAGGCTCTCTCCAGATCATGGGGATTCCAAATCGAAAAGATTTTTTCTTACCTTGGGTCCACTGACGAAGTTCTTCTACACAAATAGAACACACTTTATGTGGTGCCCACGATTTGTCTTGGTCCCCTAGCTTCATACCAAAATAGGCAAAATACGCTGTTTTCACAAAATCAGTAATATTTCTCTGTTTTTTTTCACAATAAAACTTCCACAAATATAACAAAACTTATCAGGAGAAACACGACATCCTCTGGAGGTCATTTTATAAATAAATAAATAAGTCAGTGGTCAAAAAAACAAAAAACACACACAAACAAAACCAAGAGCAAATTAGATTTTATACGACTGTAAGACCACGTTAACTGTGTCAACACCAAGGGAACCTTCTTCTTCTACCTTGATAGTTATGGCCTTGGGGGGTACCCGTTCAGCCAGAAATGAGCGTGTCCTTATACGAAGCTTTTTTTTCTTTTATCATATCTTATCAATAAAATCTCTGTACAATTTGTCCATATTCGAATCATTATCATGCCCTAATCAATCAATTTGTAGCTTGTAAATAACACCCATGCCTTACCCGGGACTCGAACCCAGAACCCCTCGCACCGTAAGCCGGTGTGCATCCGACTACGCTACGGAGGTCGGCACACCAAGGGAAGAATGATAGAAGGAAAGTAAGAAGTGCTATGAACGAGAAGGACAGAACATGAAAAATCCTGTTAGAACCTGATTGAACATGTTCTTGGCTGTCTGGCGGCCAAGAACCTCTTCACCCTGGCTGCTCTCATTCCTCTACCGAAAGTCATCTTTATCACCTGCTCTTGAACTTTAATGCTTTTATACCAGAAATCTTTAAAACAATTAAAACTAATTAGACCCCGCAATTATAATTATAAATATACAAAATCAGAAAACATTAGTGTATGCATTTACTCCTGAGGGGAAAATTGTAATATAACAATTGTACGGTAAGTATATTTTGTAAAAAAACTGTACGTGATGGACTTTTTAAAATATTTTTCCTGAATTGAGCACACTAAAATACTTAAGAATCACCCTTTAAATTCCAAACAATTTTTTCATCGCAGGCCTGTGTAATCATTTGGGGCAAACAGTAGCTGGTTGAGTTTTAGCATAAAGCCTGTGTCTGTGAAAAGGCGTGACATTTTCTTTGGATTTGGCTTGTTTCTTTATTCTTGTGCTGTCATCGAATAAAAAATCATATTCGTCTAGCTTTTGGGTCTAAGGATAAAGTCAATTTTATTCTTGTTAAAATAGCAAATTAAAAATATACATATATATTTTTTAAGAAATTTTTTGTGATATTGTGTTTAATTAAACTGTTCGTCAAAGACCAAAGTTTTAGCTTCTTTTCTTTACCTTCGTTGAAAGTTCCGGTAGATAACGCTACGTCATGTAAATGAAACCGTGTTATTTAAATGAGACATTTCCATGCCTTGATTAAGGCGTTTAGCATATTGTCCGGGCCGGCTCGCCCTGGGCTTAACTGCCCGCAGTCTTGCTTGCTCGAGTGATCAGCATCTGGGTGTCGTGACGGAACACGCGGGCACACACGCCACGCCTCTGTCGGGCCGATACTTGCCTTCCGGGTACGCTCGTGTCCACCGAGTCACCGAGGCTGTGTGCTTCACATTCTCGTGCATTTCTGAAGTTATACTTCCTTAGGGTGCGATTCGAAAAAAAAATGATGAGAGAGAATTTTTACGATGCACGCGCACCATAAAATGAAATTTTCACAGGATGAAAAAAAAAATGGCTACGTACAAATGACAATTATGTGTGTGCTTTTAAATATTATACTTTAGTGATGATATTGATTACTGTTTCATATCATTAAAAAAATTTATTATTGTCAATATTAGTGATGGAAATTGTGTTGGTAAACTTTTTCAAATGTATTTATATAAGTGAGGTTATGTTCCTGTATGGATAAATTATTTAATAAATAATTAAAAATAAAATAATTAGAATAAAAATTTAACATTAATTTTCACTTTTAATTAAAATTTATGTTGATTATTTTACTAAATTAAATAATTAATTTTATACATGTTTTTATAATAACATTGAAGATTAGTTATTAAGATTGATTATTAAAAAAAAATAATTTGATTGAAATTATACTTTATATTAACTATATTTATAATATCACTCCAGTCCTTTTATTATTTTATTTTTATTTATTATTTGCATGCAAAATAAAAGTTAGTATTTTATCATGCCAAGTAAGTATAACTTATAACGTGTGTACATAAGTACATACACCCATTTTTTTACATTTATGGTTTAATATTAATTTACTGAGACCGGTAAGATTAATCTGATAACATATAAATAAAAATCAGAGCATAAAAAGAACCTTGTATAATGATTTGTGAGTGCTTAGCTTATATGATTGTCAAGCCTATCTAATTTTCAAAGATAAATTTTCTCCAAAAATTTAAGGTTTATAGTCAGTTTGGCAGCATCAGATTGCAAAATAATTATGACGGGCGCGCGGAGTTTTGAGAATCACGCGGCTAGTGGATGGAAGGGCCTGACGGGTCATTGTGGTTTAAGGTTCATCCAGATGACAGAGGCGACAATAACGACGCAGTAGGACTGGACAATACCATTAAGTTCCCTGCTGAGCTCTGCAAGTCCTGAGCTCGACAAGTCCTACCCTTGCAAGCAGTTTGCACTTCACATGAAGCAGTGAATGTAAATGTAGATGTAGTTGTTGCGTGCTCCCGGTGACCGACGCGACGGCTCCAGAACGGTGTCATGTTCCAGGCTGGTGGTGTCGCAGAACGGCCGTGCCCTCCACATCGTGTTCCCTCACCAGTTCCTGGACTCCCCGGAGTGGTTCGGGGTCTCCACGGACGAGTTCTTCCAGGTAGCCTCTTCGTCCGTCGGCCAGACGGAGGCCCGCGAGTTGTACAGATCGCGAGAGGGAGAGATGTCGGTTGGACGTCCCGGTATCCCCGTGCCCGCAGGTGTCCATCACTGCGATGGAGGAGTCGAGGGTGCTGATCTGGCACCGGGACAAGCTGAAGCTCACCATCATCACGGACCAGTTCCTGCAGGCCGTGTTCGACCACATCCTGGGCCGCGACGTCGTCAAGAAGCTCATGCAGGTACACCCCCCTTTCACCCCTTTCTCCCTTCATTCCTTCTCCCCTTCACCCCTTCACCATTTCACCCCCTTCATCCCCTTCCACCCTTCACCCCTTCCACCCTTCCTCCCTTCATTCCTTCTCCCCTTCACCCCTTCACCCCTTCACCCCTTCACCATTTCACCCCTTCACCCCTTCACCCCTTCACCATTTCACCCCTTCACCCCTTCTCCCCTTCCCCCCTTCACCCCTTCCCCCTTCACCCCCTTCTCCCCTTCACCCCTTCTCAACTCACCCCTTCACCCCTTCCCAACTCACCCTTTCACCCTTTCACCCCATTCCCCCCTTTCACACCTTCACCCCTTCACCCCATTCCCCCCTTTCATCCCTTCACCCCTTCACCCCATTCCCCCCTTTCACTCCTTCACCCCTTCCCCCCTTCACCCCTTCCCCCCTTCCCCCTTTCCCCTTCACCCATTCCCCCTTCACCCATTCCCCCTTCACCCCTTCCCCCCTTAACCCCTTCCACCTTCCCCCTTTTTCTCATTCACCCCTTCCCCCTTCCTCCCTTCACCCCTTCCCCCCTTCTCCCCTTCAACCATTCCCCCCTTTCTCCCCTTCACCCAATTCCCCCCTTTCACCCCTTTAACCCCTTCCCCCCTTCTCCCCTTCAAACCATTCCCCCTTTCACCCCTTCACCCCATTCCCCCCTTTCACCCCTTCCCCCTTCCTCCCTTCACCCCTTCCCCCTTACTCCCTTCACCCCTTCCCCCCTTCCCCCTTCACCCCTTCTTAACTCACCCCTTCACCCAATTCCTCCCTTTCACCCCTTTAACCCCTTCCCCCTTCTCCCCTTCAAACCATTCCCCCCTTTCACCCCTTCACCCCATTCCCCCCTTACACCCCTTCACCCCATTTCCCCCTTTCACCCCTTACCCTTCCCCCCTCACTCCTTCCCCTGACCCCTTCACCCCATTTCCCCCTTTCACCCCTTACCCTTCCCCCCTCACTCCTTCCCCTGACCCCTTCACCCCATTTCCCCCTTTCACCCCTTCCCCCTTCCCCCCTTCATCCCTTCACCCCTTCACCTCTTCCCCCTGCCCCCCTTCCTCCTCACACACTGACACCTCGTCCGTGAGATCACTTCCGAAGGAAACCTTTGTTTTGCCCGGTTGTGCACAGCTTCGTGTGACATCTAGAACAATTTCTCCTGATCTTCTATACAACGTGAGCATTGCGTTTCTTGTTCCGCAGCACATCTCATCCCAGAACTCGAGGTCAAGTTGAGAACGGCTGATAGGCCAGTTAATCACGATTCTGAATTTTTAAAGAAAAATAAAATAAAATAAAAATTTTTTTTAAAAAGTGTTGAAATTTCTGAGTTAACCTTTTTTTATTTTTTAAGTTTTAAATTCTTTGTCCCGCACTGAATTGTTAAATTACTACTGCCACTACAAATTATTGATACGCAATCATGAATAACCTTACTATTGATAACAGTAGAAAATAAAATCAAATATGCTATACTTTGGGGAAGGGGGCAGTGGAATTTGATGCACAACTTATAGCAAAAAAAATTTTAATTGGTAACTTTGACTGTTTGTACTATAAAAATTTTTACTATGCTAACTGAGCAAGTTATTTGAAAAATACTGGCTCATTTAAGCAAACAACTTGCCAAATTAGTGCAGTAAATTTTTACGCATTATGATTTGTCAGCATTATACAAATAACAATTTTTGCAGCAAAAAAATATTTTTTGCCCGAAAGTATGGCATGTTTCGTTTTATTTTGAATTGTTATCAATATTAGGGTTATTCATGATTGAGTTACAAAAATTTTGAATTAGTGTCTAATAATTTGGTGTGGGGAGGGGTTTAAAACTTTGACAAAATGCCTATTAATCAAAAAGTACTGCATATTTTGGTTTTTTGTCGTTGAGCCGTAATTATGGTGGAGTCTCACATACCATGTTGATTTTTTAAAATTTTATCATCATTATTACTAGTAAAGGGCTATTTTTGCAAATTTAACACTATCTCTTTTGCGAGTGTTCTTCTGTCAAAAATATTTTTAAGATATATTTACTAAGTGTTTTAATGGATGTAAAATATCATGTAACAGTTTGTAATTGTTATCACTAGTGCAACTTTTTACAGCAATTATATCACATGTAGTAAATAACGCTTGGAAGTATTTGTAACAGCAATACAAGAGAGGTATAGTGTTAAATTTACAGAAATAGTCCTTACCTAATGCAATGACAAAATAAAAATAAAAATTGTGTGTGAGACCCCCACCTTGCTCAGTGTTAAATTCTAAGTGTAATATAATATGTATATGCAGATAATTTTTGGCTAAGTAAAATTATGGCAAAATATTTTATATTTTAACATCAGAGTTTGCATAAACTTTCTTCGAAGTTTGTTAAATATTGATTTTTGCATTTTGTAGCTGCATGTTGATGGATTTCTAATGACATGATGTTTAACTGCAACAGTCATTAATAGGAGCATAGAGTGAATGGTAGTTGAAATTATTTTCTGTATTTATACATACATATATTTTATTTTTACAGCTAGCATTTCTCGTTACTGTGTGCTATTGTCGTTGGCTGGTCTTTGGAAATTTTCTGCTCAACTATCTTTTAAGTCTGTTAGTGAAAAACCTGTAATGATTTATTAGAACTTAATTTTAGCTAGAATTATTTTTTTTTTTTCATTGGATTTTGTGGTATTTAGGCCTACTGTCTATACTTTTGCTGCTGTGTCTGTAAAGAATGTTACTGACATGCTAGTATTCTAGACTGAACTTATTTGGAACTATGCAGCTTAGTTGTAAAAAAATTATTGTTTATTTTGTATTTAATTAGAATTTTAAAATTCTTTAGAGTTTAGATGATAGTAAGCAGTTAGTAAATGTTAAATTTAAATAGGACATTGGTTTTAATAAAAAAAAAAAATGAAATTTGTTGCTGCTAAAATGTATGTATTTATGATTTATGTAAATTTTTGATATATTGTGAGCTCTCTATCAGTTTTCAACCCCCCCCCCCCCCCCCCTTAAAATTTACTTGTGATAAAGTTTTGTGATGGGATGCAACCCTCTTTACTCTTCAGCCGAGTGCATTCATTCGATAGCGAATAACGGAAGAATAACAATAGTGTGAAAGGGGAATCATTCTTTTTTGAATAAAAAATTTGGGAACATACATTATTACATAACTATGTTGTCACAGAAAATCTAGGTTTGAAGGCTTCCTATTAAAAACTAACTGCCTGTTTGAATTCCCTTTGGAGAATATTTTATTTATGAAGTCATGTAATGTTTACATGTAGTGTATAATATTCCTTACTTCAATATGATTCTCTTAACAGCAGGGAATATAAAAGTATATTACATGTTCGAATTGTGTCATTTTGTATAGACATACAGTGCATTATTTTTGTAATTGAGTTTTGACTAAACTCTGCTGTACTACTTTGTGATCTAGTCTTAGATCAAGTGATGGTGGTTCGAGATTCTAGTCACACGAGTGGTTTCTTTATATTTTCAGATGCCTGTAGTGGGTTCCCCTAGTGAACAGGAATTTGCAGTTTTGGTCTGTTTCTTTGTGCTTCTACATACATGTTTCTCTCTGGTTTTCGTTTTTTCGTTTGTGTGTTGATTCTAGTTCCTTGTGTTTTCTGTATCCTTATCAATTTATTTTTGTTTTGTGTACTGTTTGTTTGAAATATTTTTTTTTATTCTTACATCCAAAAAAAAAATTTTTATGCACATCTTGTTGGTTGTTGATTTTTAATTGTTTCTAATATGCAAAGAATATATTTTAATAATATTTTATAACTCTAAATATTTCATTCTGCTGTTTGCCGCCGCACTACTCTTCAGTTTAATACACTTTGGCTCCTGATATATTTAATTAATTTTTAATTGTCTGATATTTTATAAGTAATAATCAGAGGTTTCATTCTCCACAAAAGCACTGCCATCTAGCTCTACACTGTGCTCTGTGCTTACCACTTTAACTACTTAAGTCACTTCCAACTGCTTTGCCACTTGTTGGAGATGTGCAAGGCACATGACATACTCAGTACTGTGACGAGTGTCGAGTGCTGAGGATTCACATTGGCTGAAGGGATCTGTGCATGTTCGAAATGTGCACATACAATGCTTAGTTTCTCTCAGCACGAAACTCAACTTGTTGCCTCTGTGGGACTTCAGGCGGAAATCCCTATTAATATTTTATAAAGATAAAGCTCTGTGATACATGATACTCTGATATATGATACTCTCGAGAAATAATCAGTGGGAAATATCATGGTTGAAAATATTTCCCTATGCATAAAATAGGGTTATGTCAGTGGCATCTACACTGCGTGCAGCTGTCTGAATAGAGATGTACAGCACTTCGGAAACCATGGTGGAAACTGTCTCAATGAGGCTAGATTAGGGTTGGTTCCATTTGTTTGTGCCTCGTGAGGTACTGCAATGAACACGAGAAATTATTATTATTTTTTTAATTAGGCTAGTACTTTATGGGCGGGATCAAGAGAAAGGATGAGGACAAATCTCTCATAATGGAAATGAAAATACTGTGTGGAAAATTTTCTTGTGCAGGCAATGTGTATGAATTTTGTGGAATAGACACTGCATATGATGTAAGTAATGTATATAATTCATAAAACAGGCAGTTTTTGCAAAAAAAGATACCTGGAAAAATTAAATTGCATTAAAATTATGGTAAAACAATAATTGTTTTACAAATGTTTCTCCTCTCAAACCAAGTGCTACATGTTTCCCGCATGACTGGTTGAGTGAAGGCGAATAGAAACATGGTTATTGGGGCAAAACCACTATTGGTAAACAAGACAGTGCATAACATAAATCAGTTGGAAATGAGGAGCTGTGAGGAGACAAGATGGAACACCTTGCGCTGTGATACAGGAATGATGTCATCTTCTCATGCAGTCAGCATGTTGTCTTGTGCTTCTGCTGTGTTCCTTCCAGTCGTTCCACTAGAGGGCCTGTTCCACTAGAGATTCTCTTCCACCAGAGGTCCTCTTCCACCAGAGGTCCTCTTCCACCAGAGGTCCTCTTCCACCAGAGGTCCTCTTCCACCAGAGGTCCTCTTCCACCAGAGGTCCTCTTCCACCAGAGGTCCTCTTCCACCAGAGGTCCTCTTCCACCAGAGGTCCTCTTCCACCAGAGGTCCTCTTCCACCAGAGGTCATCTTCCACCAGAGGTCCTCTTCCACCAGAGGTCCTCTTCCACCAGAGGTCCTCTTCCACCAGAGGTCCTCTTCCACCAGAGGTCCTCTTCCACCAGAGGTCCTCTTCCACCAGAGGTCCTCTTCCACCAGAGGTCCTCTTCCACCAGAGGTCCTCTTCCACCAGAGGTCCTCTTCCACCAGAGGTCCTCTTCCACCAGAGGTCCTCTTCCACCAGTGGTCCTCTTCCACCAGAGGTCCTCTTCCACCAGAGGTCCTCTTCCACCAGAGGTCCTCTTCCACCAGAGGTCCTCTTCCACCAGAGGTCCTCTTCCACCAGAGGTCCTCTTCCACCAGAGGTCCTCTTCCACCAGTGGTCCTCTTCCACCAGAGGTCCTCTTCCACCAGAGGTCCTCTTCCACCAGAGGTCCTCTTCCACCAGAGGTCCTCTTCCACCAGTGGTCCTCTTCCACCAGTGGTCCTCTTCCACCAGTGGTCCTCTTCCACCAGTGGTCCTCTTCCACCAGAGGTCCTCTTCCACCAGAGGTCCTCTTCCACCAGAGGTCCTCTTCCACCAGAGGTCCTCTTCCACCAGAGGTCCTCTTCCACCAGAGGTCCTCTTCCACCAGTGGTCCTCTTCCACCAGAGGTCCTCTTCCACCAGAGGTCCTCTTCCACCAGAGGTCCTCTTCCACCAGTGGTCCTCTTCCACCAGTGGTCCTCTTCCACCAGAGGTCCTCTTCCACCAGAGGTCCTCTTCCACCAGAGGTCCTCTTCCACCAGAGGTCCTCTTCCACCAGAGGTCCTCTTCCACCAGAGGTCCTCTTCCACCAGTGGTCCTCTTCCACCAGAGGTCCTCTTCCACCAGAGGTCCTCTTCCACCAGAGGTCCTCTTCCACCAGAGGTCCTCTTCCACCAGAGGTCCTCTTCCACCAGAGGTCCTCTTCCACCAGAGGTCCTTTTCTGCTGCTACTCCTCAGCCAGTTCCTTCAGCCTTCACGTCCTCTGCCAAACTTTTTTTGGCATCTTCATCGCTGTATTCTCTCTTATCTCTGTAGATATCTTTTTGAATCTTTTTGAACTGTTTTCTTCAGAGATAGGGCTTTCTATGTTATGGGTGGGGTGGGGGGGGGGGGGGGGGCAGTGTTTACAACAGAAGGTACAATCTTCAGTTTGGACAGATGCACACAACCAAATAAATAATACATATATGTAGTTGATATTTTGCTCTCATGACTCTAGCTATTGATTTGATTAAGACTTCAAAATGGTGAGGTGTCACGGTTGACGTCTATATCTTGGGAAGACATTGTGGATGTTACAATATGACCCGAGCCAGCTCTGTTGTCGATTGTTTTCCAGCTCATCCTGAGAGAAAAAAAACCATGTTACGGGTGTTTGGTAGAATCTTTATTGACATGTACGGAACCTAAAGCGTAAAAATGATATAATTGATTGATGAAGGAGACCCCTATGAGAATTGCTGTTTTTATAATGACTTTGGAGTTAAGGTACTAAGGTCAAATTGTGGAGATCAAATAATGATGTGAAATTAATAAATAGCTCACACACTCCCATTGCTGCGTTCCATTAAGATGTAAGTGATGAGAAGTTACACAGCATCAACATATATAAATATTTTTGAGATTACCATCTAACAATACCAATTTTTCAAGTAGTTTGGTTTTCGAGAAATTTTAAGTGTCACTTATAAATACATGACATTAACTTAGGTTTTAAGTTGTGGTACAAACGTGAATTTCACTTTCTTTCAAATGATAACAAGATAAATCATTTTTTTTAATGCTTTTTTTATTATTGTGATTGTTTAAAATATTGTTTTTATAATTTTCAGTAGTGTAAGTTAACATTATATGTATTTTTATCTTTCCATATTATTTTTGGGAGGTAGTTTTATTCTATTAAGTAACTTACACAAAATAGAGAAATATTTATTACTTTGTTCACTTAAAATGAATATTTTTACTAGCTCGTACAAATAAAAATTTATTAATATTTTTTAAGTCTGGCTTTTGTCACTCATGCATGTATCAGGATTTGTAGACGTTTTCAATACTCAGCTTAGGTTGGTTTTTTTGTAGTTTTCTTTAAAAGTTGATGATAATTTTTGGTATTGGTTCATTTAGAACTTGATACCTAATACCTTGCCTTATGAAAGTGTTTTTGTTTTTGCTATAAATAGTGTGGTGTGCATTTTGCTTGATGTTTATTGATTTTATGGCAATGTTTTCCTTGCATGCGAGTACACACTAGTACTAGAGTTGTTTTTGATACCGACACTTGCATATATTTTGAAATTTTTGAATCTATCAATATAAAACTTTTGTGTGTGTGTGTATCTAGATCAGTTTTACAAATAATCAGTTAAATTTGTTTGAAAACTTTCTCAGAATATAAAGATCAGCTAACTGCACTGGGTTGGGTGTTCATGTATCATCTCAGTTACACCATCTCCAGCCATTATCTTGAACCGGTCAAAATATTGTTGGTGATGTCTTCCTTTCAAACACGAGAAGTTTTTCTCCTGTGGTGCTAGGTAGTAAAAAACTAATTCACATATATTATATATATTATTATATTTAATGACTTGTTTAAACGTGGATGAAGATTTTGAATTAACTTGAACTATAGGTTTTGAAAGACATGAACACCGAGGTATCAGCAACAGTAGTGAACGATTGGTAATCGCGTTATTGGTTCAAGTGGCATCAGAACAACTCTAGTTTTGTTGGTGTAGACTTGTGGAAGCGGGAGTGATTACTGCCTGACAGATGTATTGTTGGAAATAGTTACTCGCTTACAGCTGTGCATGTTTTGTGGGACGTGGGGGCAATGCTTGTTCGCAAACGGCAACATTGCCAAGTTTGCATGTGCACATTTAATTCAAATCATAGTAATAGATATATAGTTATTGATTTTCTCACAGTGTTTAAAATTCTTTTCGAGGAAACATTTCTGTGAAATAAATATGTTCACACGTGTCATTGTATTACTGTACCACAGATTTTGAAGTTGGTAACTATGTAATTTATCATTGGCCGACTGTATTGATTGGTCACGTCATTCGCTTACCGCCAAGGCATGGGTCATTTATAGGCGAGAAGAAAACATGGGAGGTGATGCTCTGGTCTGTGGATTCTCTCGGGGAAATCCCACATTCCCTGCCCATGAATTGCTTCATTGCTCTGTTCCAAATTCATCCTCTCTCATTTGTAATGACTTATTGACCCATTCATTCACTCACCCACACACTTTTCAACACAACCAGGACAAGACATTTTTATTCATTTTCTTGAAGGGAAACATTTCAAACAGTTTCATTCAAAAAACAAAGCATTTAATTAACTCCTTCAGAATATGCAGATTTTAAAAATCCATTCAGTGGCACAGCTGAACCTTTGAAACCACGTTCTTGAAAACACTGTACGCAAGTTTTTTGTGTGTTGATAATGTGCGTGATTGAGTGATGTTCAGGCAACATCTGGGTCAAGGAGGTACTGAGGAAGGTTAGAGATGAGACGTCCCGGCCGGGAGTGTGACCGCGGGGCGGGGCAATGCGCAGGTGAGCGAGACCATGGCGGCCAGCAACAACGGCCACCTGCCCAACAGCGCGGACGACGGGGAAGACAAGCCCATGCTGGTGGTGAAGAAGCCAGGCGACGGGCCGGGCATCACTGCCCTCATCAACCGCCAGCTGCAAGGTAGGGCCGGCCTCTCCTCCGGGGCCCGGGCGCCCGACACGGTGCAGCTGCTAACCTAGCACGCCACGCCTCCGCCGAGCTCCTGATACCAGTGAACGCCTCTTTCATGTCCTTGATTCGTCTTCAAATGAACATAGACCATTAAAAGTTCTTAAATTTCACTGGTAATTCTTAAAAAAATTCCCTAAATAAAGACTGATTGGATAACTATCTGTATTTCAACGTTCTTCTGTTTCCGACTTTGCAGCAAATTATTGGAGAATTTTGGGCCACAGGATTCAATTTTATACGTGAAAAATACGCCTCTTTAATGTACAAATGAATATGGGCCATTTAAAGTCCTATAAATTTCACTGAGAATTCTTAAAAAATTCCAAAAAAAGACTGATTGGATAACTATTGGTTTTTCAACGTTCTTTTTTTCCGACTTGGCAGCAAACAATTGGGGAATTTGTGGCCACAGGATTCTAATTAAAGGGGTCCTCAGAAACTCCATAATTTTTTATTGCATAAGATGGTACGAATCATGATTGTTTATTATAGTTTTAATAACTGGAATTTCAGAAGTAAAAATGTGTAACGTAACCCTCTATGAAACAGGAAACGCTCTACTGAAATGAAAACCGTCAGTAACGATAAACTCTTGAGGGATCAATACCCCGGCAGTGTATTAATGCTAATGCAGCCTGGCTGCCAAGGTCTGCAGTGTGAATACATTCTAAAAAAAAAAATCAGAACGTGAACAACTAAGACCCTTTTGCTCTAGCACTCTTGTTTCATGATTAAACGTTAGTTATTTGTGCTTCTTTGCCAAACGATCCACCATGCATCGCAACCACCATTAGCAACTTCCGGTTTCTCTGTTCACTGACCATATTCACTTTTTGAAGTGAAACTTCTTTGGGTCAAATGAGAGTAAAATTTCAAGGCAGAAATTTAATGCAACGTTTTCGTGAAACATTGTTGTAAACGTTTCTGACGCGAAAAGGACAGAGAATAGGTACTTCACCAAAGATATATAAAGAGAGCACTATGCTATATACTTTGCTGGGCTCGTTTTCATTCTCCTCTTTTGTGCGATGATTCGTCCCCCTCCCAAAAGAAATGGAACCGAAAGAGATAGATGAACGAAAGAATAAGACAGTGTGTCCACACAATTGTTTCAGAAAATATATATAGGTATCCTAAACAATCAGCTCCTCCCTGTATTTCCGGCATAGATAGCAGAAATTGTTTGAAGAAACAATAACATGCACAGTTTTTCTTTATGGTGCAAGTATTTCAACAGTGAGTAATATTTATTTAGAAGATTGTCTTCTTTCTTTCTTTCTCCCGTTTTACCCCTTTTGATATACTTAAGAGTCGAGGTTTGAATTGCCAAAGAAATTTCACTTTTACCACATTTACTGAGTTAACACGTGCTCTTTTTTTTAAATTATTATCAGTGCAATCATAATTCTGTTAAAAGCATTCAATGCAAGTGAATACGTAGCTGACAGTTTTATCAAGTGACTTAACAAGCTTCCTCTGGTTGCAACAAATTGTACAAATGAAGTAACAAAATAAAATGTGAAATATTTAAGAATCCCAAATTTTATTTCAGCTGCTTGCCTTCACCATGACATATTTCACAAATAATTTTTTTCCCTTAAATGATACAAAAATATGTTTATTGTATTTGCAATAATATTTATGCAGCAAACTTTTATCAAATTTTTTTGTTAGTAAAACATTTTTTGTAACATTTATTATAATTTGAGTTTTATGGTGTCCTAGATGAAAATGAATACTTTTGAAACTATTTGTTGTGTATCTGAATAAGTTTATTTCTAAAACTAGGTTTCAAAACATAAAAAAAATAATTAATTTAAACACTATAAAATAATTATCTATTATTTTTCAATTCTTTGCTAGATTGTATTCTTGCTGACCTGAGCTCTTTTGAAACCTTGTTCAGTGTCGTCTTTGTCATAAAAGGTGGTGAAACTTGAAAATACTTGTTGAGGTATGTTGTAGTTGGAAAAGGTGTAAGACAAGCCGTGATTCAGTCAGGTTTTGTATGGTTGTAGACCAGACTTGGTCTGAAGTTGGTCCTCAGATGTCGAGATACTGTTCTGAAATGCACCGTAACTGGAAGTAGTGGGGTTCGTAGTGGGATACCATTCATCCTAGCCTTGCACATCTTCTCCAGTCACGGAGTGACATCACGTGTCTTCCGTGTTCGGTGGCTGCCGTAGTAGGGTGACACGTCTTGTTCCTTTAAACTTGTGTGACAGCACTTCTTCGTGTCTGCAAAGGCTTGCCTTTGTTCTTATCTATTGTGTTATTTGTTAGACAGAGTACTTCACTTAGTTTTCAGGGTTCACTTTTCAGACAATAATTATTTTCTCGTACGTGCACTTGGATAAATACAGCCCCTTTTTTTTTACTCACAAAATAAATAAAAATAATTGTGTTATACTATGATTAAAGTTAAGCATGTAGTTAACATAAATTCGTAACTTGATGTTATCAGAGGAGTGTACGTACATTTTAAAGTACTGTATTCTGTAACTAGCCTCCAACAGATTCCTAGTACCGAGTCACTGCATGCTGTGTTAGAAGAGAAAACTTTACCTCGATTGACATGGTCTTGAATTGCTAGTAGCATCTCCATTTAGAAGAAAGTCTCAAAACTTGCTTGCAGTGATCAGCCCTGATGCACTGCAGGTTCAAAGAAAGCAGTTCATTCTATAATTATGTACTTGCGTAGTGGTTGAACATGGAGGTTTAGAATATTGCGCTTTTACCTAAGATAATTCGGTGTGTTTGCTGGATTCATTAGTAAGCTAAATGTTGAGAATTAACTGTCTTAAAACAAAACTGTAGGTAGTACATGAACTGAAATTACTAAAGTGGTGAGCTTTGGTTGTATGCTTGGAGTAGTGAGAGTTGCTTGGCTGCCAGTGACTGGCGATTTTGCGGGAGCAAGTCTGAAAGAGGGAAACGCTTTCTCGTGGTGATCGCACTGATGCCGTGCTGGAGGAACTGGTCTGAGATGACCGAGTGCTGGGTCCACCCCGGGAGTGAAGTCTCGGCTGCGCACCTGGCACGGCGTGGCAGCGTCTCGTGTGGTTGGTCCGTGCTCTGCCTGTCTGCTCCCTCCTTGTCCTGTCACGGCACGGCAGATACCCTCGATGCAGTAGCGCGTGGCCTCTTGGCTCAGTAGTCGGTATTTCCTTCAGAGGAATATATTTAAAATTCTGATTCAGTGAACTGCAGTCAGACTGGATTGAATTGCTACGAAAGGCATGTCTCGTTTTGAGAATAATTTTTTTTATTTATTTATTTATTTGTATTCCATTGCGCCTTCTTTTGGTAGAAACCATAAGGCTATGGAACATGTCATTTACATATTTACAGTTATACATATACATACAGTTTTACATGTACACAGTTTTAAATAGGTACACATACATATTTAGTTTTACATACATATAACTTAAAACAGAATTTGATAAAAAAAATTTCAGATTATCTGAATTACAAATATTACATTATTTATTTTATACATACCCATAGAAATGATATGTCAAGCAATTTCTTATATTTATTAAGTAAGAGAAAAAAAATTAAGCAGGATTTAGGGTATTAGGATATTGTTCTTAGGCATTGTAGCTATACAAGGGGGTCTGGCTGTAACCAGAATGCTTCCTCTCTTTCAGCAGTATACATCATTACCTTTACAAAAAAAAAAATGTGTGTTTAAGGGAAGAAATAGCCCCTTGCGAGTGAGTGAGTTTTATCTTGTGTATGGACTTCAAAAATATTACATTGCTGACAACATTAATACTTAAAGTGGATGGTGTTTTGCGTTGTGTTTTCTATCAAGTTTTGTACACCATTTGTAAGAATAAATATGTTTGTGCGTTTGTAGTCATATGTGTGAATGTGTGTTTGTTTTTTTTTTTTTTTTTTTTAATAAATTTGTTTTCATTGTAAAATTCAATTAAATGTGAACTGATGCATTATTTTGGTTGTATAGTTTGTGTTTGGTTTTGTGCCTGTAGCAGGAACTAGTCTCACTTGTTTTCTTGATTGAAGTCAAAGCAAGTTTCATGATCAAGTTTTTTATCACCAGGTGTTTGCGATGCGTAGCTGATAGACGGATAGGTATTGTGTAGTGACATTCAGTAGTTAGGTTTTGTGTAGTTAAGAATAAAGTAGTTTCCAATTGTTAGCCGACTAGTTGCTAGTTTGACTAGGAAGACAAGTGTTTTAGATTTGTATTAGAAGCAGTGTCACAAGTTTTTGTTAGTGAAGTTAGTGAAGTTACTATGAATGTTTTGTGGATTTAGTGTTAGAAATTCTTTCGTGTTCATGCTCACAATACAAAAAATTTGTCTTTTTGCCTAGGTATGCCTAGGATTAGATACTATTACTGTGGTAAGTTTTGGTGTTTTTGTTTGCAAAATGTTGCCCCATGTAAATATGACTTCCACATTATTATTTTTTTAGCATGTTCCTGGTTTTTAAAATCCCTTTTGGCTCCTAAATTTCACTGGTTTTATGTGTACAGAGAGCATAGGCAGAAGAAATTTGTGGACATTGCAGCGCATAGATACAACTGTAGAAGCGAAATGCTACTTTAATATTTGTAAGAGAAATGTTCTGTAGTATTTGTTAGAGATGTTTTGAAGTATCTGTTAGAAAAGCTTAAGAATAAAAATAAATGGTACATGCAAGAAAGTGGTTACCATACTCATTGCTCATTACTATTATAAATTTCAAACTTCTGACTTAGCACATGTCAGTTAATTTTCTTGTTTTACAATACAGATATCTTTTCCTTTTGAAATATTTTTTTGGAGGAGTACCACAATAAGACAATGTGTTGGTCACACATTTCTAGTACTGTATGAACTGATAGAACCAATGAGATAATCTGCATTATAAATATGTAGCTACATACTGGAAATTATGCCTACTGAAAACTTTGCTAGCTGTTCAAGCCTGCTCATCCATAATGCAAGTCTGTTGTTTTGCTGTTTTGCTGCTTTTTGAGTTCACATGTGAAATATTCTGTATTGTGTTGTAGCCACCAACAATTACAAAAAAAAAAAAAAAAAAAAAATGCTTGCATTTAGGACCAAGTGGTTACTGGGCTGCGAAGTAGTATGAATTTCATTTTGTGATACAAGGGTTATGTTTAATGTTTATGACCTAGCAAAAGCAAGTAATTAAATTTTTTCCCAAAATTCTGTTGTGACTGCAGTTTTAATTATTTTTTTTTATTTTGAGCACTATCATTTATGCTAATTTTCTTAAGAATGACAGCCAGCCATAATGTCATTAATAAACACCAGCCTTTGAAGTGTAGACTCACAGCAGCACAAAACACTCGAAGTTTCACAAAACTGACATAAAACAACAAATCTAGTTTCAAATTTTTGTATGTTTTGAAAAGCCTATTTTAAATACTATATAGAAACTGGTATCTTGAAGCTGTTTGTATGTCATGTTTTTGCTTTGGAAATAAATTGTCCTTGAGTGTCCCATAGTTTTTTTTTTCTTCACAATTTCTAGTCTGCCTGACAGTGGAATCTTCAAGATTGCAATAGGGTCAAAACCACTAAATGATAACAAGCAGCTGTTTGTAATTGATACAAGATTATAAACTCATAGCAACGAGAGAACACAATTTACAACCAATATAACCAAACATAATTTATAACCAACAGAACCAGAATTACAGTTAAATCAATACCTGCTCAGTTTTTCTTTACTCCAGAGATGAAAATAATGTGGTGACAGGAAACTTTTAAGGGTTCGAAATATGATGTCACTTAATCATGAAGATTGGAATGACCAACAATGTTTCACTACTAACAGAAGGTTAATACAGAGAACCACTCTTCCTTAAATGTGGTGATTTGACTGGGCATTAGGCATCATAATGGGCATTATTGCATGCATCATTACAGGCATTATTTAAGTATAACTGTTAATTTAAACTATATCCAATTATAGGCAGGATTATTTTTTATAGATCCCTTGTGTTTACATTAGTATATTTTAAATGGGATCTTATGTAGATATAGCATTGCCAGGTCTTATGTCTCATGTATTTGATACTATTTTCTCCCTTACTTACCATATTTTTGTAGCTAAAATTTTCGTAATCCTAAATTGCAGTAAATATTTTCAGTTCATTTTCTTAGAATTTTTTCTATCTTTGTTTTGTTGCAGTCTGTGATATAGAAGCTTGTAAACACTCAAGTTTCCAAATAGATGTTGCTAAATGCTTAAAATGTCGATCAGCATTCCATCTTATCTCTCATTTGTCTTTCGCTCTTCTATCGGCAGGCTCCCATCTTGAGTTACTGTACATTTTCTACTGTATTTGTTACAGTTGTTAAATTGAGGATAGGAAATTGACAGGAACACCCAAAGACACCATCGTCACAGGAAAAGGCTTGCTATGTGTGCTCTTATCTTCCCTAATAAGAAAAATAAATAAACTGATGGTTGGGAGCAGGAAAACGAAAGCCTAAAGTGTACTAATCTATATGCAGAAGAAAATTCAGCGTAGCCCATGGAGGTAACAGCGATTGTTTCCGGCATACATCAAACTGCAGGTAAAGTAATATATATTTATAAAGTTGGTAGAGATTTTTTTTCTATTTATTTTCTGTACATGTTAGTAAAATCAAAGGACTTATGAAAGCCTGTAAAACTATTGACTCATTAACATTTCTTTACAAAAATAGGAACAAAATTAGTATCTGAAATTTGATAAATACCATCCTTGCAACGGTAAAAATGATGATGATGTGATGGAGGGAAGGAGACCCGCTCGACTTGTGTTTCGGTTTGACTTTGCCCTCTGGCGGTCAGAGTGTTGCGCCCTGGAGGTTTTTCTGCTGGCAAGTTGTCCAGACTGGCTGCTGAGCTGGCAACAGCTGTCACTGGAGGAGACTGGCACGGCACGATGCGTGGGCGACCGAGCTCGTTTCTTGTCGCTGCATCGGTTCACAATCTGCCGGGGCTCGCACCCTCCCTGCTGCGGTTGTGCGTCTCGCAAACTGGATGCACGGATGAGAGAGAGCATCAGTCCCCGCCTTAAACCAGCTCGACGGAGCTCTCGTCGCCCCGTCGCGATTCTCGAGCTCCGAGCGGCCCGGTACCGATGAGATGCATGCGAGTCCTTCGTGGTTACAGGCGGAGCTCCGGCCATCGTCCGCTGATCGTTCTCCCGTCTTCTCTCGTCGGTTAGGAGTCTTCTCGCTGCGACATTCACGTGCCGTCTTCTCCAAGTTGTCACATGTCGACTAAAAATAATTGCATGCGTGCATATTTTTTAATATGTAATTTTGAAGGGAAAGTTAATTTATTGCTATGGAATTCATTAGGCAATGTCCACTAAATTTCATTCTCGTGTAATCTAGTATTATTATTTTTTTTAAGTATTTAATTATTATTTCGTGCAATCATTTACTCATTATTAGGTTAAGTTCCTTCCACATCAAAAAGTTGAATATATAACTCCACCGTTATCTGTGTGCCCTAGTTAGCTAGCTTTCACATGCATGCAGTCTGTGTTCTAGTCTAGTGTGCCCAGTCCGGAAAATTGTGAAATGGTGATGTTAGTCTTAGAAAATAAAGTTACTTAAGTGTGTGTTGTGCTAGTGTTGAGATGTGTGTGTTGATGCGAGGTTGGGAGGCAGTTGTTAAATTACATAACTGTAGGTCAATGAGCAGTGTCATGTTACGAGCTCAATATTTTTGGCATCAGTTCAGTAAATTTTTTTTTATCAGTTTTAGGTTATACAAACATTTTGCCTTAAGACTAGGCTAAATTCGCAATAGCATGCAAACAGCATGAAAATAGCACGTCTGCATACGCTCGGCACAAAATTCGAAGCTACGTTCACACAAAACACAGATGTTCAAAAAATTCCAGAATTTTTTTTCCCTTCTTTATTTGTCTGGAAATTTTCATTTTCAAATATTTTAATTTTGTCATCTATTATTACATGAAGTAGTTAATTACCTAAAATCAAACATTTAGTTTTGAACGACTAGAAGTAATAACTACAAAGCTTTGCCTCGCAAATAAATACCATGTTTGAATTAGTTTGACATTTATATTTGAAATCTTGCACATATGAAGAAAAAAAACGCTGGCGCTACTCTATGCTGCTGCCGTAGTGCTTAGCTATGACATATTTTAAACTGATTGGTCGCGCACAGAAATTCTGCATGCAGCACGGAGAAAAGTTAGAAGTTTGACAACTTTCTGTGCAGCATTTGCGTGCTGTGTTTCTGTGCATGTGCTATTTTCCAATGTAGCAGCTGCTATCTGTTTGTGTACATTCAACTTCCCTGCTTGTGTGCTGTTGCGAATGTAGCCCGCCCTTAGCTCAGGTTTCAGGTAATTATTGAAAAGGGCTTTATTCTTTAAAAAGAAGGCTTTATAATTGAATTTTGTATTTTCAATAGACCAGAGCACACTGCATCACCAGTGGGATACCTATTTATTGTATTTGTCCAAACAACTTAATGTAGAATATAAAATTGTAAAATTAACTTTAATACTTGCAGTAGGTAAATATTTTGGTTTTCGGAACATTTTTTGAGAAAACTTTTTGAAAGATGGCTGAAGTACTGATTACTCGGGGTCCAACTGAGTTGTATCCTGCTACAGTTATCCTCGATACGCGAGACGCAAGCTACTCATTGGAGTGATGAAATGAGTGTGGTAATGGTTGTTCGTTGCAAGTCTAAGAAGTAATGATAGTGCCTTTGACCTGTGAGATTCTCCAGAAGTGTTTTGAGGAGGTAGCGACTTCATGCCATTGGTGTAATGCAAGAAAGTGTAAATGTCACTTGGCCCCTCTCGATCAGCCGGCGCGTCTGACAGGCGGGGGTTGCACCGTGTGTTGCAGCGGCTGACCCCAATGCATGGCGTCTCGGCCGGATCGAGGAGGGGGACCACGAGACACCGGTATGAGACGGCCCGTGCTCTCCGCCCGTCCCTCTGTCCGCGCTCCCCTCCGCGACGAGACACGGGCGTGCCAGCGTTCCCTTCCTCCTGTGTTCCACCCGTGCGAAGCAAGGTACAGTCGTCACGTGTTCGGAGAATGGAGCCGATCAGGTTTGTATCCGTAACGGAGGCTGAAAACGATATCCTTTCACTGAAGTTAATATATACGTGTTGCACAAGTGCATTGCAAAGTGTGTACATTTTTTTACTGTAAATATATATGTATGTATATGTAAATAAGAGATGATAAATTATATTGTTGTGTTGTTGAGCCCTCGAGATTATTGTAAAACTAAGAGTCTTACTATTGTACGTTGTTTCAATAGTTTTGGTGTAGATGTTACTGGTTATGCATTTGCACTAATGTGATTGGCACTGGTGACTCATGTGGATGTTATTTTCGGTCTTATTTACACATTAAGTTATTTGTGCTGAATCACTGTAATTGAAATGTTTTGTTTTTCTATATTTTTTTTTTCCAAGTATGGATTTTTACATTGTGTGGCTTGGATATAATCTAGGAAAACAATGTATAACATGTAGAAGTTTTACAGAATTTTTTTTTTTTTAATGATAGCATTGTTTGTGATTATGTTATTAGTTTTAAAACATAAGTAAGTGGAATGTTACTCTTCGGAGGATTTCAAATGGTAAAATTATTATTCATCACATTGATGTGAAGGAATTTCATGTATTGTATAAATAACTGTAAATTGTTGTTTCTAAAGGATTTTAAACTTTCTTCAAAAGGTACATATATATTTATTTTTAGTAAGGTGAAAATGGAAAGATGACTGTGTTCAACTTATTATTCACATAGTTAAAACACCAAAAGTGCCACAACTCATTCCTTTTATTTCTCTTCCCTGTGTGCAACTCTGTGAGTAATGTAAGATGTAATAATTTGTCAGTGGCATTAAAGTACTGTTTCTTGTGTTAGGGAAACTGTGGTTAGTTAGCTTGGTTGCTTTTTTTTTTCCTGTAACTGCACAGTGTTTTATGTGCATGAGTGAAGCGTGTGTCTCATGTAAAACTTGGCAGCTGCTGTTTGATTATAGCTCATTGTTCGATTAGAAATTTTGTTATGCCCAGAAACAGTTCTAAATTGATTTCATAAATTGTATTATTTTGTTTGATTTAACATTGTTGTAATTTAGTTTGTATGCAGTCTGCTGCTTTAGCGATACGCAGTGATAATTGTGACGGTGGACTGTTGTGTAGTGACGGCTGCTACAGGTGGATGCTGGGTAGTGATTCCCGCCAATATGGATGGCTCAGTAAGAATATAAGGAAAATTTTCTTGTGCCGGTGATAGAGGGGAAGAATTTTGTGCTCCAAAGCCATCCTTAGCCAAGTTTCTTTAGTACATAGTCTACAGTCGCTTGCTGCAGTTCATGCATTGTACTTTAATTTATTAATTTATTTTTTACAAAATAGCTGGCATCAGGCTTCTGAAAACTGACGTAGAATTAATGATTAGCGGCATAACATTTTCTTTTGCAGAAAAAAAAGTGATAGTGCATTAGACTGCAATAAGGCATGCCCGCGCTAGCGATTGTTCTCTTGTGATTGGCGGCCGTCTGCAAGAGAAGCCATTGCCCTGTTTGGCCTGGGCATTGTCTGTGTTTCGTGGTTGGCTGGGTCTATTTCGGGCACATGTCTAGTGTCGGCGCACCAAACACAGCCTGTATGGCCCGGGGCAAATAGGGTAACGGCTTCTCTTGCAGATGGCCACCTATTAGATGACAATCTCTAGCACAGGTATACCTTACTGTAGTCTAACGAGCTATCAGGTTATTTTCGCAAAAAAATACATGCCCCTAGTCATCAACCCTAGAGTGGTGCTCTCCAGACATGCTGTGTGACCACGGTTGTCTCGTGGATTTTCACAATCTCCGTGTTTGTCCACGTTTGTGCCCATGAGGCCGGATGTACTCTCATTTCTCGTACGTGCAACATACACGCACAACAGTCGTGTACCTAATAGTTTTTTTTTATGTTGATGTATTGTGTGTTACTGTCATTTAAAAGGAAATGTTAGGTGTGCTCTATAGGCTTCAAAGACAAAGTAACCCCTTGGTTAGGCAGTGTCTCACGCAAAAAATGCCAATAGTTTTTTTTTTTTTGTAGAGGCCCGGATAAAATCAACATACTATTAACACTTGATAGTTATAGCAATAAGCACTTTAACAACACAAAACTAGTGTGGTGGCCTGGATAAAGATTTTCAAATGATGACAGTAGAATGTTCAGGGCTTCTTATTGGCAGAAAAAATATCACAGTTTTAGTAATGACATAGTATGTATTGAGCAAGAGTTGAACCCTACTGCGAACTCTACTTAATAAAGTATATCGTAAGGGGTGAAAACGGTAGAGAGTGAGAAAGAAAGAAGACAGTTTTCCAAAAACTTCTAGTCTTATAAGAATTTAAGGACAGTATTTAAAGGATCAAAATGTAACATTATAGCCATTTTATCAGTTCTGTGCATCTTACTGTTTCTTGAAACAATTCTGCCATTTGGAACACGCCAAATCTCTGAATGAAATATGAAATTCATAACAGGTTGCGCTATCTATGCGGGAAGTGCAGGGACTGTCTCAACAGCGCTCTCTACGCTGCTGGTTGAACAAGGAGGAACGCGAGCGCGCTGGTAGCAAATACAAAATTCAAGGCACTCACAGCTGACTGTATAGGATACCTATATCTATTTTCTGAAAGAAGCATGGGCGCACTCTCTCATCTTATTCTTTCATTCGTCTATTTATCTGTTTTTTTCTTTTTTTGTGGGGGACGAATCATTGCACAAAGAGAACGAAAACGAGCCCAGCAACGTATATAGCATAGTGCTCATAATGAGAGCTATTTGGCCAAGTGCCTATTCTCTGTCCTTTTCACAACAATGTTTCATGAACAGTTGCATTCAAATTCGGTCTTGAAATTTTACTCTTATCACACCCAAAGAAATTATACTTAAAAAAAAGTTTTATATTTTTTCTTTTGTGTGAAAAAAAAATATATTTTTTGACTATACACCACTCTTTCATGATATATTAGCATTTAACCACTCGGATCCCAGAAATAATTACAAGTACCATTCATTATGTAGTATAACAAATTACATGCTTCATTTTTAGGCATTTTCGAAACTTTATTTCCATGCTTGTGGTTACAATACTTCAGTAGAATGTAAATGGAATGAGTTGGACTTCCAGAGCTGTGTTGCTGCGGCCATGTTTTCACCCAGGGCTGGTGGCTGTTTGAAACTGCCAGGTAGTTGCCTCACGTGTCCAGGTGCAGTGCAGCTCGTTTACGCATATATGTTGACTGAATTTTATAATATTTTTGTATCGAGGTTTGTTTCCTTGATTGGAGAATTATTTTAAAAATCTCTCGTTGAGTTCCCACTGTTACCGTATTTACCCGAATATAATGCGTCTCTGCACATAATGTGACCCAAACATTTTGATTATGAATTTTGGGAAAAGACTTTATGGATTGGAAATCACAATTCAAGTACATGGCACTTGAAAAATATTAAAATTATCAGATGTATTCCATATTTACTAGACCCTTTCTGGTGCCGCTTTAGCAAGTCGAGTTACAAAAAAAATCCCGTACTTGTCATGCCTGTGCAGCGATCCGGCTAAAGTGGGATAAGTACAGGCAGTACCTGTAGTTCTTAAACTAAGCTGTGACTAATAGTAACATACAAGTTTGCGATCATAATGCGACGCCCCCTTTTTTTTTAGTTTCCACAGTTTTGGTAAAAGTCGTAGCATTATATTCAGATAAATAGGGTATTTTGAAAATGTCTTAATGCTAGTTTGCTAGTTTGTGATTGTGGAGGAAGCTATGTACATGATGATTTAGTCCCAACCAGGGCTCGATTTTAGCACCTGTCCGCCTGCCCGGGACAGGCAAAATCTCGTCCGGGCAGGCAATATAAAAAAGTCAACTGTCCGGTGGACAGGTGCAACTTGTGACGCCAAGGTTATTCGCACGCACTAATGCAGCAGAGGTGATTAATAACATTTATGCGACCGTGACCGCAAATAAAACGTCTTTGACAATATCTATAAATAAACAATAATGGCTGAAAGTGAGTTTGATCCAGCACCAGCAATAAACCTCTGGTATCATAATGTTCAGAGAAAACGTCGACCCTTTCAGCCTCCTTATCGAAGATGTTCAAGACAGAATCAGCCAAGTAATTCGTGCAGTGACTCAGACAGTGACTCGTCTGAAAATGATGATTAAATACGGATGTTAAGGGTGTGATAAAAATAGGTGCAAAATATAGCAAAAATCCTTTTTTCTCACTTTTTCAGCGACTTTGAAATTTTTTTTATTTGGGTGAAACAGCGGACAGGCAAATTGGATGGCGGACAGGCAAATTTTCGATTACACCTGTCCGTTGGGCAGGTTAAAATATTCCTTAAAATCTAGCCCTGGTCCCAACTATGTTGTGCGATGTGTTGTTTGTCATTGGTGCTGCCTTAATGGCAAGTTAACCGTCTTCTATTGCTGTTTCTGATATGTGTTTGTGTTTTGTGAATTTGAATACTCATGCTTTAACATAGTATTTTGCTATCTGTAAATAATATAATTTTTTTTTTTTACTTGAATTGGATATTATTTTTGTTAGCATATCTCATTGTACCAGTTTTTATTTCACAGTGTAGTTTTAAAAAGTACTTTCTCCGTCCTTATTTTGAACCTGAGAAATACGAAAGCCTGTTGCTTTGACGTACAGACCTGCACTCGACGGCTAATTGTGTTTCTCCCCTCGCACCTAGTAGACGTGAATTGAAAGTTTCGAGCTAATCAAAGACTTTTAACAGTTATTGTCAAACTAGAGTGGTTTACAATACGAGAACTGTAAAAAGGTTTTGCCAAGTTTATGTTTCTGCACAAATGATGTTCATTTTTGTACACACTGAAACTGCCTGTGTCAGTAGTCTGGGTATGTTTGGCCTCGGTGCCTGACGACGTGTGTTGTTCTTAGTTCCGCGTAGCATCTATTGTATTCGTTAGACTTGAAATCTTGTTTCCATTTTCCATGTAACGTGTCTCAAATTGTTATTAGTTTGATGGTTGTGATATTGTCTGTGGCTGTACCACTTGCCAGCTATTGGCTGTATTGCTTGTCCCGTTACATGTTTGCTGACTGAATATCATTCTTGTTTTACATTAATGTTATTGCAGTTCACTTGTGATTTTTTTTTGTATGAAGTGCATAACATGCTAAATATTTTAATTATGTTACTTATAGAAACTCAAGTTTTGCTAGTCAGAATATGTTTGCCTACTTTTGTTTTTTTTTTGTGATTAAAGAAATTGTATTCAGATGCCATACAAAATTCATTTTTATGAAATATTGCATTTTTTTTTATTACTCCCTTTACTGAATGATTAATGTTCCTCTTGAATGTATATTTGTTCTTCCGCAAGATAGTAATGCCGAACACGGCACGTTTTCAAATCCTCGCAGTTTGTTTTGTTTCAGTTCTAGTTGTAAAGATGGTTAGTGCTTGAAGACCAAAGAAGATCTGAAGAGATTGAAGACGGTGAGGTGGAAATACGTACTGTCATTAGCAGTCCGTGTACCCCAGCAATGGCCCGCCCACACGGTGCACAGAGCTTCAGGAAACTGCTTCAGATGTCCTAGTGATGTGTGTTTATAAAAGCATTTAGCAATATGCTGAGGGTGGAAGAGTAGTTGTGTTTCGTATTTCATTTTTTAACTGTATTTTTAGAAGAGCTGAAATGCGTGTTTTTAGAATTAATGTTTAGGCAGGAAATACTGTACAGATTCTTGAAAGCACTCAAAGGACTTTGATGCACCTTTATCTTCATTTCTCTGATTGGCTCTCGGCAACAGCTATTTTCACGTCCTAAGAACCACACTTGCTACAGGCATCCTTCAACGGAGCATGGAATTGTTTGATTGCCTCCGAAACTGACTCTCCGTTTTCCGCCATGCACTTCTTTACGTACAGCTCATGCAACAGTCGTACATTCATTTCATGCGGTAAATAATACCTTCGGCTTGGGTTCAGAGACCTACTGTAATGGCAATGGTAAATGGGGAAAGAGGAAATGTGTTCATGCACCTTCTCCGTTAGTTATTTCTTCTGGTGTCTTGTTTTTTGGAACATGGCATCCTCGGCCATCCGACCCGGGCTGTTTGTTCATCCTGGTCATCCTCCCATCCGAAATGACCAAGGTTTTCAGAAAAAAAACTTAACATACAACACTTTCACCTGTCACTTGAAACCTACATGTGTTAGTAGTACTTTTAAGGTTTTCAGATGAGTCTCTTGGCCATCTTATATCTGGTTTACTTTGAGTAATCAATCCACGTAGAAAATTATTTTGTTCACTGAATGTACCCATGTCCAAAACTATCAAATATATTCTTCCAGGCTGCTACTGAAATGTTAAAGACATTTTTCTTACAGCGACAATGTTTCCAATGAAAACCTTGTTTGGTACCCGCTTTTCCTCTGGAAGAAGCGTGCGGTAGACCTGACTGAATTCCTTGCTTTCTTTCTCTGGTGAAAAATTCAAACTCTGAAAAGCTGACTTGAATATTTCCTACTTATGTTATTTTCCTCCTCGTTTTGCCCCCTCTAAGACCATAGCAGGGTTCTACTGTATAAAAATACCTTCTCATAAAAAAAGTAAACATTATTTAGCAAATTTCTTCAGACACACATCGGCTACATCCCTGTCACATACAGAAATAATTACATCAGCAATGTCCATTTCTTAAAAATATATTTCTTTGCTTGTAACAAATTATACATCAACTGTCTAGGACAAAAACTATTTCACCTACAAACAATGAAAAGCAATACTTTATGTTAGCTGTCTTAAATACATGTAAAAAAAAAACTTAAAATACATATTCCTTTGTCAACATCCATATATATTTTTTTTTTAAATATTTTAAATTCATTTTCACAGGTATAACCGCCATGAGATTGCCACATTCGAGAAGTGTGTGCCAAGTAATCCTACAAGGCTCCGTCATCGCCAGCTGTTGCACAAGTCAATATCAAATTTTTAGACAGGAATGAAAATTTTCCACTGGTGGAATATTTCCCTTCAGAGTTCAGGCCTACATGCTGTTCTACGCCTGCATCTCTGCGATTCAGAAGGCACTGGCAAGCCACTGCAGTCTGACCGGGATACACAACAGTCTCAAATTTGATTAATGAATGATTAACAAGAGACAAGATTAAATGGTAATTTGCGATAAAACTGAAGTAACTCTGAAAAGCATGTCGATATACCACACACAACACCGAAATTTAAGTTAATGCATCACAAAGTACCAAACTGCGATTAAAATCATGAAACTAATCAGCATTTTCAATCACAACTTATCTCTAATGGCAAATATAAAATTCAATGAAATTAAATTATTTAGCAAAGTGTTTGTACCACATTTTATGCAAGTCAAACTGGAAAAAGTTGTCTTTCTAATCTAGCAACTTTTACTAGTTACTCATTGTTACATTATGACATCAGTAAATTTTATTTGTTTTGAAAATTTTGACATGCTTATCACAAATCATTATATGTCAAAATGGCACTGTTGTGGAGAAAATAGTACGATGAAACACATACGTGTCATATAAACATATTAATTAATATAAACACATTTCATAAAATATTAAACCAAAAAAACAAAACAGAAATCTCCTATTTAAAAATATTGGCCTGAAAATAAAACCATTAAATCTTGTCTCTAATAACGAAATATAGTCAACAGACCAGACCTACAAAATTTCACCAATCTTAGTGTGCTTTTTACTTGATTTTAATCCAAATAATATTTATCTTCATCAATATTAAAGTGGGTGCTTTATCAAGAGATTCCAGTATATCAGATCAAGATCTCACGACTAACAAACTGTGAATGAATTCTGAAGCATCACAATTGTTCGGTTTCTTAAAGATCAATGTGTTAACGTGAGCTATGGCACAATCACACTTCAAAACATACCCAAGCCAGTTTCAAAAAATTACACTACAGTAAAAGGTACAAAAAAAAATCATAGCTTACTTTAAACAAACTTAGCTTTTCAGTATAAATCAAAGTGTCTATTAAATTTCTGTGATCTTACTAGAGGACTTATTATACGTTGGACATGCCATGAACAGACTTTGCTTGATACAAAACACTTCTACCATATTTAATATTTATCCATTTTTTTCAATGATGTAAATAATTTCTTATTGTTTTTATCAATCTTCTCTAATGTGATGAAATAATATTAGCGCTCTAAAACTATGTATTTTTAATTCCGGTTGCAATCGCACACAAGTACAATAAACAGCATATATCATCGTTTAAGGCACATTGTCTATGCGATAAAAAGCTAATTTGCCATCTGCAAATATGTTGTTTTTGTGTTAGATTAACATATTTAATCTTTATAGAGTGCTCAGTAACATCATGAGTAGACGATGCTGTTTTTCCATAAAGAAACAAAAAAAAAATTAAAAATAAGTCACTTAATCTGTGTTGTTTCTTAAACAACGATCTGTAAGGTGAGTGGTGACAGTGAAATAAACAAAGAAGTGTATACATGGTAAACAGGAAAAAGGGGCCAAGCAGGTGATTGCAGTAGGCAGGCATGTACATAGTTGCACAAAGCACACAAACGCACCAAAGTGACGCACGCATGCAACACGGTCCAGTGGTGGCTGCCACAATCAAGATGCTTTGATGTTCAACGCGGGCAGTTCACAAGTGTAAGGATCCATCCATTGTCGCCAACGGCGGAGTGTTAGAACATCTACCGCGACAGCTAGTAATTGTTGATATAACATCAGTCATCAGCTTCATTAATTGCACTTTGTCACCACTCACCCCCGTTCATCACTGACCCCACTTCATCTACGCTGCAAACACTTGAGGTCAACATCAAATAGCTGAGAGTGGTTTGTTTTGATTGTAATTTCACACACACACACACGCACGCACGCACGCACCCACACACACACACGCGCGCGCGCCATAAATTACAATCGAAACAAAAAAATACAGTTCAGTACTGAGCTATCTGTGGCTGAAAAGGTTAAACATTCAAGAAATATATCTTAACGTCACCACAATTTGACGATAACTTCAACAGCTCATTTTGGAATTTTTTTGTAGTATCCTTATTTGTATAAATTTGTAGTATCCTTATTTGTATAAAATCAACTGTCACTTCATCAGGAAGAGGATTCAAATATTTTAATGTAGAATGTAGATAGTTATTATTTATGTAACTTAAGGGATCACTGTGTATAAATCAAGTTGAGAAATGTTTGCATCAGTCTGCGACCATGTCGTTGAGTAAAATCAATTGTATACAAAGTGCAGGATTTCTTAATAGCCACAAAATTGTGTAAAAAAACGTTCATAGTAAAAACCACACTTAAATATAAAAATACAAAAATATTACCAATTATAACGAACACATTTATGCATGAACTGGGAATGTGATAAAAAGTGCAGATTTTCTGGACGGAATATCTTTGGCTACCGAAGGATCACTGGTGTATCTACATTTCCATGAGAACAGCCGAATAACTACCTACTTCATGGATATTAGTTAACTGAGCGTGTTAAGCTAACTCGCTTTCGGGAAGCCTTCATTTCACAGACGAGAGGGCCACACCCGAAGTTCCCCGAACGTTGCTTAGCAGATAATTTTTTAATATGTAGCTATCCAGGGCTAGGAAACTGTTTACATGATTTCACAGCTTCTTTAATGTAGCTATCCTAACCAAATCAACTGTCCACAATGTTTTAAAGTATTTATAATGTAGCTAACCTAACCTAATTGAGCATTAGTTATCATGAGTTGCCCAAAATAAAAAAAAACCTGAAGATGTACGATCGGGCGTTTAGCTCTCTCGTCTGTGAAAAAGAAGACTTCCCGCTCGCTTTCCTACCAAGAACTCTCACAACATTGTGTGGTATCGAAATAAATACTATTTAAAATCCTGGTTCTGGCAACCATTTTAAAAAAAAAACATACACCAGCTAATGCATTATGCAAAAGCGGGTTGTTTGGAAAGTAATTTGACTTACGTAATAACAGCTCGTTTTAACTACGTGGGCACAGATGCAACAAAAAAAAAAATACAAACGGTGTGCACCACTTGCCATAAGTTTGTCGACTGCTTGGAAATGTAAATAAGAAGAGTCACTACTCAGTGAGTAGAGCCACCGAGCAGACGGCTGGACGGAGTGGAATGTTGGTACTGCTGGGCTCGCGGGACTACGGGTACAACAGCTCGATGTTGGGCGACTGCAGCTCCTCGTAGTACTTGTACAGCGAGTACACGCACAGCCAGCAGTACAGCTGCGGACAAACAGTCACCCGGTACCTGCTGTTCTCATCACGACCGGCCGACATTACTGGGTGCCGATTGCCAATCTCAATGAATCAATGATTTAACCACCTAATTACCGGTCACCACTTTAAATAGCGAACAAAAAAAATCACGCTGCAGAGTGCAGCCAAGATGTACACAACATTTTTTTGTGACCAAATGTTTCAGTCAAAGAAATACAAATGTACACTCACCAAAGAAAAATGTGGTTAAATATAAGTAGCCACAAAACACTTACACCTACATTAGTACTGACCCACACGTTAAAAATCATTGAAAAACAATAACTAGGAACACATATCCACCAGTAAATAAGAATTTGCATGTACAACAGATATGTACTACATAACCTACACTTCCCCCAAAAGTAACTATAACCTCCTAACATTACTCACTAGTCTGGCAGAAGATGTTAAGTTAAGAAAAAGTTATGTTTTAGAAAAGAATGTTTGGCTTTTATTGTGTTTTGTTTAGGAACAATTATTTATTTTATTAAAACCAAAATGGACGCTCTTAAATCCTGAACTCTTTGCTTCGGCACGTTCTGTAAGCCAAAACCATTCACTCGCATTTGAGTGTATCGGGATAATTTAGGGCACTTGAAAAAATTGAAGAAAAAGCATGCAAATTGATCACACATATTTTTGCTGACTAACAAACATGAATTGTAAAGGGTGTAACGTTGCTAAATTTAATTGATACACTCTAAAAATTAATCTAGAAATTAATCAAATTAAAACCTGCAGTCAAAGTTCTTACAGCTAAGTTAAAGTTCTGTAGTATACAGCTAGAAGCTAAATTTCTTATAACAGGAAATTTAAAAAAAATTTAGGGATGGGACGAATCCACATTTTGGTTGAATCCTCAGTGTTTGTCATCAAATCTCGAATCCCAGTCCCACACTATACTTCACCACATGTTATTAAAAAATATCACACATTTATTTAAAAAAATTACATAGGCCTATGTATTCTCTGTTAAATTAATCCTTCCTATGTTTTCAAAAAAATATGTTTGTATAACAGACGCCATTTAAAAAAAAGTTACTTTTTTTCTGCAATGTTATATTATTGAAGGTTGGAAATGATTGAGTAGTTATGAGTTATGCTAATTGACAAAATGCAGCTTAATTTATCTTATGTTTGTGCTATTTCCGTTACCTTAATAATATAGTTTAGGTATACAATTTTCAATTACTAAAACTCTTAAAAACCCACCTCGAATCCTAAGAATCCATAGGATTCCGTATATTCGACAAATCTAACATTCGAAAATCCCACCTCTAAAAAATATATATGTTCCCAGGATAGTTAATGAACTTCAAGAGGTGACAGAAAATAAATATTTTGTGCATTATACTGAAATCCCGGAGAGAGACTGAAATACTGAAAGTATGTACTAAAATCATTTTTTAAAAAAGTTTACATATCACTGCCAGTGCTATTAAGGTGAAAAAGCATAAATGTCAACTCACATTGTAAGCGGTCCATATCCAGTCCACAAAAGCTGCCATCACCATTTGTAACTGCAACATGAACAAGACTTTGTTACGCAGTGTACCAAGAAATTAATTTGGTCCCTAATCTTACGTTACAACATTCACAGTTACGATGCCACTTTGTCAACTGACTAGCCTTCACAAAATAATTATATTTGGCTCATTCACTAAAAAAAATAAATTATGTAGAACCAAGAATTTGAATTACTTTAAAAACACTGTCACTAATGTGTTTGTATAGAGTATTCACTATAGTAAATATAATGCTAAATCTGAACTTTTCTTAAAAACACAAAGTATCTTCTCTTTAAACAAAATATTTGCAAATAAAAATGAAGAAAGAAAAGGAGGGGGGACAGAGAAAAACATTGCAGGCTGATATAAATTTTTAAATTTTACCTGTCCATTTTACATTTAAAATATCTAGTATACATACAAAGACAAAATGTAAAATTTGTCATACTTATAATGTAAGAAAACTTCTAACAATTACTTTATTAAAAAACCTTAAATTGTAATTGGTTATATTTAAGAAAAAAAAACACTAAACTAAGTTTTTGCAGGTAACACTTTCTGACCTATAAATATTGACTGGTGTAGATTTTAAATACTAATTCTGTGTTATACTGTGTCTCATCCTCAGTTTGCAGAGTGCATTTTTATGGCTATTTACTCTCTCCTTCCACTGTACAATATCTTATATCTGCTATTAGCACTGTTCTTGTCTCGATGTGCTCTGTAGCCAGGTAAATGTCACAGAGCACAAAATCTTTTACACAACTTTATAATGTAGTGAGAAATCTTTGAGCTGCATCTGAACCATTGTATTTTGTAAAGTAAAATTTGGAATTAGAATTTTGGAAATACATTTTCTTGTTGTATTTCATCATGAGCACATCTGATAATATTCACTGTATATTTCTATGGAGATTTAACTGAAAACATGCCATCTTAGTTTCAACCATTTCTGTCAACAAATCTGTTTGAGCATAACACATAATTTGATGTAATGACTTGTCATTATTAGTGATCAACTGTGAGGGAAAGAAATCAGTGTTGAGCATTTATTTATTTTTTCTTTCAGAATTACAAACACTGTAATAATAGTTAGAAAAATCAACAAATATTAAAATTAAAAACAGAATTGAAACTTAATATAATTAATGACAGTATCCAAAATAATATTTTTAATATCATCAAGCCAGGTATCTGTTTCATGACGACAGAAATTTACAATTTCGCCCAAAAATTAGTGAATCATAGCAGCACCTAGCACCGAGTGTGTCTAGACGGGACGGCCATCTTAAGTTTGACTGACTTTAGTTGGATACACAAAGCTTGGAGAAAGTTTCGTCCACATCCAAACTACAGCACTGCAAAAAAAAAAATACTACATTTCCAAGTTTCAAGCACAAACAATCTAACATCTCTAACTGCAAACTAGTGAGACATTCAATATAAATAAATAGTTATCAATAAATAAATTTAATTTTTATAATTATACTTCTTTAGGTACATTATGAAAAAAATGATGTTTGAAGTTTTACGATGTGCGTTCACCATGTACAAAAATTTTCACAGGATGAAAAAAAGGCTACATAAAAAAAATATTATGTTCTTTAAACTTTACATGTAATTTAGTGAATGATAAGAATACTGGTCCATATCATTAAAAACATTTATTAACTGAGAAAATTAGTGATATAAATTGTGTTTATACTTTTAAAAGTGTATACATAAGTGAAGTTATGTTCTTGTACATACGTATAATTTTTAAAATTAATAAATTAGACGAACATTCAGCAAATTTATAGAATTTAATTTTTTTTTTAATTTGATTGAATTTATACTTAATCAACTGTATTTATAATATCACTGCAGTCCTTTTATTATTTTATTTCTATTAATTATTTGCATGCAAAATAAAAGTTGGTTTTTTATCACGCCAAGTAAGTATGTTTTCTCATGCGCGCACATGTATTTTAATCTTATTCCTGCTATTTAAAATGCGTAAGTGCCGTGTGTATTTTGCTTGCTGCTTGATAAAACGAAGACAAGCAACAAGCAGGTCCTCACGTAGATGTAGTAGCCCCCGATGAGCCACAGGCCGAAGACGAACTGGAAGAGGACGACGACGCCGAAGCAGATCATCCAGGGCAGCATCATGCCGCGGTTCATCTTGGAGACCCCGAACATGAGCAGCACCGACAGCCCGATGAGCACCAGCAGGTACACGATGAAGAAGCCCCCGACGCCCTTCATCGCTGCACACACGCGCCATCGCTCCGGTTACCACACGCCAACCACTCTTCAACCACCTCTCTTCTTTCCACAGCGGCAAACCATCTCCTTCAGTTAAATGCTCCATAACCTATTTCCTAACAGTTTTTAGTTTGACATTTTTAACATTTCCTACCTCCAACATCATAAAAAAAACCTTAAAAATAAATTCAAGCTAGACATTATATTTGAAAGTCATTGTTTGCACTACTAAAGTAATGGAACTTTTAAAGTAAAATACAGATCCTGTGAATTTAAATAATTTGTTTACGCGAGCATAATTTTTTTACTCTCTCTAACCTGCTGGAAAATGTTATAGTAATGTTCTGCTACACGCAAGTGAGTTTAAAGCCAATCTGAGGAATCTCATCACTTCTGTAGCCTTTCCTCGCATAATTACGTGCAATTTAAAACGCTAACTTAAATATTTTTGATAACATTTTTTCGAAGGTCACACAGCAAACACACTTGGGATGAAAAAGGTGACCACTTTAACACTACGAACAAAGCAAAAGCAGTAAAGACCACTCACAATGGCGGACATCCGTCTCAAAGAGCGGTGAATACAGCTGCGAGGAATCGCCACCCGCCAAGTTGTAGGAAACGAACGTGATGAGCACTATGCTGAAAGACTGAAACAGAAAAAGTATCATGTGTACCGTACCGCAGAGTTTAACATGAAAAATGTTTATCATCTACTGGGAAGATCTTTAATTTGAAAAATATGGTCAAAGTTTTTATTTTACAGACCCATTTAACATAAATTTTGTATTATACAAAAAAATTTCTCCAAAATTGGAAAATTTTCTGAGTTATAAATTTCACAAACACATTCAAATAAATTTTATAGACAATTTTTTATACAAACAGAACCAAATAAAACATATATTTTGTCTTTCTTTACCACCTAATGGTTTACTTAATATTTGAGAGTTGGGTAGGACCCATACTACCCTCTACCAACTGATAGGAACAAAAAAATTGTATTTAAACAGTACCTACCAATTTGCAGAAAGCAAATTATTGTATAATGTATATTAAACTATTTTCAGTAATGTAAATCTAAGTTATAATGAAAAAAGGAAAATTTTCTCCAATATATCTGGTTATATTAAACACTTAAATATTCTAACATCTCTTAACTGCAGGAACTGTCACTTTTATCTGTAAGAGAAAAAACACTGTAGCTTTTGTAGGATTGAATAGGGTGTGGGGCGCTACATGTCTATACCATCACATCAACAGCAGGATCAGAAACGGATCCATTCCAATTGGCTCGAATGTGGTGGGTCTATCTAACCTTATAAATAAAATGGTTACCAGGTAAACCATTAATGATGAAACGCAAAAAATTTCAATTTTCTAAGATTTATCTCATCACTGGCTAAAGTGCTGGTGATTAAACAGAAAAAAATCCATCTGCTTATGCATTTGTTTGAACTTGGTATTCCAAAAAAACCTGTATTTTTTTTATTAAAAAGAAGTTAAATCTTATAGAGCGCATATATTATTTTTAAACTAGCAAACACTTTACGCTTTGAAAATAAGACATGCAGAGTGTTTTAAGATCTTATAATTTCCATAATGTGCCAACTGCACATGCTATGGGATATTTTTGACGGTTCTATTAACAAACAAGCCGTTACCTAACTACATTTTTTTTTAAAAAAATTTTCTGTGCAGCTTGGTTCCTTCTATGAGCACTTGAGCATGTTGTTCAAAAGTCCCAACACCACTCTGCACGCCACCTCTCAGACATGTTACTGTGGCGATGCTCACCGCAGTATAAGCTGCAACATTGTAGCTGCCCGCCTTCAGATTGTTGTTCCAGATGCAGGGGGACCAACACGTGTTGAGCACAACCATCTTGAACCCACTCTACGACAAATCCAGCCTGCCGACAAAAACATGCTCACTAACGCTGTGGGCATTACACACGTTTCAGGGGAACTCGACAGGAAGCTAAAAAGTGTTTTTTTTGTACTATGCAGAAATGGTTGTCAGAATAATGTTTGACACAGTACATCATCACATATTTCTTTTAAAAAATTATCTAATATAGGATTAAGCAACAAATAACCTCAAATGGTACTCCGGTTATTTGAAAGATAGAAATTTCTTTGTTTTAATTAATAATTCAAATTCTGATTTGCATGTTGCAAGCTCTGGTGCTCTACAAGGAAGTGCCTTTCTTTTTTATTGATGATATAACTAAAGTATTACTGAGTAAACTATCGTACAGGTTGTTCCAGGGCCTCTGAAAGCCTCCAAAGTGTTGTTTTCATGGAGTATATCACAAACATGATACAGATAGAGCTGATATTTAGGGACTTTCCTACAGCTCTATCGGTACAAAGTGGCCGAAAAAAATAATGTTTGTGATATGCTCCATGAAAACAACACTTTGAAGGCTTTCAGAGGCCCTGGGACAAGCTGTATGACAGTTCTCACTCTAAATTTAATTTTTATTGATAGTAAACACATGTATGAAGGTCAACATGTAACTGCTCTCTTAACGTTATGACTGCTCATTCTCTTGTAAAAATATTAAAACTTGGTTGGAAATTGCTGTATACGCGTGGAATGACTTATGCTGTTGTTGCCCCAAGCTCTCTGTCCCGGACGGCCGGATAGAGCCGCTGGATAGAGCTGACTTCTGCTCAGCCATCAGGAAATCTTACATTCAGAATGTTTTTAAACTTTCATAGCGTATATAAGCAACATCGGACCATTTAAAACTAAAATGGTCAAAAAATATTAATTAGCCTATACATTTTTCAATAAATTGCTGACGGGAAATCTGAGATATGCCAACCAAGGTTGTGTAAGTACATTAAGGTTGCATTCAATAAAGCTTAGTTTTTTTTTTGCTTCACAGAAAATATGCTAAAACATGTTTCCTCCCCCCAGTTTTTTTTTTTTTTTTTTTTTTTTTTCAGATTCAGAAGGCTTTTAAATAACTGAAATCTGAAAAGTTTATCTCAGGATTTAGAGTTTTTTTTTTAAATTTCCACTTTTACATTGTTTTCATCGGATTAGAGCCAAACCATGGTAATCTCTGATTTTCAAATTTTTTGGGTATACATATTGATAAATGGAATTTGGAATATGACCTTAACTATAAAATCCTAAACCCAAAAACTCAGCTTATATAAGTTTATTGTCTGTCATATGAAAGTACTAATAAAGGATATTTCATATCCTTTATAACTCAACATCAAGACGTGAACAGATGCTAGTCCAGTAAATAATGGTTCAAAATAAAATTTAAAAAATAAAAAAAAAATTGTAGTTTTCGAGCTATATACATTTTTACAAAAGTTTTTAAATCACCAAACTGCACCAAATTATTAGATAACATAACCTAAATTTTTTGATATGCAATCATCAAAAACCCTACTATTAATAACAATTCAAAATAAAATCAAACATTCTAGGTATACTTTTAGGGGAAAAAATTATTTTAAAGACTTAATCAGCAAAACATTTTAATCACCTCAATTTAACTAGTCATATTGTAAAAATGTCTTTGATAACTTAGGACGTTATTAAAAAATATGGCTAATTAAAGAAAATAACTTGTTAAGTTGCACAAAACTGCTGCCGGAAACAACATTCATATTAGGTATGTATGTATTTTCGAAAAAAATATTTTTTGGTAATTATACATCTTTGCATGACAAACACAACCAGGTCCTTTCTTCGGTTTAATATTTTATTTTAAATTACAACTGGATATTCAATAAGTAACAATTACCTAAATTTATAATTCCTAAACAATAACTTAACAGTATTTTAAATGTAACCAAGCAAACCTAACCACCATCCACACTAGGTTATTTTAAAGTACAAAACCTACACCAAACATTCTCACAATATCATAGACTAGCGGCCCGTCCCAGCTTCGCACGGGTGGTCATGATTTTTTTTATATTTTTACCTTTTATTTATATGTTTTTATTGTTTCATTTTTATATTTTTTTTAACACAGTATCACATTATCTATGTATACTTACAATCTGAATTATCTTTTTTTATTAAAGTAACCTATTTAATCTTAAGGGAGACATATTACTTAGTATTTTTTTTTATTTAAATTTTTACAACATTTTACATTTTTATCTGAACCTACCTAATTAAATTTTCTAAGTTTTTTATATATTTACATCTTTTATTATTTTTTGTTGTTGTTTTAAGTGTGTGTATTTATTTAAAGAGTTTTTCTAAGTCATTGTAATTTTTACATTTCTGTATTTACATTTTTATTTTAAAGCTTTATTTAATTCTATTGGTTCTTTCTTTTATTTTACAAAACTTTTACCTTAAAGCTTCACTGTACACTATGTTGACAGTGGTATTTGTAGGTGATAACATCACATATTGATTTTCAGGAGATCCTACTCGAGAAAGGACAACATATAATTGCTCATGAGAGAAGCACTCTTTTCTTAGGTCGATGCCAGCAATAGAAAAAGTTTGTCCCTGAGATTTAAGGGCAAACGATATCTTCATAGGAAACTTAAACCTTTTAAAGGAAATAGGCAAATCTGTCGGAATCATCGGGATTCGCGGAATGTGAGCGAGCTGTCCGGCCGCGGGCCCAGTGATGATTTTTGCTACAATCGCATTGTCTCGTAATTCCTTTATCAAAAGTCTTGTACCATTACACATACTGGGAGGGCTCAAACTTCTCAATAGCATAATGGGAGTACCTCATTTTAATTTTAGTTTGTGGGGTGATTAAGGGAATTTAAAAATTTTTGTGGGTAGTACACTGTATCTTCGATGTTGCACACGGTGTCAATAGATTTGTAACATTTAAAATCACCCGGTACTTTTTCCATAATCATTCTATTTATCTCATTTACTGAACAACAAAAAAATATAAATAAAAGGAAAAAATATTTAAAAAATCATGTCCACCCGTGCAAAGCCGGGACGGGCCGCTAGTGACTTATTAAATTTGTAATATCTATTGATTGGAATAGCGGATTTGAACAATTCAAAAAGTAATCTACATGAATTGAAACAGTCTTGAAAACAATATGATTTATTTGGATAAGGATTAAAACAGAAGTATAAATAACATGGTTAATTTTGGTCGGTATTTCTATCAACTTTTAAAATGTAAAAAGTGGTATTGTGACATAACGATAATAGTTGGACATATAGTATCACAAAGTTTTTTGTAGATATTGATATGTTCTTTAATATTGTAGAACATACTTTTGTTCTATCATCAATAGTTTCTGCAGCACATGCGACGTAAGAAGTTTAATAGCATTTTGGTAAATATGTAGTGTACGGATTAGCATCAAAAATTTTTTTAAAAATCTGAAATTACTTTCATTATATGCTCTTTTACGTCCTCTTTTCATTACAGCCTGCGGAGATAAGAAATTCCAATTACTTTTGGAGATATCGCCGTTCTTATTTTGCAATACAAGACCTATGTAATCATTCAACCACCGCAATTTTATATTTTGCAGTGTGTGCGTGAATGCCTAAATAACAGAAATTTTCCATTAGGTAAGGTTAGTTACATTATAAATACTTCAAAATAAACGGAAATTAAAAATAATATCAATTAATTTTACTTGTTGTATAGTTTTAAGTATTTATAATGTAACTGACCTGACCTAACAAAACGGGACAAAGATAGATTAGGTCAGGTCAGCTAAATTATAAATACTTTGAAACTGAACGGACATTAAAAATAATAAAATTAATTTTAATGGTTGTTTAGTTTTAAAGTATTTACAATGTAGCTGACCTGACCTAACAAACCGGGACAAAGGATGAACAGTAGGAACTCTTAATTTCTTTTTACGTGATGTAGTCGTTCACCTACATCGCAAAAAAAAAAAAATCATACTTGTAAACAAGCAACAATGGTTAACGCTGCACGAGTGCACAGGATGAAAATTAAAAAATTCAATATCTCCTAAAGTATTTGGAATTTCTTATCTCCGCCGGGTTTAATGAAAAGAGGAAGTTAAAGGGCACAGAATAAAAGTATTTTCAGAATTTTTTTTTTTTTTTTTTTAACAAATATCGCCCAAATATGAAAATTAAAAAATTCGATATCTCGTATAAGGTATTTAAAATTTCTTATCTCCGCAGGCTGTAATGAAAATAGGACGTAAAAGAGCATAATAATGAAAGTTATTTCAGATTTTTAAAAATTTTTTTGACGATAATCCGTACACTAAATATTTACCAGCAATTTTTTTTACACCTTGGGTTACGTTACTTAAGTTTTAGTAAGGGTTCCTTATCTTTTCTAGCAATAAATATAGCCTATGTTACTCAAGGTGAATGTAACTTTCTAATAGTGAAAATTTTTTTGAAATTGGCACAGTAGTTTTTGAGTTTATTCATTACAAACATACACACACACACACAAATACAAATCTTTCCTCTTTATAATATTAGTGTAGATTAGTATAGCATAACCATAACTTAATCACTAGGCAAAATAGCCATATTTTTATTCATTACAACCAAATTTTATGAAATTGAAATAAATGCCTAAAATTATATTCAAGTAGACAAATTACTGAATCATTAATGCAATGATAATCGTTTAAATATGTTACATCCCTAATCTAAAAAAAAATAACGAAGAATTGTATTTTCAGAAAATATAAGAAATATATTTATGATTATTAAATTTGTCATGGAATCATTGTATTTTAGTATTAAATATATTTAAGCAAACATGTTACCCTTAAAAATCTATACACTCAACTATACTAAACCAAGAAATATGCTTTGACTTTCCTTGCTGAAAATTAACGGAAAATTAAGAACTCACATAAACAACAACTTGACAACGCCCGAATTTGTTGCCATCAAAGAGTATATAAAGCACGGAGTATGGTCAACGTCTCACGCCATAGAGCATTCATACCAAAAAGGTTTTTTTTCTTTTATAAATTAAAAAAGAACTTTAACGTACTTAAATGGCCATTTGAAAATTTTCCGCAATATCAAAATGCTGTCATGCTTTGACAAGCCACATAGAATAAAAATAATTGTAATATTTTTTTTATAAAAATTTTAAGAATCTAACAATTACTTTGAAACACATTTGTACATTTACGATGGTATTCCGAGACATTCGGGTAAGGTAGCAAATAAGCACTTCCTTGTTGGGATAAAACAACTGTAACAAAACATGCAGACCGTATTTTAGAAGTTATAAAAAACCAATCCTTTTAAGGTAACGAAAAAGCAACCGATTTAATAAACAGCGCTCTGCACGGGTTAGAAACTTGTTTCAAAGCATTCTAGTAACTTTTTACAACCATTAATACATTTGCTACGCCAAAGATTCTATAGATAGTTAATAATTTGAGTTAACAATTGATCATTGTTTGTTGATCCTTACTGTGATAGCCTTTACTGGAGTATTATAGAAACTCTATTTACCCCCCCCCCCTGGTCGCTTTTGTATGATGCTTACATGCATATTGTATTTACATGAAATCTATAACTTTAACTGTTCTTGTTTTTTTTATGTTTGTACTATACACATAACTGAAATCGTTTCACATTACGAAGTAATCGCCTTTAACTTGGAAAACAAAACTTGTATATGTGCCTTGAAATCTTTGATATTAATCTTTTCAAGTATTTACACATTGAAACATAAGTACTTATGTGTCTACGTAATAGAATGTGTATCAATTTCTGCACCAATTTACCATTTAGTGTTTCCAACCCAAGCATAATTTATAACCTATTGGGTTTAGATGAAACCACAATCATATAGACAGTGGAGAAACCCAGTACGTTTCTATCATAGGCATTACTTGCGATGTGGTTGTTCACTTCGTGAGTAGTTATATTTATAGATACAGATCGGTACTACCGAACAATACCGAAGTTCGCTTGTGTACTTGAGCACTTCTGGCATCATTATGTATTATTAATTTATGAAATTGAGACCTTATGATACTCGCTTGTTCTATGAGTTGTTTACAAAATAGCGAGGGAGGCACGTTATTGGATAGATCTGGCTGTCAAATATTTTTGTTGATCCAATTTTTAGCATATATATTTTTTGTCAGTGTAAATATCACTGTTAAATTGATTTGTCCATTATAATGTCGATAAATCTTGATATCAGGGTGAAGAAAGCAAATAAAGTTTACCATGAAGGAGTAAGTATTCTTTACTGTTCGCTAACCAAGATTCTTGTAATTTTTTTGATGGTAATATCCTAGAGAAGGTGCTCTTCTAAAAAATAAAAATTAGTAAAATGGTATATTTGAGTATTAGTTGTCCTTGAAAAAAAAAACCAACCATTTACTCCTGTTTTTAATATTAATAATGAAGCTAACCTAACCAGGCTTTTTAAACGGTTAGGCCATCATGATAAAGTGCACAAGATCTTTGATTGTACTGAATTAAAAACCGCTAGCATCATGTACAACAGGATCAATGTATGAAGGATCATGCCAGTCAGGAGAACAATAAGATAGTGATCTCTGGACCACAGTTCCTCAAAATATCACAATTTGATCAGGATTGAATGCACAGAATCTGAATATTACATATAACAAAAAAAAAAGTCAAAGTCAAACTTTGAACACACTCCTATGTTGGCTACATGTACGTGTTTTTTGCTGTGGGAAGGAAATTGCGAAATTTGCAATTGCATTAAAAACATTGTGAATGTTAGTGATGGAAATTATGTTTATAAACTTATTCAAGTGTATTTATATAAGTGAGGTTATGTTCCCGTATGTACAACGATGTCAGTTTGCTTGAAAGCTTCCATTGTCTCTGACAGGGAGGTCTGTGGAAGGTTTAGTAGTCGCCTGGTCGTTTTCATGGGAGTGTGATGTTATGTTCCAGTATGTATAATTTTTGCATTATAAATGATTACATTATTATTTTTAAAAAGTTATTAAAATTAATAATGTTATTAGAAGAAACATTTTGCATAGGCCCTATTTATTGCATTTCATTACAAATTAATTTAAATTTATTTAAATTATTTTTCTAAATTAAATAATTTATTTGAGATGTGTTTATATTGATATTGAGTACAGAGTATTTATTTAAGTTTGATTGAATTTATTCTTTACCAACCATGTTCATAATTTCTTCCCAGTCCTTCTATTATTTTAGTTTGAAGAAGCCTCTAAACTGGCAATCGACCCCGGTGTGTTTGTCTCAGGAGAAGATCACGGGGGTGATCGTCATCGTCTCGGGCTCGGACATTAAGCACGAGGGCATCTCCCTCTGCATGGAGGGCACCGTCAACCTGCAGCTCAGCGCCAAGAACGTCGGCATATTCGAGGCCTTCTACAACTCCGTCAAGGTCACCCCGTGACTCCTGTGTCCGTCCCGCGGCAGACACGCGCAGACTTGAATCTGGCGGGAATACTTTTCAAAATAATTTTACGTGCACAAATTGTATGAAGACTTGTAGCTAGTGTGTGTGTCTCATTTTCAGGTTTGCTGACCGTTGTAGTATCTTGAATTAAGTGTAACATCGTGTGAGCAATGGTGGAATATAGCCATTTTTTTTTTACTAACAAAAGGATAGGTTAGGTAGAATGTTTCAAAATTATTCACAGGAGAACATAAAAAGAGTTATTTTCTATTTTCATTATAATAATTTTTTACTTTCTTCAGACCTGCCAACTCTCACGATTTTGGTGTGAGGCTCACGATTTTAAGGTCCATCTCACGCCCTCACGCCAAAATAGTGTTTCCTCACGTTTTTTTGGGGCCCCAAGATTTTGTTTGTAAAAGTTACAAAACCAGTTTTACGAAAGCTTACAGTAACGAGTTTCCATCAATACTCGAGTCACGTAAAGGAAGCAATTTTGCATTTTGTAGCGTGTGCCGTGCTGATTTTTTTATCTCGCTTAGTGGAAGAGGAGACATTGTGAAACATGTCGCTACAAAAAAACACAGCTAACACGTGAAGTGTATTGCTTCCAATAAAAAAAATAATTTTGCTGTGAACAGTGATAATAGTGTTACACGAGCAGAATGTTATTTTACATCTTTTTTAGTTGCGGCCCTGCATGGTCACTACACGACAGCGCTAAATTATGTTCAACTAAATTAAATCTGCAACCTATAATTTGTTGAAATAAATTTTGAAGCATAGACCATGTAACATATGTGCAGGTATGTCACTTAAATTTAAAGATTCTCATTTGTTGTTTTTTTTATATCTAACCTGTATTTATGGGCCTGGAAATTTTTATCGAGGACCTCATGATTTTTTGAATTTGAATGTTGGCAGGTCTGTATTTTTATTTAATACAGTTGTCATTTGAAAACGTGGCTGTTGCGAGAACTGGAAGGACACTGTAACTAGAACGTCTTAAAGGGCGACAGTGAGTGACCACGTCACTCGCATCTCGCCAAAACGTTCCGGGTTTAGTTCTCGGTGGGAAGATCAAACATTGCAGTGAGTGGGTGGGTTTTCTCAGAGTTTCTCTCACTATTGCAGTACATTGATGCTTCATTGTAATCTAATCACATTTCACTGTCTTCTCTGGGTTCCCACGGACAGGCTAGCCCAGGTTTAAAAACGGACACAGAGTGCCAGTTTTTGAGGGGCGGGAGAATTTGAGGTGTGAAAAAAATAGGAAAAAATAATTTGAGGGACGGAAAAACATAATTTTTTTCAGCGCACTTTAATGATTTTATTTTGTAAAATACACGTCAAATCCAACAATTTGAAGCTCAGCAAAGCAGTTGCGTTATTTGCTGTTTTAAAACTGACTAGCTGCAGTACCCGCAATTCCCGGGCTAAACACAGGGTGATATATTGTCCGCGAGTTAAAGCAAAATTATAATTGATAATATTTATTGTCATTAGACACACGGTGCAATAGACATTGTCATTGAAAATACATAATAATAATATATAAATACACATTTTTAAGTTTAAAGAAAAACATCTTAACAATAATATAACTTTACACAAACTTCAGGTCATTAAAATTTAAATTGTTCCATTTGTCTAGTGAGTATAAAGTATTGGATATGAGCCATTGTTCTAAGATTTGTTTATACTTATCATAAGATACTGTCCTTGCACACAAGGATAGCGCTATATGACTGTGGGGCCGTAGAGAAATACATAAAGCACAATTGCTGTTTGAATACATTTAAATACATTGACCTGTGATTATCTGTTCACCCATGTCGATCGGTTGAACGGTTTAGAAGTTGATGCACTGCAGCGCCATCTAGCGGCGAGTTACAAAAAAAAATGCCCGGAGCGCTAGCTGTCTGGAATTGGGCACTGCAGACAAGGAATTAAAAAAGGGGTTTCAGTACCTGGAAAACAGGGATATTGGCAAAATTTTAATCACCAAACTGTATTAGTAATTTTTTCATAGTAGTGTTTTTCTTTTATTTTTTAAAACCAGTCTATACTTTAGTTAAAAAGTCATAGCAGTGATGGAAGTGATAACAGTGCGAACTCTGTATTGTACTGGAAAATATTTTATGTTCAATTTGACATTTTACGTGCTGTCTAATCATGTTTAGATAATTTTTTTAATCTTATGTAGTTACGTTTTCTTGCAAAATTGGTTCATTAGACAGGGGAATATGTTTAGTAGGACAGGGAAAAAAAGGGAAACACTTCTAATTACTGTGACATTGACGAGAGTTGAGACTTAATTAATTAATAATATTATGTAAGTTTCTCGTGGTGAGCGTAGCTCGGGATTGTGAAGCTGGGTCCGCTGGCTTGCAGCCCATCCAGTTGGTGTCGTGCGTCGTGGAAGTTGCCGCGGCGGGGAAGATCCCCGCCGGCAAGACGGAGATCCCCTTCGAGTTCCCCCTGGTGCCCCGCCCCAACAAGACCCTGTACGAGACGTACCACGGGGTGTTCGTCAACGTGCAGTACTTGCTCAAGTGCGAGATGAAGAGAGGCTTCCTCGCCAAGGACCTCATCAAGGTGACGAGCCACGGCCGTGCGAATGTCCCAATTTTCGAACACGAATGCAAATAATAAACTATTCGTATTCAATCGGACCTCAAATGCTAACACTTTCGAAATAACGAATACATATTCTTTTTTTTTTTTTTTGTTTCTTTTTTTTGTTTTGAAAGTACGTCCACCTCGAAGGAACTGGATCATCTTCAAGCGAGCGGCAGCTGACTTGACATGCTGTCGGCAGGTGGCGGAGTTCATCGTGGAGTACCGGCTGGAGGGCGCGGTGAAGGCGCTGCCCCACCCGGTGAAGTTCAGCATCACGCCCGAGTCCCTGCAGAACCTCAAGGACCGGGCGCGCATTCCCCGCTTCAAGGTCACGGGCCAGCTCGACTCTACCATGTGCTGCCTGGCCCGGCCCTTCACCGGAGACGTGAGTCCCTTCCGGCCCGCTCCTTCTCCGGGCGGTCGCACCATGCGGCCACATTCTCAACCAGTGGCGTAGCCAGGATTTGTGTATGGGGGGTGTTAAGAAGTATGCCCCCCCCCCCCCCACCCCGAATTAAAGCGGTGGGGTCCGGCGGTCCTCCCCCGGGAAAATTTGGATTTTAAGGTGTAAAATAGTGCTGTTTTAGCAGTTTTCCGTACTTAAATTCAAATATTGTAATGGTAAAAATTTTATTAATTTTAATATGAAATTAGTTTGAGTGACGAAAAAGAAATTAATTAAAGATTTGGTGCTGGGGGGGGGGGGGGGGGGGTTGAACCCCTAAAACCCCCCGCCTGGCTACGCCCCTGTTCTCAACTATATATGTGCTCATTCGGTAAAATAATACACGTGTTGTGCTTATCGTGGGATTCGGCGGATGGATACTACTCCTGCAAGTAGTCATCTGGCAACACTGTCCGTTGGTAGAGCAGTGGTCTTCAAGATGGCGCCGCGGTAAGCTGCTTGGTAATTTTTTCGGTGATCTGGCAACAGTTTTTTTAGTATATACACATCAGTGCTTTTAAATCTTACACTCTAGTGATTGATATTGAATACTGGTCCATATAATTAAAAAAACTATTTTTTTTTTTATTGTAAAATAATTGGAACATCGCTTAAACAATTTCTCCTTCATGTGGTTACTGATGCAGGTATCACAAAGTGGGCTGTTTATGGATAACAGATTTTATGGGGTTATTTTTTCGGACCAATTTCATTTTTAAAACAGGAGATTGGTTGTTATTGTTTTTATTTTTTTATGAAATCTATTTATTAAAAAAGATAGCATATTACTGCAAGAATATGATATTTAAATGTGCCATGGTACTCATTTCTTCGAAACAGTGTCATTTTGACTGATTCATGATGCACTTTTTTCAGTACAAATATATGTAAGAAGCATGTGTAACTTTTCGGTACAAATAATATAAATCTGTTATTTCTGTGTGTGAAAAATGTTCTAAGGTCATAAGTCATAATGTAAAAATGAGTAACTAATAACAGTTTCTAGCTTTAAAAAAATTAACATTTTCCATATTTTTTTTATTAAATTGTGGTTACAAATTACTTCCCAAAAATTTAATATTTAAAATATTAGGTATTTGTCATTAGAGTAAAGTTTTGGTTGAAAATTCTGATTAGTTTCATGATTTGATTGCATTTCAGACCTTTATGGTGTATTGAAATGCCTTTCGCGGTTATTTAGGTTTTTATCGCAATTCAACATATAATTTTGTCCCTAGAAATTAATTAGGCCTTCTATCATAATAAAGTGTCTTGAGAAATTTTTTCTCTCCGGAGAAAATAAAAAATTATATGAACTCATTGACACGTCTAGCAGCGACGTCGAAACAGGCATGTCATGTTGCACAGCGTTGGCCGTGGGTTGTGAGGTCGTTTCAGAGCTAACAAGTCACAGAAATGGTGTATCTCAAAACAGGAACACAGTGTTCCTTCTTCCCAGATCCATCCTTCTGTTTCCCGTGACCAACCTGCTGGATATTAATGCATGAAATTTTTGCATCACGCATGCAAGTGCCTAGAGTTTTCCCTGTGTCTATGCAGGGTTTACCTGGGCCCAACTTATCTAGTTTTATTCTAGGATAGTCAGTGAGGGGAGTTTAGTCATGGTGCCTATCTCAGCCATGGCTGGCCAATCCCCCCTCCTAGCACACGATGCATGCTACCCCTCCTGCACGGCTAACACCCTGCATGATTAGAGCGTATAGGCTTCGGCCTGAGACGCACTTAGCCTCCCTCCCTAACCCGGACCCCTCCCACACACACACTTAGTTTTTAGTTAGGTTAGGAAAAAAAGAGGGGTTGTCTGTAAAGTCGGTTTACGGACGATAATTTTACGTGATAACGTCATAAAACATTGATGAAAAATTGCATGCTTTTTAATTTTCAAATATTATTTACAGTTTTTTTTGCAAGTTTAATTCAAATAATTTGTTTTAAATACAATCACGAACAATTAGTTAAAGAAGCCCGCCCTTAACCTGTTTTGATATCACATGAGAATTTCTCGCACGGCGGTCGGCCGGTTCTTGCACGCTCGGCAATGAGCGCAGCAGGCGTCCGTCGATTCGTAAGACATAGTCGCGTCGGAAAGTGTTGATTCTGGGCGCGGCCGGGAAGACGGGGCCGGGCGCGGTGTCCCGGGAGAACCCACGGGGGGCGCGGGGTGTGCTTGCAGCTGGTGGTGGAGCACTGCGAGCTGCCCATCAAGTCGGTGGAGATCCAGCTGGTGCGGGTGGAGACGTGCGGCTGTGCCGAGGGCTACGCCAAGGATGGTCAGCCTTCCCTCACGCACCAACGTTGCCTCGATACAGTAGAGTCCCGCTAATCCCAACTAATTGGGACCGAACCCTGTTCGGATTAGCGAAAATTCGGATTAGGCGGAATTTTCTTACATAATGCCATTTATGGTCTTTATGAGGCGTGGGCTATTTAACATCTCATGTGTCAAATATTAAAGATCAGACACAAAACACACCTTTATTATTTAGCGTATTTAGGATAATATAAATACGTAAATATTTAAGTACTATGTACGTAATCATTTTTTTTTATTTTTAGTTGAAGGAGAAATAGATAAATCATAATTTTCTTATGTACATACTAATAAACGTATGACATTACTTGAAAAAGAACTTGTTTTTCTTTGCTTTTCAAGGCTCATAATTGTTATAAAAATATTTATTTTTTCGTCCTAGCCCTGTTCGGATTAGGCGGATTTTCGGATTAGTGGGACTCTACTGTACTTCAAAGTCTGATCAAATTAAATTTTTTTTTCAAATGGTTCTTGTAAAATTCTGTGGATAGGAAACCAACATTACTATGAGACGAATGGGAGCTAAAAAAAAATTACTTGTCGTTATTTCAGCACACACAGGTCACACTTTCATTTCTTGTTTTTTATTTTTTTTTTTTTTTTTTTTTTTCCAACCCTGGAGATTTAGATTTTACGACTAGGGGTATATTCAGAGTGCTCTTTGGTATTTGAATTGGAGATTCGGATTTGATGAAATTTCACATCTGGCCCATCATTAATTAAAATTAATATGTATGTTGTACTACTGTTTTTGTTTTATGAGCCTCCCCTAAGTTATCCCTTTTTCCTTCATATCGTAAAAGAATTTCCCTTGATTTTTGAGAGAGAGAAAAAAAATCCTAGTATTCAGTGTAAAGTTGCGTGTGATATCCAGACGTAGACCTTCCGAACCAACCTTTGGCACAATTTTACACGTTCTTTTCTAAATTTAGCTGACCTGGGCTAACTGAACAAACATTTCACTCTGGAAACTTTCACCTTTATTTACGTGCAGATAAAGTAAAACTAATAAGGTTTTCATAATTAGTGAAATAAAATACATTTCATCACACGCGACACAATTGTTTACGCAATAGGTGATCACACAAGCATAAATTACTGTGTTCATGATGGCGGGAATAAAAACAACCAGAAATACACAACTGGAACCTGGAGCGGTGTTGTGTTGCAGCCACGGAGATCCAGAACATCCAGATCGGGGAGGGCAGCGTGTCCACCGGCCTGGCCATCCCCATCCACATGGTGTTCCCGCGCCTCTTCACCTGCCCCACCCTCTTCACCAGCAACTTCAAAGTGGGTCAGTCCGCCCGCTCTCGCAGGCTTAGCTCCCAACGTGTCTACTGTCCGCGGGCTCTCGCGGCCGTTGCCTGAAGTATTTATTTATTCAGTTTTTGATCTGTAGATCCCATATGGAGGTAAGGACTCCGGGATATAGAACAAGTCAGTTAATACAAACATATACATATATACAAACATACTGTACAACCACAAAAACTAAATATTACAGAGTAATTTTACATTTCAAAAGCAAGAAAGAGAGAAGAAAAAAAAAACATGGGTACATAAGAAATGGTATAAACTCAAGTCTAAGGCTCAGAGCAAAGAGTTAGTTTACAAAACTCAATATTTTTCTCCTCTTTTTTTAATGGATTTAAATAAGATTTACCAGAGTTTAGTTTTCTTATCTGTTATTAGCTTGGCTTCTGGGTTGTAGCCGCGTCCTCGGCAAATAATTCACCGACGTTTCGGTCGACATTGCAGTCGCCATCATCAGGGAGCAGTTACCTGTAGCCGCGTCCTTGGCAAATAATTCACCGACGTTTCGGTTGATATTGCAGTCGCCATCATCAGGGAGCAGTTACCTGTAGCCGCGTCCTCGGCAAATAATTCACCGACGTTTCGGTCGACATTGCAGTTGCCATCATCAGGGAGCAGTTAACCTGTAGCCGCGTCCTCGGCAAATAATTCACCGACGTTTCGGTTGATATTGCAGTCGCCATCATCAGGGAGCAGTTATCTGTAGCTGCGTCCTTGGCAAATAATTCACCGACGTTTCGGTCGACATTGCAGTCGCCATCATCAGGGAGCAGTTACCTGTAGCCGCGTCCTTGGCAAATAATTCACCGACGTTTCGGTTAATATTGCAGTCGCCATCATCAGGGAGCAGTTACCTGTAGCCGCGTCCTCGGCAAATAATTCACCGACGTTTCGGTCGACATTGCAGTCGCCATCATCAGGGAGCAGTTACCTGTAGCCGCGTCCTTGGCAAATAATTCACCGACGTTTCGGTTGATATTGCAGTCGCCATCATCAGGGAGCAGTTACCTGTAGCCGCGTCCTCGGCAAATAATTCACCGACGTTTCGGTCGACATTGCAGTTGCCATCATCAGGGAGCAGTTAACCTGTAGCCGCGTCCTTGGCAAATAATTCACCGACGTTTCGGTTGATATTGCAGTCGCCATCATCAGGGAGCAGTTATCTGTAGCTGCGTCCTTGGCAAATAATTCACCGACGTTTCGGTCGACATTGCAGTCGCCATCATCAGGGAGCAGTTACCTGTAGCCGCTTCCTCGGCAAATAATTCACCGACGTTTCGGTTCATATTGCAGTCGCCATCATCAGGGAGCAGTTACCTGTAGCCGCGTCCTCGGCAAATAATTCACCGACGTTTCGGTCGACACTGCAGTCGCCATCATCAGGGAGCAGTTACCTGTAGATGCGTCCTTGGCGAATAATCCACAGACGTTTCGGCCTACTGGAACCATAAATGTTTTACGACAGTTATTTCACCAAAACAGTGTAATTTTGAGTTATAGATGAAGTACTAGGAACAATAAAAAAAAAAATCTGCAAGTTTTTGTTTAAAAATGTACCAATGTCGTAATGTAAAAATGAGTTGCTAATAACAGCTGTAAGATAAAAAAAAAGAGTGAAATAAAAATTTTGTTAGTAATAACTGCTCCCTGATGATGGCGTCTGCAATGTGGACCGAAACGTCGGTGAATTATTCGCCAAGGTCGCGGCTACAACCCAGAAGCCAAGCTGCTTCTCAAAGTGTCTGCCTATTTGTGTGTACTGGTTCGAAATAAAAATTAAATTATTTCAAACTAGTGACTGTATTTTATTTTGCCGGTAAGGGGGATGGTAACTTAAATTATTTTGCTTCTAATATTTTGCACAAGTTTCAAATAAATCCTTTTCACTCCTATACAAGTCCTTATTTAATGGTTTTTATGTCAGTCCTAGCATGTGCTGAGAGCAGGAAATCAAATGGTTATAGAGTTTTGGATTATCTGTTCTTGTTTAGGCTTTGTCTTAAAACCTGTTATTTTTAGTATATTATTTGCTAAATAAATAACAATTAGGTTTTTCAAAACCTAAATAACTCAGGTGTCTATGGTTTTGGTACGTACAATATTTTATTGATTTAAAGAGTTTCAAGAAGAAATCTACATGTGAACAGAGCTAACCCAAAACTGTATGCCACCTGACTGCATGCTAGGACTGACACAAAAATTTGCCTTGAAGTTGACATAAAACTACTAATCAAGAACTGTCATAAACAATTAATTATGGTCATATTTTGAATTCATGTGAAAAACCATGAAATATTAGAATCAAAATAATTTAGAACCCTCACAATTTAAAAGTTAATTTTCTTGAAACAACTTGATGTAAATGCTATTTTACAAATAAGTAGTTACTGATAAAACTTATAATGTTTTTGTAAACCTTAAAATAATTTAGTCATTTAACATTAATTTCATTTGAACTATTACCATTATAATGTGTAATATTTGTTGGTATGTGGTTTGTTTGCAGAATTTGAAGTGAACATTGTTATAGTATTTCAAGATGATCACCTTATCACGGAAAACTTCCCAATTGTGCTGACTCGCTACTGAAGAGTTTGGCTGGCCGGATGTACTCATTCTCGTGACGAAGGTACAGAATCGACTACAAGTGGAAATGTGAGCGTCGTCGCAGGGTTGGATGTGTGCTGCAAAATTTTACACTTTATGTTGAACCAAGTAATTTCCAGTTATTCATCCATTATTCTGAATTTTGAATGCAAAGACAAAACTGAAACTGGGAAGTTGTTTTGTATGTTAGATATTTTATTACATGAGTTATGGGTGGGGGCAAGATTTTGTGTTTTTATTTTTAGCATTGTCTCCGTTCATAAAAATAAGGTATTATTCAACAAATATGAAACTAAAATTTTCTCCAAAATAGTATGAATGCTTTTCTGCAAAGACAAACAAAATTAATATAGCTATTTCTGTAATTATAGTAACCTTACAAAATTCAGCTAGAATCATTTTAAAGTATGCAGTGTTAATTTAAATTAATTATTCTTTCAGGGGCAAGGTGACAACAGTTTAAAGAGCCTTATGTCGTGCAGACTGCATGGATGATGATTTTCGCCCTCTGCTTACATGTGAACTGTTGGAGGCTGTCTCTCCGAGTATAAGAAGAAACTCGGGACGATGCTGTCATCATTATTGTATCTGTGCTTTCTGAAAGTATCATAAGAATATGTAGTAGTAGGTTTCATGCAATTCAACCAGTTCCATAGGAGAGTCCATACGTTGGTAAGTGACCTTGCAGACCACACATGAACATCACTCCTATCGGTATATGTAGCAGGTTGCTTGTTCTTGGAGCCTGCTACTGAATGGCAAAACCTCTTTTGAGTCACATTAGTCATTGCCATTTTAAATTAGCATGCCTCTGCCCGCGAGTTAGGTACTGCTCTTCAACTGAGCGTGCAGACTTTTGAATGTGGTTCAACCTTTCATGTATAACTGAGCTGACTTCATACAATCCATTCTAAAGAATGCAAGTTGTTGTGGAAAGATGTTATGTTGATGTAGTAGTAAGTATAATAATTTGTTCAAATATTTTTAAAATATGTTTTTTTTTATAGTAATTCTGATGTGTAACATCTTGGTTCTCGGTACACGACATTTGGTGGGAATAATTTTGTGAATGCGACGGAAATGTGTAACATAGAAGTAATGCTGCGGAGATGTAATGGGAAGTAATGTGATTGAAATGTGTAACGGGAATAAGGGAGCAGTGGTGCTGCTGTGTATGGCAGATGGCTGGAATAACAGCTTGTTTAATGAATTTTAACAACTTGAGCAGTACGTATTTTAATAAAATTCCTTGTCAAAATTCAGTTCCAAAGCCAGGATTTAGTATTTACTTTAAAATTATTTTCCCTTTATCGAAGCTGTTTCATAATAGTTTAAATTGCTGTCTGCTAATAAAATCGTTCATAGTCGATGTAGCTGGTTTTTACAATTCCGGCAGCAAATTCTAATGGTGTATGCAAAAAGTTTGTATGTTTTTTTTTGCTTCCAGAAATGTAGTTGAAAACACATTTTGTGTATATTTATCACGCTCTGCATTATTTAAAAAAAATGATATGTTAAATTTCATGTCTAAGGCCTGAGTTCGTATTACAAGTGTATCTGCAACATGAGAACAATGAGTTTGCTCATTACCGAGGTAAAATGTTAAACATCTCTGACGAGTACTGAAAGATTCTCTCTGATATTTTTTTTTATATTCTTTATAATAAACTTTGTATTGTCACACAATAAATATTTTTACATTGTTACGGTTCTATCGTATTCTTCACTTTTGCCCTTTACTGTAGCTTTCCTTCATTGATCTGCATTTTAATGGGTATCTAGACACTGAATGTGCAACAAAGCCATAGACAAGGTTGACACATCCAAGTCGTGAACTATGGTGAAGTACAGGTTGACAAGCAATAGGAAAATGAAAGAAACTACGATAATATTGTTGAGCATAACGTAGGGCTTGCAAGGATAATTTAAAAACCGAGTTGATCTATGTCCTCTCACCAAGTGCGTCTTTTTTTTTTTGTCACTGATTGCAAACCGTGAGCTATATAACATCTTCCTGAAAATTGTTGGTGTGAATGTGGTTTGAAGCCAATGTTTCCAATTTCGAAAATAATTGGTAAGAGCACAACCCAAATTTTTTTTTAGATAGTTTACAGAAATAATTAAGGAAAACAAAGCCCTTTAAATCATTTTACTAACATGATTCTGCCCTTACAAAACGGGGACTTTTATCTCAATAAGCCTAGTTTTAGTTACGGAAACTTTTAAAGGTCCTCAGGCTCTGTACGATTGCAGACCTACGATTGCCTCCACCAGGTGGTTTGGCAAACAGCCACTTCCAAATGAAGAGTGGAGGCCATTCGGCCAGTCACGGTTGGTCGGTGGTGGGTACAGGAATATATTTCAGAAGGCAATTTTTAAAATAAATAAGAATTTTAGCATTGAAAAACATGGGTGCATGAACTTATGTACGCACTTTAGGATTATTTATACTTGGCATAATAAAAAATTAACTTTCACCTTGCACGCAAATAAATAATAGAAGTAAAATAATGAGGACCGGAGTCATATTATAAAAATGGTTGATAATCTATAAATTCAATCAAATTTACAAAATGTGAATAAATATTCAGTAGTCATTATTAATATAAATACACGTATTAAATTGATCATTTAACTTAGTAAAATAATTGAGATAAATTGTAATTAATAATGAAAATCAATAGATATTCCGAATGATTATTATAGGTACCGGCAGTCAGGGCCGGAACTAAGGGGGGGCATGGGGGGCATGTGCCCCGGGCGGTAAATATCATGGGGTGGCAAAATATGAAAAGTGGTTCACTAAAACAAGTTGAAACTAGTCATTAAAAAAAGTTTTGAAAGTGTACATATCGCAACCAATAAGTTAGCCAAGAAATTAAGAAATTCTATTTAACTTGATTATGCATAATTTGTAAATATAAACGTACTTCAAATGCGTTACTTCACTCTAAGAAACAAGTTTTACCATAATTCGTGTTCTGGAGTGAGTAAAACCACTGCGATGAGAGCTGGTATCTCAAGGACCCGTTGCGCGGGTGATCACTTGGCTGAGCAAGATGTAGCCCTTTCTCTGATAGATACCCTCATTTTTCCAGCCCCTACTCAGTCGCTCCTGTGTTTTCGTACCATGTGCGTCTTTGCCTGAGGACGGGAGCAGATAGCAGTTCCCGAAACGTCGCTTTTTTCTGTTTTGGAAAAACTATTGTGTTTGTGTCGTCTTTTCGTTTTGTCGTGTTATTGTCTCGTTTCAACTGTTGTGCTGAATTTTTTTGGGTTCAATATTTTTGTGCTGTCATCATTTGTGGGGTTTTTATCGTTCTATTCAGTTTTGGAAAACTATTGTGTTTGTTTCGTCTTTTCGTTTTGTCGTGTTTTTGTCTCGTTTCAACCATTGTGCTGAATTTTTTTTTTTTGGTTCAATATTTTTGTGTTGTCATGATTTGTGGTTTTTTTTTTCGTTCTCTTAGTACATTTTTCTTTGTTTTTCTTTGTTTGTTGACCATATTCCTGTTACGGAATATTTTGTGGTGTTTATATTCTGTTGACAACAGCAATTTTTTGCTTAATTTGTGCTTTTTGTCTTTTGGTTATTTTTACTTATTTATTTATTTTATTTTTTAGTTTTCTTCTACAGAAAAAGTGCTTAGCAATGGCGTATGTCCAAAAAACTTACATCAAGTAATGTTGAAAGTCATTGACAGATTAATTATGGAACTGAGTAACAGGCTTTGGAGAACATTAACAATAAGTTTTGATTTTTAGTGGTGTTCAAATTCATAAAATGGAAGTAGAAGATTTAAAAGTCAAAGCAGCAGAATTAGGAAACACAATGCCGATCTTAACAAAGAAGAATTCGTATTTGAAATTGAAAGTTTTAAGCATCATGCATTAACAGTAGACTATGAATTAAAAGATGCTACAGCATCAGCAATGTTGAGCCTTATCTACAAAAATAAACTGGAGGAGCCACATCCTAACATTACTACTGCTCTGAGAATGTTTTTCACCCTTCCAGTTACAATTGCATCAGGTGAAAGAAGTTTTAGTAAACTTAAACTTATTAAAAGCTATTTGAGAAGCACGATGGGCCAGCAGAGATTAACAAATCTAAGTATTATATCTATTGAACACAAACGAGCTGCTTTGATCAATTTTGATGATATTATTAACACTTTTGCAGCTAATCATGCTTGAAAAATTAAATTTTGAACTGAATTTCTTTGTATGGTTATCAATACAATATTATACTTAATTCAGAATCACATGTTCCTTATGTAATTTTAATACTTAATAAACTTATTGGTAAGACATTAATTTTCACTGTTGTGCAAACAATAAACAATAGTTTGATAACAGTCTACTTCATTATAATAAAAAATGTAATTGTATTAGTTTTCCAATTAGTGTACTTGATAAATAAAAGTTCTCAATTATGTATAAGTGAATGGTATCATTTCAACCACCGCTTCTAACGAAAAAGGGTATTTTAAAATGTTGGTAAGGAGGGGGCGGCAAATTAAGCTTTGCCCCCCCTAACGAATCTCCTAGTTCCGGCCCTGCCGGCAGTTTATTAATTATAATTATTAATTTAAAATTTATATTGGAACAAATGACAGGTACAAAAAATAAAAACAAGAAATCATTACAGAAAACATAAACACAAAACACTAAATTATTTTAATAAAAAAAAGTACATGGTAACAGTTTAACTAAGGATTCATTGTCTGCACTAAAACAATATCTATACAACTTTACAACTTGTGGACTTACTATTATTTTCTGACATTGTATAAACGTGAGGAATCTACAAGCAGGCCGTGAACCATGGCTTTATGAATCACATGTTTGAATCACATGGACATTTAACTACAGGAGATATGTTAGGTTGTGTCTATATTAATGCTATGTGTAGACTGTATAATTTATCTCCGACATTTAATATAATTACAAAAGATACGTCAACCCCTAAAGGACAACACTTGGCCACTGTAGTGCTACGTGATTTATACTCCCTGGAGTGAAAAAGGATACCATGGCACTGAAAGCAAGCCACGTAGACACGTGAGTATTAACAGGTTCAAATCTCATGAAGTTCCACTATTGGCTTCTCCCTGTAATATAAGGTAGGTATGGATTTACTTTATTTCAGAATATTGCAAAATAGAAAAATAATTTTTAAAAAATTGTCATATAAATTTAAAATTTTGATCATGGATAGTTAGGGAAATGTTATTACAGATGTTGGGACACCCTGCATATGGCTGCGAGTATTTATAACAAAATGGTAGCTGATCAGGTCATATTAGACGGGTGCCTTATGTTGCTTTGATACTGTTAATGAAGACTGTTACCATATCCCTCCAGCTGGCATTCAAACCCATGTTTATAAAGGTTATGTTTTCCTTACTATTGTGAATTTCATTAATTTCCTAGGTGTCTTGTGTTTATTTAACATATGTCGCGTGGAATTTCAAGGCACACACATAAACTCCTCTTCATTGGTCGAACCCAGGGATTGGTAAGCGATAAAGATGGAGCATTAGCCACCAGATGTAAAGCTGTTATTCCCGCCATTTTTTCTGACTTTCACATACCAATATGGCGGACGTTTGTTTATATTTGTATCAGCTCTTTTAGCCTGGTTTTATTAACGACTGTAGATAAGCTGTTCGGAATAAAGTTAAATAACAATATTACTGATTAATATGTTTATATATATTAAAAGTGAAAAACGAATCTTCATAATACAGATGTAATGATGTGAGTTGAAATTTGTTTACAGCTGTTACATTTGTAAACAAACGGCCGCCATATTGGTATATGTAGTACACTGAAATCCCACTTCCCTTTTGGCTTCACCTCGTCTAGAATCGGACCTTATACTCCACCTGTGTATTTTCTAATCTTTGATCGAACCAGTGTTTGTTTACGCTCCCTTGAGGACTATGAGAGAAAAATTAAAATAAATAATCACATTATAAATGCGAAATAATGAAACCGCTTGAAATCAGTGTAAGTCGAAACTGCTCCAGAGAAATTGTTAGTAAAATTTATTGATGTTAATTTCTAAAACGTTTGCAGTTAAATAATACTGATTATGCAATTGGAGTGAATAACGTTTAGCAAAGTCCTGATTTGTCAGTCCAGCAGATGTTTGCTAGTAGGACTTATAATGAAAATCACTTTATTGGATCAAAGAGCTCGTTCCAATTCAGTGTGGTGTTCCTGAAACGCAGGCGACCCAGTCCAAATTAATAAATAATTAAAAAGCCCTGTTCGCGGAAGCGGCCAATGAGTAGGGACTGGAAAAATTCGCGTATTCAATGGCCTCCAGGATAGACTCCACGATCCTGTGCATTCTCGGGCAAACGTCACCTGTTCATTGGCTACCGACTTGTGAGGCGTCTCAATTGGGAGACTCGTGATTCGACACCGCTTTGACCGAGGGTCTGTAATTGGCCCACAGTCCTCCAGGTTAACAGTGAACCAATAGCAGAAGTCACATAAAAATACCATTATTTGAATTTTAGCGTGTCATGAAAGGAATCCGCGAATTTTTCCGGTCTCTACTGTTCAGCACCTCACGCTACAGAGTGAGGAATGAGTACGAGGGAGGGGGAGGTAACAGCGGCCCTGAACTGGCAGACGACGTCCCACGTGACTGGAGGCTGCAGTCATTCGTCGAGCTAATAAGGCCGCTGGAGCAGGGGAGGGGGTAGTTGGTGTCGGGTTGCACTGCGCCTGAGCAGCTGTGCTCTCCCTCGCACCACCCCTCCCCACAGCTGCACCCCACGGGCAGGCGACGGTAATCCAGCGCGTGCGGCATTAGACCCGCGCGCTGCTGTCGCTGTGTAGATTACGGCCCGCAAAAAGCACAACCTCCCCCCCTTCCAACACACACACACGCCCTCTCCCCCTACTGCTGACTGCGTGCACACACACACACACACACACACACACACACACACCATGCGATCCAACACCACGACGTAACGTTTCGATGCCACCGTCCGACACTGCCAAGACTAACCTAATAAGTAGGGACCTGTAAAATTCGCGGATTCATTCGGTGATAGGCTAGAATTTAAACACATATAGGCCCCTACCTCTTAGATAATTTTGCTATTGGATTACTGTTCATCTGGACGAATCTCAACCAGCAGAGACCTGCAAAATTCGCGGATTCATTGACCTCTAGGATAGACTCCACAGTCCTTTAAATACTCGCGGAAATGACACCTGTTCATTGGCTACTGACGCGTGAGACGTCTCAACTAGGCTGTACGTAATTCGGCACTTTCTTGGTTTAGTGTTTCTCATTGGCTCACAGTTCCCCGGATAAAATGTGGGCCAATCGCAGAAGCGGTACGAAGGTATAGTTTTGATGCTAGGCTATCGCGAAATGAATCCGCGAATTTTGCATGTCTCTATCAACCAGTTATAAACCCTCAACCAAAGAAGGATCGAATCACAGACAAACCATCTGAGACGACTTACAAGTCGGTAGCCAATGAACTTGCGTTATTTGCCCGAGTGTACAGGGGTATGTGCAGTCTATCCTGAAGGCCATCGAAACCGCGAATTTTGCAGGTCTCTACACGGTTATAAGTAGAGACCGGAAAAATTCGCGAATTTATTTCGCGATAGGCTACAATACAAATAGTTATAGGTACCTCAGTGCTGCCTCTGCTATTGGCTCACAACTCATCTGGAGGACTCTGGGCCAATGAGAAACGCCCGACCAAAGCTTTATCGAAATACAGGCTGCTACGTTGGGACGTCTCACAAGACAGCAGCCAATGAGTGGGTGGCATTTGACCGAGTGTACGTAGAACTATGGAGTTGATCCTGCAGGTCATTGAACCCGCGAATTTTTCCGGTCCCTACTGATATACATTCTTCTAATCCACTGATCGCTGCGACATCTCAGCTATGTCCTTGGCCGAGTCTTGAGGCAGCCCCACGAGAAAAAAAAATCACAATCCAATAAATCAAGTTGACAAATTGGGTTGTTGTTACTTAAGTTAAAAGGCAAGTTGTAATGGTTCAATTACCGTCAGTAAAATTTGTTGTTGTTGCATGTATTGTATTTTTTTATTTGTTTTGCCACCTCGTGTGTTCGAGTAAACAAGTCATGGTGAGAGGAAGCTGAGAATACCTGAAAATAACAGGTTTATTCCACCTTTCAAACCGGGGTAGTTCAAGGATTCGTGGAGCAGACATCTAACAATCTACGCTCCTCGTAATACCTCACTCAGGCGGTGAGTGACGTGTCTCAAGTGGCTAGCGGCGCGGACTGACCCATTTTGTTGCCACAACCTTTCTCGGCCGAGTATTTTTTTTTGTAAGTCCCAAACATCAGGGCATGTTTACCCAACTGGTACTCGGCGCATCCCACATTGGGTTCAATATTTTTGTGCTGTCATCATTTGTGGTTTTTTTTTTCGTTCTCTCAGTCCATTTTTCTTTGTTTTTGTTTTGTTTGGTTACCATATTCCTGTTATGGAATATTATGTGGTGTTTATATCCCGTTGACAACAGCAATTTTTTGCTTAATTTGTGTTTTTGTCTTTTGGTTTTTTTTTTTTTTTTAGTTTTATTCTACAGACATACATGTGCTTAGCAATGACGTATGTCCAAAAGCTTGCATCAAGTCATGCGCTCCCATTGCACAAATCTTTCAGAGATAATACCATAATGCGCTGTTGCCAAGCAACACAGCGTCGGAGGACTCTTGTCCTGATGGTCGTTGGAGTCCAGTATTGTCTCGGAGGTCCTTCCCTGGAGAATAAGGCAGACTCCAGGTGCGAAGACCCGGCTGACACCGCCACAAAGGGGGGAAAAAGTTATATACTTTTATAAAACATTCCTTTGGAAACCAGTTGCGAAGAAATAGTTTGTAATGCTAAAATAAAAATATTGTAACTTTGCACAACACGTGGCTAAGATTATTTTTGAGTGTATGAAATACTTTTTTTTTTCGAGATAGTACAAAGTTTTTCTTTTACAAATATTGGCGGATAATTTTATATTTTATATGATTTTTTGATTCAAGCATAATTTTATCAAACAAAGGAAAATATGTTTGGATATTTAATAATTGTACTTTATTTATTTTATTATGCTTGTTAATGTGTGCAGTTAATACTGGAAAGTTATTCAAGGAACGGTTTACAAATAACTTTAACTGTTTGAGGCACTGGGACAACACAAAGCATAAATGCCCGGGTAAGTATACGAACCCAGTTATATAGCGAACACTGCTTTGTAGTGATACAGTTGTTTTCTTGTTAATAATGTACAAATTTACAAATATCTGTAATCTTACATGAATATTTCTGTGCCATTTACAAAAAAAAATACAGTGTAGTGCCACGAGAATTTGAAAAGAAAAACTAATTTTTTTCATGTAATGGTGGTATAATAAAAAAAAATATTAATTTTGAGTAAATTCGTCATTTAGCTACTCACGGCGCTAGTAAGTGTCCAGACGCGGTCGTAAAAAATTCACTCTCATTATTTTTTTCCCCAAGACGCGTCCAAAGACGTTTAACATAAATATTAAATAAACTCTTACGTTAAGAAGTTAATATAAGTAACATAGTGCCGGGCTTTCTTCTGACGGAGAGAAGGTTCACAAGTCACTGCTACAGATAGCTCCCACTGTCCGGGGGAATACGGAAAATATAATGATTGACGTGATAACGTCTTATAAATCGATGAACGCCGGCTGCACGCACGAGAAAGTGTCACGTTCCGCCTGAGCCGAGCGTGCAAGAACCAGGCCGACCACCGTGCGAGAAAATCGTCTATAATATCAAAACAGGTTGAGGCATTTTTATTTAACTAATTGTTCGTGATTATATTTAAATAAGTTATTTAAATTAAATTATGCAAAAACAGTGTAAATAATATTTGAAAATTTAAAAAAAAAAATATTCAATTATTTCATCAATGTTTTCCTTGTGACGTTATCACGTGAAATTATCGTCCGTGAACCAACTTTACAGACAAAAACCCCATTTTTATGTTTGACACGCGGAACACAGCCCGACAGCGCTATCGACCTATCGCGAGATATCTCGATCCCCGCTCGGAGGTCGAATCCCGGCGGACACAGGCGGGTCGGGCCGCAAATTGGACGTGTCCCGCGCTCTGCGCTACGGGGGGAAGTGTGTGTGTGTGTGGGGGGGGGGGGGAGGGTGGTGACAAATTTCAAAAGCGCACGGGGTTCCGTGTTTGAAAGCGGGTGCTACAAACCCTGCGATACCTCGCCGAGAGAGAAAAACGCTTTTGAAAATGCGGGCGGTTGTCGTTGTGAGTCTGTCAGGCGGGTGTGGGGGTAGGGGGGGAGTGAGGGTGCTGTTTGAAAACACGCCTGGAGTTCTGGCAAGGGCAGCCCGGGACGGCATTCAGGAACCTTCTGGAAGGCGGCTATCCGCGTTGCAGCCCCCACACTCCGCCCGCGAGCCGTCGTATTAACACCCCATTGTCGCGGCGGGACCCGGGTGGGGTGGGGGGGGGGGGGGTGTGGACACTTGCTTTGACAAGCTCTGGGCGCGGCCAGCGGCCGGCTTTGTGGCCGGCGACAGCCTCGTCTGCGACACGACAGCGTCTTTCTTCGCCGACTCGACTCTATGGGACTCGCTCTGGCGGACCTCCGCGCCACTTGCTGGTCTGCAATGTTATCATTAGACACCTGAATAATTCGCGGGTTCATTTCGTGTTATGCTAAAATTCAAATAATTATACCTTTAGTGCTGCTTCTGCCATTGGTCCACTGTTAATCTTGGAGGACTGAGGGCCAATTAGAGACCGACACTCATAGAAGTGCCGAATCACAGGCCACCCAGTCGAGACGACTCACAAGTCAGCAGCCAATGAACAGTTGGCATTTGCCCGAGTGTGTAGAGGATATTGGAGTCTATCCTGGAGGTCATTGAGCCCGCGAAGTTTTCCGGTCTCTAATAATTAGGGGCATGCAGACTTCGCGAAAAGATTCTGAGACTAGATGAAAATTAAAACACTATAGCATCGTCTGCTTTTCGTGATTGGGCGAGTTTCTCCCAGGTACTTATCGTTTGTAACAACACCGATCACAATGATTCAGTGCGGAAGTAAACGCGTCCTGAGTGGCCCGTTCAAACAAGGCAACGATTTCTCTCGCCAGACGGCCGCCAATCACCAGGAAGAAACCACAGGTGCGGGTACACCTTGTTGCAGTCTAATAAGTGTTCAGAACGTTTCGCGAAAAATGCCTGCCCCTAGTTATAATTTATACGAAGGGACCGGAAACATTCTCGGGTTCAATGACCTGCAGGATGAACTCCATAGTTCTAAGTACACTCGGTCAAATGCCACCCACTCATTGGCTGCTGTCTTGTGAGACGTCCCAACGTAGCAGCCTGTGATCCGATAATGCTTTGGTCGGGCGTTTCTCATTGGCCCAGAGTCATCCAGGTGAGTTTTGAGCCAATGTCAGAGGCAGCACTGAGGTGTAACTATTTGTATTTTAGCCTATCGCGGAATGAATTCGCGAATTTTTTCCGGTCTCTAGCCGTTGGTACTGGGAGCGGGCGGGCGCCTGCGAGGGGCTGCAACCGTGTGCGGCAGGCGCGGCGCGCGGGCGGCCTGCTCGCCAGGGGTCGATACGCGCGCGGCGGGCTGCCTGCCCTCCAGGGGCCGGTAGGGGGGGGAAGCGGAGAGACGCCCAGGCGACGCGACGCCGCATCACGCGCCCACTGGGCGGGAAACCGGCGCCCGGCGTCACGCGTCACGCGTCCGGACGCACCCCTCCCCCCCCCCCCCTCTGCTCGTCGCGCGCGCCGGCCCATTAAGAGCCCCGCCATCTGGGGTCGCGCGAGATGCTACCAGGCGCGCCGCAACCACCCGCCCTCCCCTGCTTACACGCGCCGCGCCGGGGGCTGGTGGAGGGACGCGCACGGCTCTAAACAAAACAAAATATAGAGTCTGGAAAGAAAAACAGATTCGTGTTTTCGAAGGCTACTGCTGCGCTACACTGTCAGAAATCACAGTAGGTACATTAACGGACTTTTCAACGAGGAATTCAACTCAAATAAACGAATAGTTCTTCGTAATTTCTAGAGACCGGAAAAATTAGCGAATTAATTTCGCGATAGGCTAAAATACAAATCGTTATACCTCAGTTCTGCCTCTGCTATTGGCTCACAACTCACCCGGATGACTCTGGGCCAATGAGAAACACCCAAGCAAAGCTTTATCGAATCACAGGCCGCTACGTTGGGACGTCTCACAAGACAGCAGCCAATGGGTGGGTGGCATTTGTCCGAGTGTACGTAGAACTATGGAGTTCATCCTACAGTTCATTTAACCCGCGAATTTTTCCGGTCCCTAGTAATTTCAAATAACTAGAGACCGGAAAAATTCGCGGATTCATTTCACGCCATGCTGAAATGCAAATAATTGTATTTCTATGCAACTTATGCTATTGGCTCACTGTTAACCTCTAGGACTGTGGGCCAATTATAGACCCTTGGTCAAATCGATGTCGAATCAAGAGTCTCCCAATTGAGACGCCTCACAAGTCAGCAGCCAATGAACAGGTGACGTTTGCCCGAGTATGCAAAATGATCGTGGAGTCTATCCTGGAGGTCATTGAACACGCGAATTTTTCCAGTCCCTATACAAATAACGGAATTTTCGTAGAAACTACATATGTCGTATTTCGACTTCCGAGTTTTAATGTTTAGTTCCAAACGAAGATAAACACATACACTGACGAAACAAGAGTGCGCTTACTGTTTTGTTAATATAGGCCTACAAGTTTTTTTTGGACTCGTGTTTAAAGTCCCGGAAATTTCGTAGATTCCTCTGGCCTCAGGATAGAATTCAAAGTTATAGGTGTGCTCGACCCATGTTTACTTTCCCATTGGTTAATTTCTTAGCGAGAACATTTTTATCTTGTTATTTGGCACTACATGATTCGCTTACTCTCTCCTAGCTGGACATCGTTGGCTCACGGTCGTAGAGGGGCGTGTCCAGATAACTGCGGTCCAATCATGAACACAGTGCGACAGTGTGGAGGTTTGCATTCTAGCTTGAGACTAAACGAATGCGCGAAAATTCCGGGTCTCTACTCATGCTCAAAGTAAGTGAGCACAGTGTCCGTAAGTTTCCGAAGATGGCCGGAAATTTACGAAGATTCTGGATCAGCGTTCTTCGTCAGTTGAATGTTAAAATTCTTATCAGTGAAGAGGCATTGACGCGTCGGTCAATGTTTTTGCTGATCGCGAATAGGAAGCATTTAACGACCAATTACAACGCACTGTTGTAGAAAGGTATCAATATAAAATAAACTAAGTCAGTCACGATATTGCACGAATATTGCAAGATATAAACAGCAACAAACGCCAGTAATTATATTTTAAGAAGCCCCAAAACAAATTGTTTAACTAAAAAAAAACAGTAAGCTAATAACCCCTATTATACACTAAAATGGTATCAGATGTTGGTGGTTGGAATAAACAGAGAATACCTATATACATGCTATGGAAACATCTGTTTATTTATTTTTTAGTTTTTTTAACGTTTAATTTAGTCATAAAATTGTTATATAGTAAAACCAAAGCATTGAAACCACGAATGATATTTAACGCCACAACAAGCCAAACGTACCTACCTATATATATTTAGTTTTGTATTTATTGAAAACTTTCGTTGATTCAAAGAAATAGTGGTTAAATTGCTTGTTCGAGCAGTGACGTCACAAAGTCGTCGTCCAACTGGTGTCCGGTATTTCACTTGAATCAAAACAACGGTTGCAAAGTAGTTTCGAAATTGGTTTGTTGCTGCGCTCTTGTGATTCTCAGTAGGCTTGCATCAGACACTGAGCTTGCCGCAGCCCACAACAAAGTCTAACAGCGCGTGTCTAAAACTACTTGTTCAATTCACGAGAGACAGCGTATTCAAAGTCTGTGAAAGTGGATGCTGCAAAGACAGAAAATGTTGTGAGTTAATTTCAAGTGAACTCACACATTACACCCAATGGGCTTTCGTTCAACTTTACTTAGTTTCCAAACAAATATGTTTAAGATTTTTTTTTGGCGTGATAACGTTTTATAAATCGATTAACGCCGGCTGCACGCAGGAAAAAGCATGCATGACTCATTGTCACGTTTCGCCTGAGCCGAGCGTGCAAGAACCGGCCAACCACCGTGCGAGAAAATCTCCTATAATATCAAACAGGTTAAGGCGGGCTTTTTAACTAATTGTTCATGATTATATTTATACAAATTTTTAAATTAAATTTGCAAAAACTATAAATAATATTTGAAAATTAAAAAAAAGTATGCAATTTTTCATCAATGTTTTCTTATGACGTTATCACGTAAAATTATCGTCCGTAAACCAACTTTACAGACAAACCCCTTTTTTTTTAACTATACAGGCAAATGAAACGAAGCCGTGAATGTAACTAACACAGTATGTTCCCTCACCTCTCGCATCGACGAAGTCATGTGTGTATAGGAGGGGGGGGGGGGTGTTTGTCCGCAGCTGTCACTGGGTGTCCGCCTGTTTACACTGTGACGTCACGCCTTGCCGACACTGCTCCCCTCGTATAGCTCACAAAGTAATTCCCATTTGACACATTTGAAAAATACTAAGCTTTTTTTTTTTGAAAAGGCTTCGCTAAAAAAAATTGTTTGTTTATTTTTTTATGTTTTGTGCATAACTTAATTCTGAACTTACAATATCAGTTACATCTGCGGACGTTTCATCTACTGTTAAAAGGTTTCGCGTGTTTGCAAACAGTTATTTTGGAAACTGTCAAAAAGCCCGTTTACATCGTACAATAGCCTACAATTAAATAAACCGTATTTTCATGTGTGGATGAAATTGGATTTTCGTGTTTACATATAAATATAAAATTTCAACTTTTTGTATATTTGATAGCTATTTAAAAACATACATGATTCTAATTATAGTGCTACAAAAATGAACTGCTGTAAAAGGTAGAATCTTTTTTTAATATGTACGCGAGGTAAATTCCTGTCCTAGATGTTACGGGATTAAGTATCTATGTGTACTTTGAAAGATCTTTCTTCAAGGAAAAGAAAAAAAAAACATTAATTTTCATGCTAAATAAATAAATCTGACATTAAATAAAAAATAATATGATTATTTGCTAGTAATATTTTTCTTTGATATTGGTTCGTTTAGAGATTAGAATTTATATTGAGGTTACAATAATTTGACTTGCAAAACAAACTTTTATTTATAGCGATAGACGCTAAATACGTTATTAAGAAAAAGTCTCACTATTTTATTGACAGTGTGAATATTGCTTTTCGTGTAAATAAACAACACAAGGGAGATGTTTGAATCTATCAAGCTGTTTAGTTCAAAGATGTCTGATCTCAAATGGAACTTGTTTGATTGCGAGCGTAACCGCGATCACATATTTGAACGAGTTGAACAGAGGTGGTTCGATTGCCACGTAACAGCGGCCTTAGTATAGTGGTTCTCTATTACACCAGTGTTTGCTCTAATCAAGATAAGTGTGATAACGATATCAGTTCATCTTCAGTTCATACTGTTAACTGCTTGTAATATGCAGTCTGCTTTAGGACATGAATAATTATTTTTCATTAAATAGGCATATGTAACAAAATTACAATAAGACGAATATAATATAATTTTTCAAGAACTGATTTGATATTACACGTTTGAATTAACGTAAACCTAATACAGCTACGGATATGTGTAAGGAACGTTTGTTTGCTTTAACTAAAAATTATTATTTTTGTGTAACATGGCACCAGTAAGACAAACAAGTTTCTTCTTGTAAGATAGATTTAAATGACCTAAACAAGTCGTTTTATCAACTCGAATATTCTGTTATGAGTACCTACACGATCGATTTCACTGTATAACAAATCCAGTTCAGACTATAGGAAGCCTACAAAATAGTTTGTTACGAAGGTTTTACTCAGTTTAGGTTAGGCTAATTAGTTTTGTAGGCTAGGCCTAAATGCATCTGTGGGAACAGTCTCTCCGTATATACTTAATTGCAACATCATAAGTAAATTATTTAAAACATATAGGCTTATACGTTAATTTTAGATACCGCAGTACCCAAGTAGGTAACTTAGGCATAGAAATATTTAAATTAAATCATTTTTTCCATAATTTAAAAAGTTATTCAGTAGCATAGCCTATAGGTACTAGTCATTAATTCGGATGTGAGAACTAGATGACCTCTTTTTTCCTGCAGAAACTTCTCGGCTGTGATTGAAACACTCTAGTGCTTCTAACGCCCGTTTTTGTCAGGCATACATATCCTATCACTTTATTTGTTTACAAAACATTTTGTTGATATTTAAAAAAAAATGTGTTCCAAGACTAAGAATTGCAACATCTAAAATAAAGCAGCGGAGTATTTGTTCATTTCTTAATGTTATATTTTATGATTGCAGGAGAAACTTAATATGTGCTCTCTGCTTCATCTTCGATGTTTTGCTGGTAAAAGTAAAGGCAGGTACCTCCTAAGGTACAGATGTTTGTCTAAGACTACACGCATTAAATGTTATCAGAAAACTCATATTTTAAAAATTTGAAGCATATTGTAATTTACTAATTGTAAGTTCTAATTCATTCTCATTATTTGTTCTGTTTTGTAGTCTGGAAAATTTTTAAACATCTTATGAGGGGTGAATTTCCATTAATATTTCAATCCACGTTTAAGAAGGCATATTTGAAGACTTTTTCCTATAGGTATAGTGTTGGGTCTACCACTGTTAAAACTTTCCTAGGATAATATTTTTCTATCCTTTAACCGGTAATTGCAATAAGGTGAATAAAAGCCTAATTTTAAAATTGTATTAGTGTTTGTTTATAATTCACGTACGGGATTTACACACAGACAGATGATTTTTATTCACCACATTTGGTAGAATAGGTATAGGCAATGAGATAACCTTCACTGGGGTGACAACTTTGTATTCAATTAACACGTTTCTATTCTCCTGAAAATATAAATCAGCTTCAGATTACCGGGACTCGGGCGACTCATTTGAATTTCACGGCAAAGCTGCTGCCTTCCACGGGTCCACACGTCTGCAGACGCGCCGGTCGCTTTTGCCAACGCACGGAGAAGTAAATTACCGACTCGAGAGCGCGAGTGAGCGAGGGGCGGCTACCCGAACAAGACCCGGGTCGGTCCTCAACCCTTTTGTGGTGCGTCTCAAAGCCCGGGCGAGGCAACCGCAGAGCGCGAGTCGCCGTAATTCACGCAGGCAACAACTGGGAAACTTCCCCGTCCGAAAGATGCCCTGCACCCCCTCCCCTCACCTACCGGGTTAGCGATCTAATAACCCTGGTCGGAATATTCTGAAGTATAGGCCTACCCTCGCCCGTGTTGTTGTAACTTCCCCCCCTCCCGCGAGAGACAGTCTTTCTTATTGTCCTATAAATAAAAACTAAACGAGCTTCTAAAAGCGAACTCTTCATGCTTTTTTTTTTGTGCGCGTCCTCTCAGCCGTGAGCCAAGCAAGATGTACGGGCCACAAGGGCAGGATGCCACAAATACCAGGAGTTTTGAACCCCCGACTTATTCCTCTTCAGGACTCTGAGGGTTCTCCCCCTTCCAGTTCCTTTCCCCTTTTTCCCCTTTTTCCCCCCGGTGATGTCGTAATTATTACAGACTCTCTCTCTCTCCCCTCCCGGCGAGGCCCCGCCCCGCGCGGGGCGGCGGGCCAATGGGCGCGCGGCGGCCCGCTGCCATCATGTCGGGCGACTGCGCAGGCGCGCGGGCGGGGATCTAGCCGCACGGGCTACTGCGCAGGCGCGGAGCGCGGGAGGATCTAGGGCCAGCCGCGCCGCGCTGACATCTGGCGGCGGCGCTGGGAAGCTCGCGGGCGAACGGGCGAGACTGTCGCGTCAGGGCCCGTGGCCGCCCCGTGTAGTAGCCTCGCGCGACGGGGGGGCAGCAACCGACTACCCGCGACACTCTCCAAAAAAACAACGGCTTGACAGGCGCAACGACCGTTTTGTTTCTTGTTTTTGTTTTCGTCGCGAATAATTGCCGCGCGGTGCGTCGCGTCTCGGCGTCTGCAGCACCAGTTGCCGACAGTGGCGCGCGAAGAGTCTCGTTGCGAGGGGGGCACCACCCCCACCTGCTCGTCATCCCGGCACCACCGCCCGCAGCTTCAAACCCGGTACCCTCTCCCCGGTAAGTACTCAGGCCAAGTACCTGGTTACTAGAGACACCTGTATTTCGCGAATACATTTCGTGTCAAGGTATTTCACAAAATACTGTAGCTTTTCTCCTGTGGTTATTGGCTGAGGTCGGTGAGAGGTGTCGTCCCGCTCTTGACGGGGCCAATGAGAATGTGGTCACCGTACTGCTGCACCCTCACAATTTGCCGTGACTCTTATAGAAAAAGCTACAGTGTTTTGTGAAATACCTTGATATGAAATGAAATCGCGAAATACAGGTGTCTCTACTTGTTACGTAATAGTCCACAGTAGCTAGGGCTAATTACCTTTAACAAAAACCCATCTTCTACGCTATCTTTTGAGTGTAAACTAAGAATAATACCTATTAGCCTCTTTAGTAACTAAAGTATTTAACATTACGTTAAAAGTAAGTGTATAATAAATGTAACAATTACTAGCCTACATTATTTGTAAAATTTTTACGAATGCACTTTATTGAAAATTACTATTTCTAAGAAACAACGTAAATTGTATTATTTTAATTATTGCAGATAGTAGTAGGCCTATTTAATTGCATACATGCACGTTTATGTAGCTAACGTACCTATTGCGAAAGTAAGACGTGTTTTAAATTTTACAACGTTAATACCTGCATAGAATAAAGATAAGTAGGCCTACCAACTCCGGAAAAACAAAAATAGGGCTTGGCTTACTCTAGCAGTAGATTGCAGGGAAGTTCTCTCCATATAGGCCTATTGATATCCAATTTAATACCTGCAGAAGCTGCAATAACTAAAGAATAGCTACATCTAGAAAAATGTTTCGTAAGTGTAAAACTGTCATTAGCGAAAATGGTTAGCCTATTTTAGTGCACTTTCTCGGCTTCTGGCACTACTAATTTGAAAAAGTACAGACAAATAAAATATAAAGATTATTGTAGTAACACCGACATTTATGAAGCCATATTCCACAACCCAGCAGAAAATTTTGAGGTCTTAGCCTATTCCAACATTCATTCCAGCTGAACCTTTAAAGACGCAAATAATTAATTTACCTAAATTAATCGTTTCCGTTAGGTTTTAATTACGCCTTCGCTTGTTTATATTGTTTTCTGCTAATAGGTGTGATAATTGAAAGAAATGAAATTTGAAATAGTAAGCTCATAGTAGGTATGCAATAATAATTCTTGATTATTCCTAACGGGCCTACGTAAAGTAATTTGTAGTTATGATTTCGGGATTTTTCATTGACGTTTGACACACTCTGTAATGAAGAAGACGTGAAGTAACTTGTGTAACTCACACTACACAACAAGGATGTCCTGAAAAAAAAAAACATGTAGCAATTACATTTCATGTTAGTTACTAAATATACTTTATCATGCATTTGTTTGCGGTATGCAAGTATGTATAACTTAACGTAAATTTGTCCTTAAAACTCTTTGGATTTTAAGACTTAGCAAGGCAATAAGTGCGTGGTCGAGAGAAATGTTAATTAAACGGTAGAACTTTACGTTACTCAAAGCTTTCTGCTTGTGAGATGGTTAAGCATAAGTGTATACCTATACCAAATGCAGAAAGCAGACATTTTGCACCTGGCATTAAAGAAAAAAAAAAAGTATTAATAATCATGAGAAATTATCATTTCAAAAATGTTGAACCGCTTAAGTATAGCCTTAGAGACAGGCCTATACCTAACGAGGTGCGTGCGTTTTTTTTTTTTTTTCGCGAAAAGATTTCGAGACTAGCTTAGAATTAAAACATTGTAACATCGTCTGAGGCCCGTGATTGGTTGAGTTTATTTCAGGTGCGTTTCTGCTGTCATAACACCAATCATAGCCGTCCAGTGCGGAAGCAAACGCGGCCTGAATGGCCCGGGCCAAATAAGGCAATGGCTTCTCTTGCAGACGGCGGCCAATCACAAGAAAGAAACCGCTGCGGAGGGCATACCTTGTTGCAGTCTAATGGGTGGTCAGATTTTTTGGGGAAAATTACATGACACTGCGTATTTCTAGGGGGATGTATTTTTCTCAGAAATAATCTGATCGCTCTTTAGACTGCAAAGAGTAGAGACCTGAAAAATTCGCTGGTTCATTTCGTGTTATGCTAAAATTCAAATAATTATACTTTAGTGCTGCTTCTGTCATTGGTTCACTGTTGGACACATTGGTTCACTGGAGGACTGAGGGCCAATTAGAGACCCTCACTCATAGAAGTGTCGAATCACAGGCCACTCAGTCGAGACGACTCACAAGTCAGCAGCCAATGAACAGTTGGCATTTGCCCGAGTGTGCAGAGGATATTGGAGTCTATCCTGGAGGTCATTGAACCCGCGAATTTTTCCGGTCTCTAGCAATGAGTTATACCTAGGGACTGGAAAAATTCGCGGGTTCAGTGAACTGTAGGATGAACTCCATAGTTCTACGTACACTCGGACAAATGCCACCCACTCATTGGCTGCTGTCTTGTGAGACGTTCCAGCGTAGCAGCCTGTGATTCGATAAAGCTTTGCTTGGGTGTTTCTCATTGGCCCAGAGTGATCCAGGTGAGTTGTGAGCCAATGGCAGAGGCAGCACTAAGGTATAAAGATTTGTATTTTAGCCTATCGCGAAATGAATTTGCGAATTTTTCCGGTCTCTAGTTATACCATTGTTTCCTTGCAATTGGCGGCCGTTTGCAAGAGAATCCATTGCCCTATTTGGTCGGGCCATTCAGGGCGTGTTTGCTTCCACACTGGATGGCTGTGATTGGTGCGCCTACTGTCAGTAGACATTCACCTGAGATAAACACAGCCAACCACGAAACACAGGCAATGATACAAAGTTTTAACACAGAATTGTTCTGGAAATCTTTTCGCGAACGATGCAATGCACTTGACTTCACCGGAGTTTTGTTAATAGTGAAAATCAAATGAACGCAGAGTGTATCCGAACTCAAACCTATCAAATCACAAATTTTGAAACACCTTTTATTCTTTAATCACCCTCTCGGGCACGGCTTTAATCTAGACTCAGTTGAATGCCATTTACCATTCTGCCCTTATTTCGCTTTTGGTATGTGCGCTAAGTACACGAGCTAAAGTCACTCAAACCTGTGCCTGCCAAAGTCTGAAGTCTAGCTTGTCCCGAATTTTTTTTCGCGACCTAGCGCTGAAACCTTGATGTAGTCTATTACTAAATTTGCTCCTTACTCTAGTTTTTTACGGTTTGAATAACCATTAGTAAATTATTATTTATATTTTTAATGTTAATGCGTTACCCATGGCCATTATTTCAACTACGATATGGCATTTTTGTTCGGGACACGAATAAATGCACATCACTAAGTTCAAAATCTACTTAATATCGTTTAAAATATATACAATTCATTTTTAATGTGTAGGTAGTCTATAGTTTAACATACTAGCGCAATATACTTTACGTTCAACGCTGGTGGTTATTACTTATAGATAGAGACCTGCAAAATTCGCGGTTTCGATGGCCTTCAGGATAGACTGCACATTCCCCTGTACACTCGGGCAAATAACGCAAGTTCATTGGCTGCCGACTTGTAAGTCGTCTCAGCTGGTTTGTCTGTGATTCGATCCTTCTTTGCTTGAGGGTTTAGGTATAACTGGTTGAGATTCGTCCAGATGAACAGTAAGCCAATAGAAAAATTATCTAAGAGGTATATGAGTTTGAATTCTAGCCTATCACCGAATGAATCCGCGAATTTTGCAGGTCTCAACTTATAGCATGTATGTAGCCTGTTTCAAATATTATATTATAAATACCTATAGGTATATAATTATTAGAATGCTCGTAGCTAAGAAAGAAAGGTGAACGTACACAATTTGGTTTGCTAAGTTTGAAAATTCTTTAAGAAATAATTTTTTTTTGTTCATACACCCATTTTTTTTTCTACATGCCTACATGTGATGCGCATGCGCTGTGCAACTACAACATTAGTGGCGAGACAAAACATTGTTTTCCCTTTAATATGACATTTTAGTCCACAAAAGCGTAAACATATATTTTATGTAAATGTTTATTTTGTCCGTGAAAACACGCCGTGTTTAATTTTGTCATTTAGTTAGTTCTAGATTATTATAAAATTATAAAAAAATAATAATAAATTAGCTTTAAGTTGACGTAACCATGGTAACAGAAAAATTAAATGAATGTATAGTGATCATAACGAAATCAGTCAAACATCCTATGTAATTATAAACCATGTGTGAATTTGTAAAAATAAAAAAATTAAAATACGCATAGTTTACTTTCGGCGACAAATGTGCAAGAAAACATAGCCAATAATAATCGCCAATCACTTTACAAGGAAATTATTTTATTTTGGAAACTAGTAACCGGAATATTTTATTATGCTGCAAATTTCCAGTGCCAAAAATAAGTAGAGACCTGAAAAATTCGCGGATTAATTTCGTGTTATGCTAAAATTCAAATAATTATACCTTAGTGCTGCTTCTGTCATTGGTTCACTGTTAATCTGGAGGACTGAGGGCCAATTAGAGACCCTCACTCATAGAAGTGTCGAATCACAGGCCACCCAGTCGAGACGACTCGCAAGTCAGCAGCCAATGAACAGTTGGCATTTGCCCGAGTGTGTAGAGGATTTTGGAGTCTATCCTGGAGGTAATTGAACCCGCGAATTTTTCCGGTCTCTACAAATAAGGAGACTAACATCTGCTTGTTCAGATAAAGCGTTTGCTTCCGCACTGGATAGCTATGGTTGATGTGCCGACAGTTAACACGTACCTGAAACAAAAACTCAAACACGAAACACAGACGTTGCAACAATTTTTTTTCTTCTTTTTAATCATTCAGCTAGCATCGAAATAAACAATGCTATCAGCTAGACCTGAACATATGAAACGTTTGACACTGAAATCTTAAATATATATGCAATAAATAACTAATTTTTTTCGTTAAATTAATTATTATTTATTACTGTGTAGACCATGGTCATCGGTTGCTTGTCCACACAATTTAAGCATAATTACGAATGCAGGAGAGGAGAATTTTCAATCACGATTTAAACATTGCAGCCTGTTTCACTGGAGGCAGCTTACGATATTATCAAACATTAAAATCAATTTATTACCGAGGCTGGGATAAAGCCTGGATTCAACTCACGTTGGACGGACATTCTCTACACTGGCAGTTGGCGCGTGGTGGAGTAAAACCGTGAACGTTAACTGCTCGCTGATTCAATAATTACGCGTCGCCGTTATGAATGAGATCTACATGAATAATGAGCTCGTTCCAAGTACTGTTTCTACGAGCCTGGTTCACTCGCTCGTTCCAAGTACTGTTGCTACGAGCCTGGTTCACTCGCTCGTTCCAAGTACTGTTGCTACGAGCCTGGTTCACTCGCTCTTTCCAAGTACTGCTGCTGCCGAGCCTGGTTCACTCGCTCGTTCCAAGTACTGCTGCTGTGAGCCTGGTTCACTCGCTCGTTCCAAGTACTGCTGCTACTAGCCTGGTTCACTCGCTCGTTCCAAGTACTGTTGCTACTAGCCTGGTTCACTCGCTCGTTCCAAGTACTGTTGCTACGAGCCTGGATCACTCGCTCGTTCCAAGTACTGTTGCTACTAGCCTGGTTCACTCGCTCGTTCCAAGTACTGTTGCTACTAGCCTGGTTCACTCGCTCGTTCCAAGTACTGTTGCTACGAGCCTGGTTCACTCGCTCGTTCCAAGTACTGTTGCTACTAGCCTGGTTCATTCGCTCGTTCCTAGTACTGCTGCTACGAGCCTGGTTCACTCGCTCGTTCCTAGTACTGTTGCTACGAGCCTGGTTCACTCGCTCGTTCCAAGTACTGTTGCTACTAGCCTGGTTCACTCGCTCGTTCCAAGTAGGTACTGTTGCTACGAGCCTGGATCACTCGCTCGTTCCAAGTACTGTTGCTACTAGCCTGGTTCACTCGCTCGTTCCAAGTACTGTTGCTACTAGCCTGGTTCACTCGCTCGTTCCAAGTACTGTTGCTACGAGCCTGGATCACTCGCTCGTTCCAAGTACTGTTGCTACTAGCCTGGTTCACTCGCTCGTTCCAAGTACTGTTGCTACTAGCCTGGTTCACTCGCTCGTTCCAAGTACTGTTGCTACGAGCCTGGTTCACTCGCTCGTTCCAAGTACTGTTGCTACTAGCCTGGTTCACTCGCTCGTTCCAAGTACTGTTGCTACTAGCCTGGTTCACTCGCTCGTTCCAAGTACTGTTGCTACGAGCCTGGTTCACTCGCTCGTTCCAAGTACTGTTGCTACGAGCCTGGTTCACTCGCTCGTTCCTAGTACTGCTGCTACGAGCCTGGTTCACTCGCTCGTTCCTAGTACTGTTGCTACGAGCCTGGTTCACTCGCTCGTTCCAAGTACTGCTGCTACTAGCCTGGTTCACTCGCTCGTTCCAAGTACTGCTGCTACGAGCCTGGTTCACTCGCTCGTTCCAAGTACTGTTGCTACTAGCCTGGTTCACTCGCTCGTTCCAAGTACTGCTGCTACGAGCCTGGTTCACTCGCTCGTTCCAAGTACTGTTGCTACGAGCCTGGTTCACTCGCTCGTTCCAAGTACTGCTGCTACTAGCCTGGTTCACTCGCTCGTTCCAAGTACTGTTGCTACGAGCCTGGATCACTCGCTCGTTCCAAGTACTGTTGCTACTAGCCTGGTTCACTCGCTCGTTCCAAGTACTGTTGCTACTAGCCTGGTTCACTCGCTCGTTCCAAGTACTGTTGCTACGAGCCTGGTTCACTCGCTCGTTCCAAGTACTGTTGCTACGAGCCTGGTTCACTCGCTCGTTCCTAGTACTGCTGCTACGAGCCTGGTTCACTCGCTCGTTCCTAGTACTGTTGCTACGAGCCTGGTTCACTCGCTCGTTCCAAGTACTGTTGCTACTAGCCTGGTTCACTCGCTCGTTCCAAGTACTGTTGCTACGAGCCTGGTTCACTCGCTCGTTCCAAGTACTGTTGCTACTAGCCTGGTTCACTCGCTCGTTCCAAGTACTGTTGCTACTAGCCTGGTTCACTCGCTCGTTCCAAGTACTGTTGCTACGAGCCTGGTTCACTCGCTCGTTCCAAGTACTGTTGCTACTAGCCTGGTTCACTCGCTCGTTCCAAGTACTGTTGCTACTAGCCTGGTTCACTCGCTCGTTCCAAGTACTGTTGCTACGAGCCTGGTTCACTCGCTCGTTCCAAGTACTGTTGCTACTAGCCTGGTTCACTCGCTCGTTCCAAGTACTGTTGCTACGAGCCTGGTTCACTCGCTCGTTCGTTTCGCCGCTGCTTGCGTGGGATTACACCTCGTCGGCTGGCTATGTCTGGAAGAACACCATGTTGCAAAAACAAATATATATATAGGCCTACTATATCGTAAAATAACGTACATAAAGGTACAATGTATTAGTGATTTTACATTTTTCTCGTGTGGCACTGAAAAACTAGTTAGTACAGTTGGTATAATTTTACACAAATGTTTCTATAAATTCAAATTGTGTTACATGGGGAATTTTTTTATTTCTTTTACAAAAGATCATCTTAGAAACCAGTTGCAAGGAAATTTAAATCCGTGCCACAGCTATTTTTGCTTGTATAAAATACTTTTTTTAAAAACAGTACTGAATGATTATTGTTGCGCTTACGAAAATTTGGTGCAAATTTTAAATATTGATTTTGTTTTATACATGCATACTTACATTTTTTTAAGTCGATGGAGAGATAAGTGAATATTTCAAATCAGGATTTTATTTGGTTTTATTATGATTATTAAGGTGCGCAGATAATACTAGTAACTTATGTAAGCTATTCAGGGAACGGTTAACAAAGTAAACTTTAACTAATGCAAGTACTGGGACCAACACAAAGCATACATGTCCGGGTAAGAATCATAACCTATTATTACTGCAAGTATTTTTTTTGGTTGGGATCCAGTGGCTTTCATGTAAATGTAAAACTATATAAATATATATGTAGAGACCAGAAAAATTCGCGGGTTCAATGACTTCCAGGATAGACTCCAATACCCTCTACACACTCGGGCAAATGCCAACTGTACATTGGCTGCTGACTTGTGAGTCGTCTCGACTGGGTGGCCTGTGATTCGGCACTTCTATGAGTGAGGGTCTCTAATTGGCCCCCAGTCCTCCTGATTAACAGTGAACCAATGGCAGAAGCAGCACTAAGGTATAATTATTTGAATTTTAGCATAACACGAAATGAATCCGCGAATTTTTCAGGTCTATGTAATTTACATGATTATTTCAGTTCCATTTACGGAAAAAACTTTGTAACATTGTACAGGCTTCGGTAAAAATGCACGAATGTACATCTGTTATTGCAATAACTAACGTGTGTAATCACATGTGTGGATGTTTATGTGAAATAATATATACAACAAATATTAAATTTGTCAATGCCCTATTTTTGCTCTTAAACTGTACTTGAATAAAAACACTTAATTCTTTGTAAAAGTGGATTATATTTGTCAGAGTAAATTTTAGACTAAGAAACTACAAAAATAAAATGTATTTTACAATTCGTAGTGATAAAAACCTATTTAATTTATATCAAGTAACGAAAGTGGTATTCCTCTGGTCGGATTTTGTCTATTAACGAACTCGAGCGAGATTTTTCATTACTATATTTTATTTATAGGTTTGAAATTGATTTGTGAAAAATTACGACAGTTTTCTTGTCCATACAAATGTGATGTATGTATAAACTTTGAGTTGACGATGATTTGGGAGTTTATGGACCATGAAACGAAAATCTATATAAAATTTTTCCGAAAGTCATGCCAAGGTAACGGCTACAATATGTAGCTACCAACATGATATGATAAAAAAAAGTGTGTTTTAAAAAGATGTTATAATAATATTTTTCAGAAGGTATAACTGATATAAACCTTTTAGCTCTACCTATGATTCTTCTTTGTAAGCATATTTCCGTAACTATATTATCAAAATATAAAATTATTGCCAATTTACGTAAAAAATACTCAGTTTTATCTCGAAAAACGTATTTAATACATGCAAAAAAAACAGCCATGTGTTATACAAAGTTACAATATATTTTAGTATTACAAAAAATTTGCATATTTGTAACTGCGATTGAAGTGCAGTCAACACAAGAGTGTCACAAGTCTATTCCTGACAAAAAAATAAAGTTGAAAACATGGTTATGGACGTAAAACGTGTTTTAAGGTTTCGCTAACACGCCAAAGATGGCTGTGATTTCGTGTTCGGAGTTGATCAAACTCAGTAGCTACCAGAAAATTTACTAAGTTACCCAGGTAATTTGTAACCGGCATTCATGGTAAATAGTCATTTTTAGGGACCGGAAAAATTCGCGGGTTCAATGACCTGCAGGATGAACTCCATAGTTCTACGTTTCTTAGTCTAAATGTCACCCACTCATTGGCTGCTGTCCTGTGAGACGTCCCAACGTAGCAGTCTGTGATTCGATAAAGCTTTGGTCGGGTGTTCATCATTGGCCCAGAGTCATCCAGGTGAGTTGTGAGCCAATAGCAGAGGCCGCACTGAGGTATAACTATTTGTATTTTAGCCTATCACGAAATGAATTCGCGAATTTTTCCGGTCTCTAGTCATTTGCGTGGAAATATTTAACAGTGCAGATATTTAGCGTACACGTGCGGTATCTCGCGGACAAGTTCTGTAGGGGATTTTGTCAGCGCAAAGCTGGTTCCTCGTATTTGCGAGTGACCGTTTTTTTATCTTCTTCGGACCAAACATGAGCACTTATTCTCACTTGGTCTCTGAAGGGCGGTGCGCGGGCCTTTGTGAGCGCATGTCTCCTACTCTCACACTCTCACACACTCTCACACACTCTCACAGGCACTTCAAACTCAGGTCCAGTCGCTACTGTCGTCGGGGGGCGAAGTATCGGCCAACACCGTCGCCGTCGCAGCTGGTTGTTTACTTTGCGGCCGCCCTGTCACTCGAAACATTTCCATTCCCGTCTGCCCCTCCCCTCCCCTTCTCGCAAAATCCAACCTTTTACCTATAGACGTTCTCGTATCCCTACAAGGGATAAAGCGTAGCATTTCCAAAACTTCACCGACCACTTTACAGAAAAAAGGGAAATATTTGTCCCGTCCAGCACACAGTTGGCAGTACCTGTACAAACATCAAATCGGACTTTTCAACCTTCAGGTTGCGGCTATCCGCGTGAATTTACTTACACTGATGTCACTTACTTTTAGAGACCTGAAAAATTCGCGGATTCATTTCGTGATAGTCTAGAATCCAAAAAAACGTTTGCCTTTTTACTGCATCAGTGATCGGGCCACAGTTTATCTGAATGATACTCGGCCAATGAAAAAACCTTAAAAACAAAAGAAGTATCGAATCATTAGCGTCCCAGTTAACATGTGTCACGAGTCAGTAGCCAATGAGCAGATGTAACTTTCCCGAGTGCATAGAGGATCATGGAGTATATCCTACAGGTAATTGAAATCGCGTATTTTTCCGGTCTCTACTTACTTTGGACATGAATCCCAAAGAATATTCTTGGGTATGTGAATAAAACTTTCAAAAAACTGGTTAACTCTATACAGCAAGAACACATTTTTTCCCCACGTGTTTGTTTATTTTTGTTAAGAATATACAACTCGGGAGTCGAAATAATGGCGCAGTTTCCGCGAAGATTGAGTAATTTCAAATTGAGAAGAACTATTAGTTTATTTCAGTTAAATTCTTCGTTTAAACGTCTGTAAATTTACTGTAATTTCTAGCCGCGTGGGACCATCGAAGGTCTCGTACGGTGTGTTAATTTGTTTTCCATTTATCGTCATCGTTATTGTTGAAAAACTATGCATAACATTTTTAACACGGTAACTCCCTTTCATTTGTTTTTCTGTCAATCACGTTTTCAACATACGCTCACCAAGTGTGACATAGGCTAATAGTTCGAGTGATAATAAATATTTAAAGTTTCGCGACCCTTTACCCCCCATTATAAGGAGGGACTGGAAAAATTCGCGTTTTCGATGACCTTCCGGATAGACTACACAGTCCTCAGTATACTCGGTAGAATAACGGCTGTTCATTGGCTGCTGACTTGTGAGTTGTCTCAACTGGTTTGCCTGTGATACGATACTTCTTTGGTTGAGTGTTTCTCATTGGCCCAGAGTCGTCCGGATGAACAGTGAGCCAATAACAAAAGCAGTTTATAGGTATGTGTATTTGGATTTTAGCGTATCGCGAAATGAATCCGCGAATTTTTTCGGTCTCTAATTATAAGTACTTAACATTTAGTGAATATATGTTTAAAATATTGGTGAGAGAACAATAAATGCCAGGGAGGTATGGTGTAGTAATTTATGTTTTAGTCCTTGAATAATAGTAATGACGAGAAAATGAAAAATTCAGCTCGGCGTATGGTAGACCGAGCCGTAGACTTTGTCTTAACTCTTCTACTTCGCCATCAGCCTTCTTGTAAGTGAATTGAAGTTTAGCTGCGCGAAAGAAATTTCAAAGTAACGTTGCAATAAATGTGTCTATTTACGAAAACCAGTTATGTATTCGATGGCTATAAGTACCTATATATATGTTGAATTTATATGTGCGATATCTGTTTAGGCTCTATATAAAGTGTATATTTATATATATTTATTTTTAAAATTAAAATATACAGTTATATTAACAATAGTTGACAAAGAATTGCATGCATGACCAGCCAATAACTGTAGTGTAACTATTCGCCATAGATCATCGCATCTTGTCATAGTTGATCAGACTCTGTTAGGTTCTACGAGTTGACCATTATTCTGATGGTTTAAAATTTTGCCCATCTGAACAGAAGTACATTCAGGGAAGAAAATAGAGTAATTTTAACTAAATACTAACCTAAAATGTGTTCAAGAGGCTATGTTACAAACCACAACTCTTAAAAATAAGCCTATTTAGACAATGGAGAAACAGTATAGCTGTCTCCACAAAACGTTTCACTACAAAATTGTATTCGCAGTAATACTGGGTTCGGATTCTTACCTGGGCATTTATGCTTTGTGTTGTCCCAGTACCTCCAATAGTTAGGTTATTTGTGAACCTTTCCCTGAATAGCTTTCCAGTATTAACTGCGTACATTAATAAGCATAATAAAACCAAATATGGGTAGTACAATAATTGAACATACGATTACATTTTCCATGGTTTAAAAAAAATTATGCTTTGAATGAAACATCAATTAAAATATTAAAATATACGCCAATTTAGCAAGAAATACTCAGTTTTATCTCGTAAAACGTATTTCATATATGCAAAATTAACCATAGCCATGTGTTGTACAAAAATTCCATATATTTCTTGTAGTATTAGAAACTATTTCTGGCAACTGGATTCCAAACGAATCTTTTGTAAAATTACAGAAAATGTTCTGTTTACAAAAAGACATCCGTAGATGTGTTGGTCGCCCGAGACAAATTAATATCGAATCTGGCACAGCTACCATAGAATAAATTTGTAAAAATAAATTCGTCTTTAATTTTAGAATTTTACATATTAATTTACTGACAGTTTGTGTTATCTTGATTAAGAAGATATGACACAGGTATTTTGTAAAAAAAAGCTGTAATGTAAGTTTACATAATAACTATAGCCTATAACTACTCAAACTCTTTAAGGAAAAAAAAATATCGCAGAGTATTAAGGTGCCAGGTGCCACTCTTACATTTCAGAAACTAATTTAAAAATAAAATTTAATAATTTTTGACGATTTTATTACAGTTAAGTTAATCTTATACAAAATACACTACCTAGCACATATGCAGTAATTTTACACGAACTAGAAACATAATTTAACGTTCCGAAAGGATAGTAAACAAATTATTTGAAAATTATTTTAATTTTTAAGACGAGCTATACGAAGAGTTCCAGTTATTTCTTCGAACAAATTTCTTCTAAAAGCTCAGCATGTATACCTATGCGATGCTTTTCAGCGCCGATTTCCAGTACAGCTGCGTGTTTCGTATTTTTATTGATCAGAGTCTGGCGCCGAACAAAAATAAACTTTTCGGGCGATACTCACCGTTCCTTTAGCGTATGACTCCTGGACAGAGCACTCCCCTGAGGACGTCAGAACACGGAGTGGTGTCGCGACGGTAGAGCTGTAACAAACCGTATGTATTCGGTACTGAGTAACGGGTGCGCCATCTAGTAACGAGTAACGAAAAGTTACACACGAATGCATTTCGTTACTCGCATTTTTCGTACTATGGGATTCATCGTTGGAATGTTGTTTATATTTTGTTGACAATAAATAATTTTCGACATATATTTGTTGTTTTTTATTATAATCGACGCATAATGGATTGCGATGTTATTGTGATATAACATAAACTTACGGTTAAAATCAAAATAGTAAATCCATTGCAAATTTAGTAGATTCCGTCAACAGTTCACTTGTGGTTCTACACTTTACCTATTAAATCAAATTAAATTTAGAATGACTTAAACCCAAGTCTGGTTCAAAATACGGAGAAGTGAAAAGAAAAAAAAATGCACCTTACGCAGTTTGGTATGTAATGCATAAGTATGTTTTCTACGAATTACGAATGTTGCAACGCCGCTACGTCATACTGTACGCGTATACGCAATACGACTCGATTCGTTGCTCTAACATAACATAGCATGTTATGACTTATGATGTATCAGAAGTAACGAGTAACGTAACGATACGATAGTAACGAGTACTAATTGTTATAGTAACGAATACATACGGGTACGCTTTTTTTTTTTCGTTACTTCTACACCTCTACGCGACGGACTCTGGAAACGCAGTCAATTAAAGCGCGAAAACTGTTATTCCAACGCCGTTCACTCGTGTGATGGCGACTTGTACCTAATCAGCTTACGCCCTGCGCGTTACGGCCCGTCATGCCGTGCGTGCGCAGCGAGTTACTGCTATTTTATTATTAGTATTATTATGAACGAGTTAAAAAAATCCGTCACGTGAAAAAAACTAACCTCGATCGTAATTACATAAATGAAGGTACTTATTCAACAATCCCAGCTACCACACGTTATGTACCTACACTGTTAGAAATCTCAGTAAATTGACAGACAGTTCAACGAAGAATTCCGCCTAAAATCAAATTCGTAATTTCAGATTTAAGGGATCTTCGTATAAACTACGCCGTATTTAAAACTTTTGAGGACGTGACAGCGTCTAATAAATCGATGAACGCCGGCTGCACGCACGAAAAAGTGTCCCGTTACGCACATTGTACGCTTGCGCCGCATCTATCTCTCTTCCACTCGATTAGAACAACCATCGATTTGGCTTTTTCGAGGCACATTAAACTTGAAACACTCCCATTCGTTTCCTACTTTTCCTATCATCGTCCTATCCCTAACAGAATAACACAGATTGGAAGAAGTTAAATAGAAAACGTACAAAAGTTATAGTTGAAATATTCTCTTCGTTAAAGTAATAAACATATTTGAATTAATGAGTGCAAATAAAAGTAATTTTATATATTAAATTGTAGATTTCATTTCACTCCTTTTTTGTATCCATACAAAATAGTGATAATTCAATAAAAATGATTCAATTTTATTCTTAAATGTATGCAATCATTTCATCAATGTTTTGTTATGACGTCACGTTAAACTATCGTCCGTAAACCGACTTTACAGACAACCAATTTTTTTGACGTGACAACGTCTAATAAAGCGATGAACGCCGGCTGCACGCACGAAAAAGTGTCCCACTACGGATGTTCCACTACGGATGTGTCCTATTTGCTCATTGTACGCATGCGTGGCATCTCTCTTCATGCTCATTGCAGGGCCTACGCATGTGTGGCATCTCTCTTCCACTCGATTGGAATGACCATCGATTTGACTTTTCAATCATATTTTCGTCGTTTGAATTATTAATATTATGTAATTTAACGATCGTCCACCGATTTTCAGCATAATCGGCACAGTTATTTGAAAGTAATGTTGAATATTCAAATACGTTTTGAACCAACAATGGTGTTTTACATTTACACATAATAATTCAAATTACAACCGGGATATTTTGCACAATGTTTTAAAAAATATTGTAACACATTATAAATAAGTTTGGTGTATTTGGGATGCGTATTTGTTATAAAATCGAGTCATAAAACGAAATAATATTATTCCCCTACCGTGAACAAAATTTTTATAAATGTATATATAACATCTGAAAAAATTAATAATTGAATATGGCCTCGCGGCTGAGCGATCAGCGGCGCTAACTTTTAATTGTAAGGTTGTCGGTTCAAATCCCGGCAGGTGCGAAATTTTCTTGTACTTGTAAAAATAAATACGGTGCACGTAACATATCAAAAGTAATAAATATATTTGAGTAATGAATGCAAATAAAAGTAAATTTATTCATTAAATTGTACATTTCATTTCACTCCTTTGTATCCATACAAAATAGTGATAATTCAATAAAAATGATTCAGTTTTATTCATAAAAGTATGCAGAGGTAGATTTTAGGCCTATCATACAAAATATAGAAAAATTTAAAAAAAAAATTCTTCCTCAAAGAATATAATATTTTTAATGCCTAAATGGTTTGGTTGCAAAAACCTATTACGGCTCAGTCTCAGGCCGAATATGATATTTCCTTTTCTTCTGGATCAATCATTTCATCAATGTTTTGTTATGACGTTGTCACGTTAAACTATCGTCCGTAAACCGACTTTACAGACAACCAATTTTTTTTTGTAATTTTACAAAAGATCCCCTTGTAAACCTGTTGCCAAGAAACAGTATTACTATAAGTTAAATATGTTTACTAAATGATTCATGCATTGGGAAATTTTGAATTAATTCAATTACTTGGACATATATTCTATTGCAGTTTTGCACCGTTTGTCACGGAAATGTTGAACACAACGATGAAAATAAACAATTGATATGGGCAACATAACGACGACAGCACAGATGAACGCATTTATACTTTAAATACCAGAAAGCACAAGAATTCCGTGGAATGAATTTAGTTATGGAAATCTAACAGCGCAGACGAACACAATGAGCTAACAACGACGAGACAGTTTCAACAAGAACAGCAAATGAATACATAGGCCTACGAAAAACCTGGGCAACGCAGCAAACATACGAACAAAAATATGAAAATAAACAGGTATCATGGGCAACAAATTTTCCCATGATAAAAAAAGTTTCAAAGTGGTGACATGAGGTGATTTGGGTTTATTCTATGTAAGTTTTTGTTGTTTTCATTTTTTATTTCTTATTTTGCATTACCAAAAAAAATTTTTCATAACAAACAGTGCAAAACTGCAATGGTGTAGGTATGTCCAAAAAATTTGTATGAAAACAAGAAAAAATATTGTAAATTTGCACAACACATTGCTATGGTAATTTTTTTATTTGAATACATTTTTGAAAAAAAAAATACAAATAATTTATAGCCACGCTTACGAAAATAGGCGCTTAGTTTTCAATTTTGATTATGTTTTATACAAGCATAACATTTTAAAACTATATGTACAAGATATTTGAAAATTCAACAATTGTACTTTATTGTGTTTTGTTATGCTTATTAATGTGCGCAGATAATAGCATACTGGAAAGCTATTCAGGGAACGGTTTACAAATAACTGTAACTATAGGAGGTATTGGCCCGGGCAAGGATCCGAACCAGCAGTGTAACTGCAAGCAGTTTTTTTTTATAGCGAAACATTCCTTTTATGCAAACGTACAAATTTACAAATATTTGTAATTTTACATGATTATTTCAGTTACATTTACAAAAAAAATTACAGTCTAAAGGAATTGTTTGCATGTCTGATTGCACGTGGTAGACTACCTATACTTATGGATTTTAATAAAAAAAAAACTCTCTTGTTCGTTTACTGCGACATAACATTGCACTAATATGAAGAAGTGTTTCTCAAACTATCAGACTGCTTACCGTTATTGTTTTTGTAAATCTTTACATTGCCATAGTTTTTTTTACTTAGATTTATTTTTAATTTTAGTTAGTGACGAGCTTTAAGTTACTTAAATCATTTCCTTCTCTTCTAAAATCAGCTCAAATCGTTGATCAGGATCTATTAGATTTTCTATAATTATTCTAATTTGAAATTTTATATCTTACCTTATTATCTTATTATATTATTTTCATAGTTTAAAGACTAATTTAATAAAAAAATTATTTTCCTGCAAACGTAGAGTTTTGTAATATAACTTAGTTTATTTGTTTATAAATTCATGATAGTACAACTAGCTATTGTTATTTAAAATTCTTTTAAACTCTATGTGGATCAATTGCTAGTAGGCCTATTTAATACATAACTCTGACTTGAATTCAAGTTCGAATATAGATGATAGATTCGAAATAATGTCAAATTCTGTTTTTAGCCATTAGTTAAATTGTGTTTCTAATAAACATTTAAAGATGGTTTAAGTTTTTTTGAAAGGCGCTTTTGTTATATTGCAGAAATATAAACTCATTGTTATAAATTTAAATTAAATGGAAGTAAAGGTCTTGTACATCCAGCTAAAATTAATATTTTATTTTAATGAAACTTATGTAGGCTATATTTTGAGCCATAAATAACTAATTATTGGTTTTCTAATGAAAGCAAGTAAGAACTGAAACTTTTTATGAATATAACTTTTCATCCAATGTATTTTTAATGTATATTTTGTATTAAGTCTTTTAAAAACAAAGCAAAGGGTCGATTTTTGAAATCAATATTTAAGTAAATTCGTTTTATTAAGAACTTACCAAAGAAAACCATTTTTGTTTAAATGACATTGCTAAATAAAAGAAGCATATAAATCATTATAAATTGTTCGAATCATTTAAAATAGTTATAGATTACATAAAAAGTATAGAGGATAGATGTAACAAATATCCGCATATGTTTTTGAGCGCTGCAGACTTTTGTAGCTATTGCTAGTTATACTGTTATGTCAATAATTTTTACCGATATTATTTTTTTCTTGATAAAAAAATTGAATAAATGTTTTATTTAACGCAAATTTGGTGGCAACTAATGTTTAAATAAAATGTATCAAAGACAAGACTAATGGTTCAAATTTTCGATGAATTATTTGGGTTTACTTACCTATAGAAGATATAAAAACTACTTATTTTTGTATTGAAAATTTTAGAACCGATTCATATTTAAAAGTTATTTGTAGTGTATGTTATAAGGAACTAAAGTAAAGCGCCTAACACTTCCCAAACAATATCCTTAGAATTTTAAAATAATATTTAAGAATATCTAATTATAATATTTTATTTCAGACTGATAGTAGAAGTATTAAACGCAAAAATTATTTTGTAATTATTATCATAAAAATTATAAAGGTTACCCAAATAAAATAATTATAAGCCATAATTTCTAAAACTTTGTTATTTCAAAGGATTGAAAATAAGTTTTTTTGTTACATGTTTTTAAATGGCTAGTATTTTACGACTTAATACGGAATATATTCTTTAATATTTAGGACAAGAGTAAAATGTTAATCACTGTCCGCAAATATTCATCAAAATAAGTTTTTTTTCTTTTCAGAAAATATTAAAAAATGTGCAATTACGTATTTTTTATCCATTTTGTTATGTGGAAGGGCCAAAAACATGCTATGATGAAGAACCAAATAGTGCTTTCAAGATGTTATCGTTTATTTTCACAGATGATTAAAAAAAATAATACCAACAATTAGCAGTACGATTTTCTTGCTAAGTATCATTTCGGAAATATATTTTTTCATTGTGCGCCTTTGTAACTGCGAGTGACAGCCAATAGGATTCAATTGCGCAGTTTTATTCCCGAAAATTATAAAGCCGAGAATGTAGTTATGATTTTTTCTCCTACTTAATATGAATATTGAGGAATTTATTCGCACTTGAGAATTAAGTGGTTTCATCTGCGTTAAAAAAATATTTTTTACCAGGCAAATGTTTTATGAACGTAATATTATATCTTAGTCTGCATTATCAATCTCCTTTAACTACTAAATGGGGGTTGAACTTATGTTCTTTTTTTTCTGCACTACAAGGTATTAACTTGCATGTGCACATTATACAAAAGTGAGAAATTTAAAGTATAGGTATAACCACATATCCAGATTAAAAGCTATAAGTATACTAATGCCTGACAAATTTGCAGTTTTTTTTTGCAGTTTTACATAAAAAAAATATAACTGCTTAAAACTGATCAGCGTATGACATAGAAAACGGAGTTTAAAATGTGTTCACCTACAAAACGAAACAACGGTTACGATATAAACCAGGATACTTTATTAATGCCAGTCTAGTAAATTTAAGCACCATTATAAGTGTAAAAAATTATTGCAATTAAATTGTTGTAGTTGTGCTACAAATTGTGCCAAAAAACTAAATAAATACATTAGGTAGATGTTCATATCAAAACGATAACTGATACAAACTAAATCACAAATAGGCCTACTTATAATGTAAGTACGCGTATTGGAATTTAATAATAAAATTTTGGTGCACCTTTTGGAGGCTTTAAATCAGCTGTTTGTTTCTTGGTTCATGTTTTAAAAACATTTTGAGGAGTTTATTCATTCACTTGATGCCATGATGTTAACCTTAGTAAGTATCGGAGAACACGGGTCTTATTGCACCCATACTTAGTACTGACACTTTGTGATGCGGAATTACTTATCTGTAGGGGCAGGAAATTTTAGCAAAAAAATCTGAACGCCTACTAGACTGCAACAAGGTATACCAACACCAGCGGTTTCTTCCTTGTGATTGGCGGCCGTCTGCGAGAGAAGTCGTTGCCTTGTTTGCACGAGCCACTAAGGACGAGTTTGCTTCCACACTGAATCACTGTGATTGGTTGTTGTAACAATCGACATGCACCTCAAAGTAACTCACCCAATCACGAAACACAGACGATGCTGCAGTGTTTTAACTTCCAGCTACTCTCGGGATCTTTTAGCGATATTTTCATGGCCTTATACTTATCTGTAGGGACTGGAAAAATTCGCGTATTCACTGATCTCCAGGATAGACTCCAAGATCCTGTGCACACTCGGGCAAACGTCACCTGTTCATTGGCTACTGACTTGTGAGGCGTCTCAAATGGGAGACTCGTGATTCGTCACTGCTTTGACTGGGGGTCTGTAATTGGCCCACAGTCCTCCAGGTTAACAGTGAACCAATAGCAGAAGTCGCATAAAAATACAATTATTTGCATTTTAGCGTGTAGTGAAATGAATCCGCGAATTTTTCCGGTCTCTACTTATCTGCTTATCTCACTGCCAGCATAGCAGTGTGAATGCTCATTAAGTGAATGTTCATCATCGGTATTTCACCCCCCTCCCCCCTGAATTTGAGTCCCAAGACTGTTTCAGATTGGCGCAGATCCAGCTATTCATGACAAGACCTTCCTGCCGAAGGCACTCACAGAATGCGATTGTTTCAACTGACGTGTTACCATGAGTCAAGGGCGCAAACATGTAGGACTCGCGCGATGGGGGAAATATAGGCGGAAGGGGTTGACCGATACACAAGTCATCTCACTAGTTGCGTGGTGCAAAACAGAGAAAAAGGTTTGTTTGAATCAAACAAATATCTGTCTATATATGGCGAAACAAATATTTACTTGGTGGAACAAAATTTTTTGTTGGCTTATCCAAACTCGGTAAATAAACAAAAATTATTTGTTACGCCTAACCAAATATACAGTTCAGTTGAAAAATTTTTTTTTTTTGACAACAGAATATTTCCTACTACAAAATATTTGTTTGAATTAACAAATTATATTTATTTCACCATAATACGAACAAATATTTAGTTGAGGGAAACAAACCTTTCTCTCTGTGAGGAAGCAGAAAAGTTTGTGATATTCGAATTTGTTTTTCTTAAAAAAAATATTATTTTTTTTGGCATTAATGTTACGTTTACGATTGTCATCGCAGATAAATGTTTTTTTTTCCCGACCCCCGGGATAAACGCTTGAGTGATGGTTAGAGACCTGAAAAATTCGCGGATTCATTTCGTGATAGTCTAGAATCCAAAAACGTTTGCCTTTTTACTGCATCAGTGATTGGGCCACAGTTTATCTGAATGATACTCGGCCAATGAAAAACCTTAAACAAAAGAAGTATCGAATCACTAGCGTCCCAGTTAACAGGTGTCACGAGTCAGTAGCCAGTTAGCAGATGTAGTTTTCCCGAGTGCATAGATGATCATGGAGTATATCCTACAGGTCATTGAAATCGCGAATTCGTCAGGTCTCTAGCTGATGGTTTAATCAGCTGGTCTTCTCTCTCGGACCACCCCTCCCCGTTCTGGGAGTGTCCGGGGGTGTCTCGGAGCTGTGTGTGGTCACGTGACAAGTGGAGGGCGTGGCTAGGCCTCCGCGGGGGGCAGCTGTGCCCTGGGGGCTGTGCTAACAAGGGGGGCCTCTATTCCCCCCCCCGCCAAGTCCCCGTGAACCCCCCTCCCGAGAAGAGGCGAGCTAACTGCAACACGTGGTCCTTTAACACTGTTGCACATATGGTGACCAATTCCCCCCCACTCAACCCCCCGGGCTGAATTTAAATCAAGAATTCTTTGAAATCCTAGTGTGAATTTTTTTTTTTACAGCGGTGCCAAATAATTAAAATAAAAATTCGGAAGCCACCCAAATTTCTGCATGATTTTATGTTTGCTGAAAAATGACTAGGTACTTACTTGAAAAAAAGACTTTGCCGAAAACGTGGCATGGTCGCTGCAGTGAACTTAGCTCAGTCCACAGAAAGCCACCTTGACCTTGTGACCTTGAACCCTACAGGACCACCATAAAGTGGCCTCCTGGCTGGGCAGGGATATAAGGTGTTTAAAACGCGCCATTTACAAACCGTTCAAGATTCCTTGAAAGCGTCCGATTCCGAACAGCATTTAAGAGCAACGGGTGTTTTCAGTGACGTTTTTAGAGCATGAGAAAATTAGTACAAAGTATTTTAAGTGGTATAGGTAGAGACCGGAAAAATTCGCGAATTCATTTCGTGATACCTCAGTGCTGCCTCTGCTATTGGCTCACAACTCACCTGGATGACTCTGGGCCAATGAAAAACACCCAACCAAAGCTTTATCGAATCAAAGGCTGCTACGCTGGAACGTCTCACAAGACAGCAGCCAATGAGTGGGTGGCATTTTTCCGAGTGTACGTAGGACTATGGAGTTCATCCTACAGTTCATTGAACCCGCGAATTTTTCCGGTCCCTATCAATTATTTGATGCCTTTTTCGTTTTCCTTTTTCTTCCAGTCACTAGGTGTTTCCTCAAAGTTATGACACAAAATATGCGGAGCCCATTTATTGTCTTGGTCACCTAGTGGAACTTCAAAAAAAGGTTGCATACGTACGCCTGACAAATTATTGAAATATTGGTTCTTTGAAATTTGAGTGTGTAACAGCCACATACATAAAAGAAGGCTTCAGGGCTATCTGAACATTTTAGACGACATTCTGAAAAGAGAAAAAAAATGTTTTAGTCAGATATTTTTTTATGTTTAACACAATAAATGATATTAATTTTAAATTCACTAATTTTTGTATAAAAATTTACATAATTAGATTTGTAAACCAATAATTACCTTGTATTTTTACTGAATCTATGAGTATTTGTTTTTTTTTTAACTTCAGCGTAAATTTCAAAAATCTGCAAAAAAAATAAAGATTGTATTGCATGAAATCTAGAGCATGCACGATAAAACGAAAATTCATATTTGAATTAAGCAATACTCAAACACACAGAAAAGGTTTAAAAAAAAAATATCTCATGCAACAGACAAAAAAAAACACGGTTCCCGATTTTAAATTTTTTTCCTAACCTAACTAAAACTAAGTGTATTTTGGAGGGGTCCGGGTTAGGGAGGGACCTAGGTGCGTCTCAGGCCGAAGCCTATACGCCTAGTCATGCTGGGATTAGCCATGCAAGGAGAGGGTCGTATGCATCATGTGCTAGGAGGGGATTGGCCAGCCATGGCAGCGATTGGCGCCATGACTAACTCCCCTCACTCTTAAATCTAGACTATAACTAGAGATAGGTTGGACCCAGGTAAACCCTGCATAGACACAGGGAAAACCCTGGGCACATTCATGCGGGATGCAAATTGGCATGCATTACGTGTAGGAATTTACAGGAGACAGAGGATGGTCTGGATGAAGTGTTGGACAGAGTAGAAAAGAGTCTACCATGCGGGGGTTGGGCACTTGGACTCGTGGTCCGCTTTTCTAGTTGTCCAGTACTGGATTTAGTGTCCAGGGACGCAAGCGCCCCTGGTGGTGAGTGGTTGCACTGACCACTCACTCCGCCGCCAGTCAGCACCTAAAAAACTAAGGAACTAAAACAGAAAAAAGATAAATGACTTACAAACAAGGCATTTCGTTACGAAATATTGCGATTACGTTCCCGTGTGTAATACGTGCTACCGAAGTTGCACGAGTGAACGGGGAACTTCGGCGAACTTCGGAACTGTTTGGCCCACGGAGTGGACCGGTTGAATCCTATGCTTCCCTTGACGGAACACACGCTGTATGCGTGTGGGGGGGGGGGGGGGTGGTAAAACCTCTGAGAACTGTCGAGCATGAGACAGGTTACATGGGCACTGACTAATGACCTCGGAGTCGACATGTGCGGACAAGGCGCCACCTTTGAATATATATACTGTATAGAAGTCGCGAGTGGATAGGATTTACTCTACGTTTTTCAGAAGCGTATGATGAGCAGCTTGGGAACTTCACCGCTGTAGTGCGCTGCCGTAACGCCCTGTATCGTCTTAGTTGTTATTTACACGTTAGAGTGCAGCACTGTCGCCCGCTGTCATTCCCCGTACCCCCCACTCATCATTCACTGCAGCTCGTGGACGTTCAACGGGAGGGGGAAGGGGTGTTTGAAGAGTTTGACACTTGTCCGCTAGGGACCACCACAAGTCGATGACCTAGAGATGGTGGCGATTGCGGCGGTGAATTAACCAACTACCTCAAAACCGTTTTAGAAATTTTAACCTGGGCTGGCGACTTCTATACAGTATATATATTCAAAGGCACCACGTACCTCCACGACACAGTAAAGATGGGGGTGGATGGAGTATATTCTTTCACAGCATCTTGATGAACTTGGGCAGATTCTCCTGTATTATTTTTAAACCATCACACTACTCAGCCAAGAAATGCTAAACCAAACTTAAATGACACCCACCTCGAAAACTGGGTTTTCTCGATGATAAGTAAAAAAAAATTCGCACATATCTCCATAATTTTTTTTTACTGATTGTGTATTGGCTGCTAAAAAAAACATTCTTTATGAAACCATATTGTAATTAATATCGCGCAAGCTGACCTATTTGCACCTTTGTCACTCAACATTTACGCATAAAAACACCTTTACACGCAACATTTTGCATACCCGAAGTGAGTTTCGCTTACGGTAGCCTGACATTTTCTTGGCATTTATATCCCGGACTTGATGCCTGCTGCATAGCTTTACATCGCAAGTAAGGAGACGGGGGAGGGGAGTGGGTTTCATGTAATAGGTTTCGTGGGAGTAATCTTTACAACTGGAAATCAACTTCGCTTGATAAGAGAGACGGTATCTGCCAGCAGGGATGGAGGAGGGGGGTGAGGGTGGCACGGCACGCAACACGCACTCGCGTGCGACCCTCGACGGGCCTCGGAGGACCGCAGATACCATCTGCAGCCGCGCCGGTCGATCGACGGCGCATGCGCCGCTCTGCGGGTCTCCGGCCAGAGGAGCAGCACTCCACGGCGTCGTGTCCAGGAGGCTAGGTCTCACCCTTTGTACGTCATAGATCCACCACCTTATACTTCTGATCGCAGTGCCTAGATCCACCTTCTTCTGATACTTCTGATCACGGTGTCTAGATCCGCACCTCCTTATATTTCTGATCACAGTGTCTAGATCAACATTCTTATACTTCTAATCGCTGGTCTAGATCCTTCTCCTTATACTTCTGATCACAGTGTCTAGATCCACCAGATACATTATTTGTGTTAATGTGAGCTGTACAATAGGCGCAGGAATGTGGCGACTTACCACGGGCCAGTGCCTGTGACTCTGGTTTCTCATTGGCCAAGAGTATTATTATTAGAGACCTGAAAAATTCGCGGATTCATTTCGTGATAGTCTAGAATCCAAAAACGTTTGCCTTTTTACTGCATCAGTGATTGGGACCACAGTTTATCTGAATGATACTCGGCCAATGGAAAACCTTAAACAAAAGAAGTATCGAATCACTAGCGTCCCAGTTAACAGGTGTCACGAGTCAGTAGCCAATGAGCAGATGCAATTTTCCCGAGTGCATAGAGGATCATGGAGTACATCTTACAGGTCATTGAAATCGCGAATTTTTCCGGTCTCTAATTATTATATTTGAAATCCATTTTTTAATCTGATCCCATCGCGACATGAACCCGCGAGAGTTACCAGTCCCCACGTACAGGACACGCAGGACAAGTTGTAAAGCATGCAGCGCGACCAGGTGTGTCTGGAGGGCCTCGTACAGGGGGCTCGCCGCTGGACTGCAGTCACGACGGGGCCGAGCGCCGGTGATAAATCACCCGCGGGGGGCAGAGCCCCGGGTGAAAGGACGGGCGGGAGGAAGATGAAGACGTCAGGCGGCAAGTCGTGCTCGGGCGTCAATTAACACGCGGCGGCTACCGTCCTGGCTGGGAGGTACCTGCAGCCCCATGAGTCGGCAGTCCCGGCCACGCCGTCAACCCTCCAGACTCGTCGCAGCAGTCGCTGCAAGGGGGCCGGTGGGGCCGATACAGCCCCTCCCGAGACCAGTTTCATTGATTAGTGTATATTCATGTTCACTTAAATATTTAATCTCATACGCTCTAAAAAAAAAAATTTGTACTTTTACAAGGGAAATTCTTGGAAACCCTGTTGCCAAAGGATATTTCTTACAAAACTACAAGGCAGAGCCTTGCAAAATCGCACATGGTACAAAGCTCTGCCTTGTAGTTTTACAAGTATTATCCTTGGCAACAGGGTTTCCAAGGATTTTCCTTGTAAAATATACAGAAATTTCTTTCAGTGTATGTTAAACTTTTATCTCATCAAAAGTTGCATGGAAGCTACTAAGGTTCTGCATTTGACACCTGCAATTTGTAAATAATATTCCAAGGCCAATATCTGACCACTTTCATTTATGTTTTTTGCAACTACGACCTTTCTCTGTGCGATAGCCCCTCCCGAAAAGTGATCCTGAAGCCGCCATTGAGCCACTGCTTGGCCACTCTCTTTGCCATCACGATACACTCCTCTGGAAACCAGTTGTGGTACTGATGTTCGCAGGCTCTCGCGGGCCGTTGTCCGAAGTAGCTTGGCCTCTGGCTTGTGGCCGTGACCTCGGCGGACAATTCACCGACGTGTTTCGGTCGACAATTGCAGTCGCCATCATCAGGGAACAGTTAGGTACCTACTGACAGTTAACCTACTCTTGGAGCAGGTAAACTGCTCCCTGATGATGGCGACTGCAACGTCGACCGAAACGTCGGTGAATTAGGCTATTCATTGGCGAATACACGTCGGTGAATTATTCATTGGCGAACAATTCACCGACGTGTTTCGGTCGACAATTGCAGTCACCATCATCAGGGAGCAGTTAGGTACCAACTGACAGTAACCTACTCTTGGAGTAGGTAAACTGCTCCCGGATGATGACGACTGCAACGTCGACCGAAACGTCGGTGAATTATTCACCAGTGACGCGGCTACTTCAGTTGTAATACTACAATAAATATACTGTAACTGTGTACAACACATTGCTATGTTAATTTTTTTTTGCATATGTGAAATACGTTTTTCTCACGAAAATTGCCAAATAATTTTACACGTTAATCGATGTTTCATCCGAGTATTTTTTTTAAAACACGGATAATATAATTGGTTACTCAATAATTTGACTTTATTTTTCTTTATCATGATTACTAATATGAGCAGTTATTACTGGAGAGCTATTCAGGAAACGGTTTACTAATGGAAGTACTGGGGCAACACTAAGCATACTTCGACCATCAAAACACGAAGTGGCGTATCTGTAAAATGCCAACTTTTCAGGAGAGCAAAAATAAGAAAAGCACCTATGTTTGAAGTGCTATACCGCACAATCCCAAACTAGAAAACCCTTCATTTAATTTTTTATATATATTTAAGATGTCTGACTTGGGTTACCTATAATTACTTTATTTATTACAAATTTATATTTTAAGATTTATAATAAAATATAAAAAATGTTGTAGTTACGCCACTTCGTGTTTTGTTGTTTTCATTCATTGCAGAGTTACGCCGCGAAATAAAACATTTAAATAATGAAAAATGTTCAAGTTTTATTACTTATAACAATACAAATCGTTTGTTAGTACAAACACTAAAGGTTATTAGGAAAGTATATCATATTAGCAGTAAATAACTCAATCACTCAGCATTAATTATTGGGCCTTCTTCACACAGTGTATTATTAAAAAAATTTTTTAATCGAGTAGCTTCACATAATATGTTATGGTTTTAAAAAAGTAGAGGTTTGAAAACTGCTTACATAAAATTTTTTACTATAGTGAAACTAACATGTATACATTGAAAAATCTACACTCTTAAACAAAAATTTCTAAACAACAAAAACTAGGCAAAATAATTATTATCAGAACTACAATATCCACTTAGTGATACTCAACTTTGTTGGTTTCATAAAATAAAAAATTTGTTTTAAAAAAAAGTAAAATAAAATAACCTGATGTCAATTTCAATAAAAACAGTACTGTTTAGCTTTAAAAACCATACAAAATGATAAAAAAACTTATCTTAACTAAATAATATTGATTGATAAAATATCAATAACAAAGAAGAAACACTAATAACGATATTCAAGTTTCATCTCTTCTAGACAACAATCTTTGAAAAGTTAATTAGGTAAGGACCTGTAATAGTTCTGAAACTCTGCAGCCCTTACAACGGGAGTAGGTCCTTCGCAAAGTGATATCAGATCCTTGAACTTTTCTTTTGTTATAGCCTGCGGTAGAACGTTGAGACGATCTAGGGGCATCTTCAGGTTCTTGTCAGCATCACGTTTTAAAGTAAATGACCTGTACGTTTCATCAAGATGGCTGTTCTTGAAAAAAACTGTTGTAGGATGGTCTTTCTTAAAAGCATACTCTACCATGTTAGGCCAATTTATGGGTTGTCCTTTTTCGTTATCCTCTCGAATGGTGAGAATGCGCAGTTCTTTGGAGAGTCTTTTAAAGTCCAAAAAGTCCCTTGTTTCCATTTGATGGACTATGTAAGGATGCGCCCTTCTGGCGAGTTTAATTATTGGTACCAGCTGGGAAGGAACAAACAGATCGCCTGCTTGATTTATGGCATGGCCAATCGCACTGTGAGCAGCATCACCTTCATTTTGACCATGGTAAGGTTCAAAAAATCTCAAACTAATTTCAGAAATGTTAGAGCTATTGAACAAAAAGTAAAGGAACATTGCAGGCAGAATACTATTTTTGTTCTGGCCAGAACAGCCATCAGCAAACAAAGTCACTTTTTTGCCTACGTTGTTTTTATCATGCTCCTTAAGCATGAGGAATATGCAAGAAGCAATTTCAGATGAACCTCTTTTACTTATTGACTCATTCCAAGTAAAACAATGACAGTCCTTGGTTCCCAAGTCGTATATTGTAAAGTTGTACACTGATAAGCGTCTTTTATAAAATACGGCGCTCTCGTTGGTTTTCGGCAAGAAGATTACTTGCTGAAGGTCAAATACTAAACAAACATTAGTTTTGTTTTCAATTGCTGCTGCTTTACACCTTTCCTTTATTGCTCTAACTTTTGTTTTTTCCGCAATGTGTTGGTCATACCTCTGTTTAATTCTGTCCTTTGTGTCTCCATCGCCTGTCTTGTAAGTCATACAGAGAGTACACATATCTTTTTTACGATGATGAAAACTTAAATTTAAACTTCTAAAAATAAGTCTGTATAACCCGATGCTGCCCTTGTTGGCGTTGGGATCTTCACTTTGGTAAAGGTTAAACATTTTTTTAATATTCAAATCATCATGTAGAAATTCTCTGGTTGTATTAGCCCTGCAGTAATGCGCTTCTACTCTTGGAAATCTGTTGATGTGATCGGTCATTCGCTTACGAATATCTGCATCTCTAGCTGCTAGGGTTTCCTGTCTTCCTCCACGCTTTTCTGGTTCTAAAACACCTGTCTCTGCTACTTTTCCAACAGCTGTTCTTGCTGTTCGTTCACTAATACTAAGAGTATTAAGAAAAAACTTTTTGCACACTGCTTCTTTTTCATTTTTTAATGTTAAAAAATACTGTTTTGACTGTGCTCTACGACTGTCGCCAACTGTAGTTTTACGTTTTGTTGCCCCTGACACTATGTGTCTTGCAATGAACTCTCGTTGTAATTGAAGACTACCCATAGCATAGTACGACTTGAAAATATTTTGTCTGTCTTCATCTGTAAATTTACTACAAGACTTCTTGGTTTTCTCACAGAATCTACCAATGCAACGGTCTTTAATTTCTCTTGGAGCAACTAAATTGTAAGACTTTTCTTGTGTATAGCCGTGACCAGTGTTTCTCCTTTGTTTTCTTTCTTTCTGTCTATTTATTTTGTACCGTTTTTCTAAGGGAAATTCTCGTGCAGACCCTTCTGTAACAAAATCTTCTGGCTCTCTTGGCTCTTCGATGAGCGTTTCCAATTTTTCTAAATTATCTGTATGGTTTTTGCACTCATCACTTTCCTCAAAATGTCTAAAGCATAGTAACTCAAGACATCTCACACAAGCTGCAAAAATCTCTAAGTTACAACCGTTGGAAGTACATGTAGAATGCATGGGATCTGTATTATCAATATTATCATTGAATATATATAACTTATAGAAGTCGCGAGGGGATAGGATTTATTATTCCAATTTTCGGATCCAAAACTGTGGTAGTTGTTAGCTCCGCCGCTAGATAGCTCTTCTTTCCACAAGAGGGTACTCGTAGTTACCAGCTTCCACGCCAGAGCGCTGTAGCGTCGCTTTTTTCAAGGTCATGCGCGCAATTCTCTGTCTCACTCTATCGAGAGGCGGTGCCTTTTGTTGAAATCCGAGCGCTTAGATACGGGCGGGCGCAACTGAATTGGAGGAGTACGGCCACCGAAAAAAAAAGTGCGGTTAAAAGATGCCAACATCAAAATTTAAGTTTTAATTATAAGAAAACTACAGAAATTTCTTAAACGTAATAACGTAAAAAAAAATACTGACATTCGTAGTTCAGAATTTATTAAATGTTGTGTTAACGGAGTGGCGCATACAGTAAAATGGCAAAACATAATTTGGAATAATTCTTGACAACGTTGAATGATTTTGGTAGCTATGAAACAACTATGGCTGCGATGACTGTTCAAACGCTTGCACGTAATGTTATTAGTAACTGAAACTAATGGTATGATGTCATACTTTGTGGCTATGCAGTTTATAATATTTTTTAACATAAGATGAAGCATTTTTACATAATGTTTTGGTTGTTTCGTAATTCAAAATAAATAATCTTAAACGTTATATGGTGAATATTCCCAGTAACGAATGACCACTAAAAAAATCAATTTTGCCAACATAGATCTGAAAAGTTAACGATTTACCATATTAAGTTGCTTATAAATAACGCACTTTCCCGGATCTCCAAAGAAAATAAGAGTTTTTGTTATAGCATTGAGTTGCCACTCTTTATATTCCTTGCTTTGAGGTTAGATACACAAGTTATGCTCGTAAAAACGATGCGCAAGTATTTCGAATACAAATATATTTTCTTTTAATAACCGAAAGGTAAATATTATTTTCATGAAATATAATACAATTATTTAAACACAGACAACATATAAGAGCTATTTTTTGTTTATTATTCCATCTGGCGTGATAAATATTATATTTTAAAAACAAATTGTGGATTTTTAATATAAAATAAATATTTATTTATGACATCAATTTAAGTTGTTCAAAAAATTCACTTTGGAATGAATTCAACCAAATTCATGTTATTCAGGGCAGAAAATTAGAAACTACCAAAAAAGATTATCTACATTGCTGTTTTGTGTAAATCTGTGCACGGACTTAGTAAGTGATATATTTATAATTCCTCATTTTAGCAACCCATTTTAACACAAGAGAAAAAGGATTTTATACTAAAAATTATTATGTTAAACCATTAATTAGCAGGAAACATGTATGAATAATCTATTTAAATTTGCATTTGAACAGTGAATATTATTTTGCAATAATAAATATTTTTTATCATCGTATATTACGGATGAAAAGTTTGTATTTCCATCTAATCAGAAGAATTATGACACAGTTAGTTAAATTGCTTTACAAGTTTTTATTCACATGAAAATCATTAACAATTGGTTGGGAAGTTATATAAATATACAAAAACAAATCATTATACATACAATTTTATTATCTTAGTGGATTTAAATTAATGGTGTCCCAGTGACTACTGTGAAGAAAAAAATCTTGCGAAAGGTTTCCTCGTAATTGAAATTCGCCAAAAAAAAAATCTATCTCTCATTTTTGGTGACATTTCTGACAAGTGGTACGATGAAATTTGAGACTGGCAAATGAATGTTGTGAAGCAATAAACAAAATATCACATTCGTGAACTACAAATGTATAGTTGTTTTTATTTTATAGTAAAAGTATATCTAATAACCCGTGGCTTTGCTCACGTAATTTCCGGGTATTGCTGATATTCTACCATTTTAAGAAAAGTATGTATTGAATTCCAAAGATTTTTGAAGAATTATACACAAAGAACTGTCAAGTATAGAACATATTTAATAAATAAAAATATTTTCACGACTTATTTTTAATTGGTTTAGCGTAAGCCTATTTTAACTTTTATTTAAAATTAAGTACCTACCTTATTTTCTATCTCCCGGTTTAGTGACTTTGAGAATATATTTTTCCTTGATAAATCTTAACTCTTTTCCATCTGACGAAGAAGCCAATTAAAATATAAACTAAGACTCGCGCACTTATTGTATGTTAAGACTGCCATCGTTTTAATTACTGTAATTTTTTTAGTTATAGTCATGCTTAGGATAATAACATAATATGCCTTATTACGCATACATTTCAGTATTCATGAAACCAATACATTTTTATTTGAAATGTAGAGCAGTTACCAAATTTCTTATCTCGCATATTGATTTTTTTGGTATGGCTAGTATTACTTAAAATAATTTTTTGAATTTTCACTGATGTACTCTTTTCCCTTTTCTATGTGATTTAGAAAATATAGCAATATACGTAAACCAATTAAACCAAAATCATCCTGAATTTTTATTACCGAAAAAACTTAAATACAAAAATTTTTAATATGCGTATTTTATTATTGAATTTATATATATATCTTGCCAATACTGATTTAGTGGGTTCCATTTTTTTTTTTAAAATAATATCTACCCCTTTTACTACTTAATAGATAACGCTGAATAAGAGAAGGTTGTTTAAGGTATGTTGATTTTCCTTGCCAATATCTAAAAGTAAATTTGTACAAACGCGAAATATAGTTTAAATAAGTATTTTACTTTTAAAATAAAACCATATTTTGAACGGAACACTGACTATTGGCCCAATACAAAGTTTTAATAGCTAATTTTCACTTCACTCGGGTACAGAATCCCATCATTCAGTGATTTCCGTGGCTAGCTTCTTTTGGGATTTCATCATTCTCTAACGACGGTAAAGGAAGCTCCTCTTCAAGGTCGCCTAAGATGCTGATAAGACCTGCCGGGTAATTTGAATCGTTGGTCTTGGATTTTCGAAGGGTGGATGGGGGGGGGGGGAAGTGTGAAGGATGATGTTACGACTGGGCTGGTTAATCAAGTTCTGCCAAATACCACCAGGGGCGTATACGGCCGATACCCAGCGATGAAAGCGATCGCAGCGGCGGAGCTTGGAACTACAACAATTCTTCTGGGAAACCGGACAGAAAATTTAACCTGGGCTCGCGACTTCTATACATTATATATATTCAATGATATTATTCTTTTCTGCAAACTTAGGTTGGGGTTTCTTCTTTTTCTTCTTTGGAGATTTAGCAATGAATCTTTCATCGCTGCTATCAGTTAAAACAATATGGTCACATTCATTTTTTGACCAGTGGGATTTGCAAACAAGCAATCCACAACAACATGTTTGAACACCTACTAGTTTACATTTTTTTAATTCGCACAGTTCTGTAAAATCTGGATCCGCGTCGCTGTCATCGGGTTCACTACCAAAACAATTTAAGTCTACATTAGAGGCTATATCTGTATTTCCAAATGAAGTGTTGGGGTTGTGATCAGCTTCGGTATCTCTGTTATTGCTCTTAAGGCGGGAAAGAGGCACAAATTCGGCCAATGCCTGTTCGTCTTCATCAGACATGCTATCTGAATCACTGTTTTCTAACAATATTATCGTTCCAAAATAAAATGTTTTATTGTAAAGCATTTTAACTTTGGAGCCTTTTTTAAAAGCATTGCCCTTATCAACTGGAATTAAATCAGTTAATCTCACCACGTTCCGGGTGCCGTCAGTCCACTTCACTAAAGCGTCCATCTTCTTTTAGTCCACTTCTTACTTGCATGCAAACTCCAGCGTCGATCTGTAAGATACAATAAGTAATGTATTATAAATATACAAAATTAAACTTGCAATGTATGTTGTAACGTCCACTTCAAAATAGCCTAGAGTTAATTTTACCTGCAGTAATAATTCACTAATAAACAGTTTATCAAACAATGCATTTAAAGGTGAACATAAGTGTTCTTGATGTACAAATTATATGCAGACTAATTTATTAACCCTTAACCACAGACATGAGGTCCCCGGGACCACACAGCGTTCTGACGCCCTCTGCCATCAGTAACCAGTAACCTCGTGGACACATGATCTTCAGTACCTTCCTACCATTCAGTCTTCTCTCTGCCGCCGGAGCGATAAGTGGTTATCTGACACCTGACTTCACGTCTGTGTTAGTGTCAGCATTATTTGCAGCGTGGGACCTCACGCCTGTATATACGCACAAAAGTTTCACGTCTGTGGTTAAGGGTTAGTTATGGTTGTAGGCCTAATAAGTAATATTTTAACAAAATGCTTACCTGGGCTCTACATCTAAAGCATGTGTTGTGATGGACAGACGAGCAGATAGTGGTGCAGATCAGTATATAGATAGTGCGGTATTGCGGTATCAGTCTTCCTTCCGGTGTTTTCCCTCTATTCCCATCTTTGTGCAACAAAACAATTAGGTTGCATTTTCCGACCGCCCCACATGTAGTTACGCCACTTCGTGTAAAACGAGAAATAGTCAACAATTTTTTTTTTCGGAAAACACGAACAGGCGTAAGTTAACTTAAGTCAGTACGTGTTTTGCTGAATAGTCTCCAAAACACTTACGACGAAATGAAAAAGCATTATATCTTCAAAACCATTGGGAATTAAGTTACGCCACTTCGTGACATGATAGACCACGTAAAGATATGTCTGTAGCCAGTATATCTCAACATCGGCATTTTTGCAGTTACGCCACTTCGTGTTTTGATGGTCGACTTGCCCGGGTAGGAATCTGAACCCAGTATTACGGAAAAAAACTATTTCGTAGTGATACAGTTATTTTTCATGTAAATGTTCAAATTAAAAATAATATCTGTTTATATGAATATTTCTATTCCATTTACAAAAAATAATAATAGTTAGTCTGTGGGACGAGGCAACTTCCGTGGACATGGCGGAACGGTTGACGTTTCAGCCTGCCTTGTCGAAACCATCTTCAGCGGCGATTAGCGCAGAGACGATTGTTTCGCTGACTCGTCACTTGAAGCACGTGTGACATCTGCTCTCGACAAGCCACGTAAACAAGGCTGTGAAGTGATTATCCAACCACTTGCAAGCCGCCAAAGTATGCGACTTCCTTATCGACCAAAGAGCAATTTAAAAACACTTGACTGTACGAGGCGTGTTTTCTTTAAGTAAGTATGTACCGTTTTGAATTTAAAAAAAGGACGTGTTTACTTATGTACGCTCATTATAACTTATACGTAGAGTCCCGGAAATTTCGCGGATTCCTCTGGCCTCAGGATAGAATTCAAAGTTATAGGTGTGCTCGACCCATGTTTACTTTCCCATTGGTTGATTTCTTAGCGAGAACATTTTTATCCTTGTTATTTGGCACTACCTGATTCGCTTATTTCTCTCGTAACTGGACATCGTTGGCTCACGGTCGTAGAGGGGCGTGTCCAGATAACTGCGGTCCAATCATGAACACAGTGCGACAGTGTGGAGGTTTGCATTCTAGCTTGCGACTAAATGAATGCGCGAAAATTCCGTGGCTCTACTTATACGTCTTTATGATTTAAGACACTGAACTATTTTGAAATTCACTGTAGCAAAAAAATAATAATTAAATAAGTACTAAGTAGGTATTCAATACTAATATAAACATGTTTATAAAATTATAATATTATATAGCAATACGATAAACAAATGAAATGTAATAATAAATATTTGCTTAAAGCACAATTTGTATAACCTAGTAATCTGTAATTTAAAAACTTGAACCAAAAATTTCCACAGCCGAGGTTTGAACCCCGGTCATTCTCAATCAGCGGAGGTATTTTGAACACTCGCAAACAAGCGTAAACACGGTCAAATGTTTCCGTGATGGCGTCCGTGGTGTGTCGACCGCAGCGCTGCGGCGGCTGAATTTCAAAGCTTCACTTAGTTAAAAAAAAAAAAAAAAAAAAAAACACTTATCGCATATGGGCGAGTCTATCCTGGATTGAAAACTATCCGCGAAATAATCGACTCTCAAGCGATTAACAATTGACGTCCTGTTGTTCCGGCACTTTACGTATATATAGAGACCTGAAAAATTCGCGGATTCATTTCGTGATAGTCTAGAATCCCAAAACGTTTGCCTTTTAACTGCATCAGTGATCGGGCCACAGTTTATCTGAATGATACTCGGCCAATGAAAAACCTTAAACAAAAGAAGTATCGAATCACTAGCGTCCCAGTTAACAGGTGTCACGAGTCAGTAGCCAATGAGCAGATGTAATTTTCCCGAGTGCGTAGAGGATCATGGAGTATATCCTACAGGTCATTGAAATCGCGAGTTTTCCCGGTCTCTACATACATAGGGCTATTGACAGCCGAAGATGTCTAGAGCAAGGCACGCCGAAACGTCGGGCACATCACCAACTGCAAGGACGTGGCTTCGACCTAGAAGCCAAGAACTGCGGAGGCCTACCAACTAAATTAATTACTGTTTTTAAAACATTTTCACTTAATAAATTTACTAAAGGTACAGGTTAGAAATTATCCATCAGGGATCTTTTTAAGTTTGCGGCCACTGATTTTACTTATTTTTGAACACCAAACCCTCAATAAGTCGTGAACACCACAGCAAACATACTCTTGTAGCTCCCACGTGTTCTGTTTCCAACAGAAGTTCGGATGTTTGAATTTGGCCAGCTTCCCACGAAGAATCATCAGTAGGGACCGGAAAAATTCGCGGGTTCAATGACCTGCAGGATGAACTCCATAGTTCTACGTACACTCGGTCAAATGCCACCAACCCATTGGCTGCTGTCTTGTGAGACGTCCCAACGTAGCAGCCTGTGATTCGATAAAGCTTTGGTCCGGTGTTTCTCATTGGCCCAGAGTCATCCAGGTGAGTTTTGAGCCAATGGCAGAGGCAGCACTGAGGTATAACTATTTTTATTTTAGCCTATCGCGAAATTATTTCGCGAATTTTTCTGGTCTCTAATCATCAGTCTGGAAACAAGAATACTGCTTTTAAATGAGACGCAGTCTTCGTTAAAGTACGTGAATTTACGGTGATTTCTAATAGAAAAACTCATTACCTGAACGCAACAACAGTTTTAACGATTCTTCACATTATATTTATTTCATAATATAATTTTTGTGAATGAAAGGTTGAGTTTATTTATGTGCGCGCTTTAGATGTTATAGGACCTACTTGGCGTAGCAACAAATTAACCTTAATCTTGCATGCGAATAATTAATATAAATAAAATAATAAAAAAAATGATGCTATAAATACGGTTGCTAAAGTATAAATTCAATCAAATAAAAAACATTTAATTAAATACTAAGTTTTCGATATTAATATAACATCGCTTATAAAACTAATTATTTAATTGGTAAACACTGGAATAACATTTTTAATTAATAACGGAAATCGATAAATATACTGACTGTTTATTCTAATTTATTAATTTTAAATATTTATTTAATAATAATGTAATACTTTATAAAGTAAAATAAATTATACATAGCCTACATACGAAAACATAACCTCGGAAAATAAATACACTTGAAAAAGTGTAATTTATATCACTAATATTCACAATAAATAATTTTTTTAAATGATAAAGTGTAATATTAATTTTTTTCATCATGTGAAAATTTTGTTGTCCGGTTGCGCCCGCATCGTATTATATTACTGTAATTATTTTTTTTTTCATAACGCGCCTAAATGAGTAGGTAGGTATAACTTCAAAAATTCTAATAAACTTCTAAAAATATCTTCACGTCATTGAGCACCAATCTTTTAATAAATATTTAATTTAGAGACGAAAAAAAATAAGTGCATAAAATGATGTAATTTTACATGAAGAGGTTACGTTGTATATTTGATACAGCTAATTGCTATGTTAACGAGGTGGGTATTTCTCCAATATTTTTCGAGGGGGAAAAAAAAACAGAAAATTATTGCACGGTAACTACGAGGCTTCCTCGCGTATTTTAAATGGTTGTTTTCTTTAACTTTGTATTTGCAATTTAATGTTTTATTTTGATTTGTCAGTAGTTAATGTTGTATTTTTTAATAAGATTTATTCTTACTGCGAACTTATTTCACTCTTCATTTTTTGCTTTGATTAAAATCTGTCAACGTTTCAAAGCAAACCGCGAGCTCACTTTGGGGCAGGTAGAGACCAGCAAGTTGGCAGTTCTGGAAAGAAAACCTCTTTGACGCGGATCTATCCCTGATTTTTTTTTTGGGGGGGGGGGGGAGAATACCGCGCCACCCCTGAAGAAGGAGGAGGGGTTGCAAATACACATATTTTTTTTTAGTAACAATGCCAAAACTTATTTTAACAGTGTACCCCTCCCCCCAGCGGCTGGATGAAGAAGGAACATAATGACGCAAACAATTCCGAGGAGGAGGAGAGAAGGTGAGAGGCGGCAATTACAGGAGAGAGGTAGCGACATGTTTGTGTTCGCCATAGAGTCCGGCCCTGGAGCAGAGGGATGTGGGAGGGTGGGTGTCAGGCTCTGAATAGGCCCGTCCACAAGGCTTTAGAGGGGTTGCCGCCCTTTTCTCTGAACAGAACTAACAAACAGAAGAAGCTCGTGTTCTCGTGGAGGTGATGACGTCGCAACTCCGGCGCTGACGACTTCATGATGAGCGCGTTGCGAGGGGCGAGGGGGGTGACACATTAGTCCGGCCACTGTAGTAGCAGCGGCAGCGGTACCGGCGCGCTACTCGCGTCTGGGTTCAGCCCGCTCGTAATTACTTCCGCCATACTCCTTTTCAACAAAATAATTATTTATCAATCAATAAATTTTACTCACTGTTGAAATACTCACACCGTAAAGAAAATCTGTGCGTGATAGTTACTGTTTCTTTAAACAATTATGCCATTTAGAACACGCCAAATCTCCGGAACGAAACATGAAATTCATGTCAGGTGGCGCTACCTATGAGGAGGATTCAGGGAGGAGCTGATTGTACTGGATACCTATATCTATTTTTTGGAAACAAGCGCATGCACACACACACACACACACACACACACTCTCTCTCTCTCTCTCTCTCTCTCTTATTCTTTCGTTCATCTTACTATGTTGTATTTTTGGAAAGCAGGGGGTGGGGGACGAATTATAGCACAAAGAGGAAAACGAAAACGAGCCCAGCAACGTATATAGCATAGTGCTCTCTTTACATTTCTTTGGCCAAGTACCCATTTTCGCGTCAGAAACGTTTCGCGATAAAGTTGCATTAAAATTCGGCCTTTCACTTCAAAATCTTGTGGTTCAAACCGGAGAACGTATCCACAAAGACTTGAAAGTTGTGACATCACCATCACACCAGCGCTGCAGCTCGCAATGGGAAATTTAGATTTAATTCCAAAAATCAAAGAAAATTAATTAAAAACATAATGATAATATTTTTTATCTTTATTTTTTTTTTTAGTTTCGAAATATTTTCCATGATAAAAGGGCAAAACTGCAATTGCGTATGTCCAAAAAACTGCATTGAATAAAAATTCTAATTACCGTAAAACACTTCTCTTGGATAAAAAAACGAAAAGGCAGACATGGGGACTGCCAACAGAAGTGAAAACTTTTAACTTTGTTTTTAAATGTGTAACATGTCATCATTTCTAAGTCACGTGTACGCAAGAAAATGATTTTGGTATTAAGTCACTAGCATGTCGGTGACGCGAACATGTGAGTGGACTTAATTAACTCTTTTCGCCTTCGATCAGAGTGTTTTGTTTGAAGATGTTTCGCAGAGGCTACTATTACAAATAGTTTTACCAACCACCAGCGAGGCAAGGCGAGGCGAGATGGGGCAAGGCGAGGTGTGGTGAGGCATGACAAACACAAACACAACAACACTTCTCTATGCTCTTGTCTCACGGTTTTGCTACAAGGCAACGCACCACATTTCAAAAGTCACATAAACACTGGCTCCCGCATAAAGCTAGTGCGTTGTCCGTGCGCTAAATAATCTGATTTAGGCGATGTCGATTCGCTTTGTGGAACCAGGGCCTTCTTGTAGCAGTTCATCTATTAAGGGCTTCTTTAGTTGGATCGTTTTGCGTTAACACATTTCGCCAATGTACAATATTTACTGACCTCGTAAGAAATTAAGTGGAACATGTGTACCTACGATTGAATTTCCTTAAAAATACATTAAATAATTAGAGGTTATGTTTTGGAATACTATTTTCCTTTCGGTGTTAAAATGGCCCTATAGTTTAAAAACACTATTGCAGTTACCCTATTTCACAATTATAATCAGTTTACATGATAATAGTATCAATATGCATGTAAACACTCTCAGAACTCACTCAAGTAATTTTCGAAGAAATCACAAAAGTTTTCAAACATTTCACTACGTTTTGTAAGTAAATAAAATTAAAACTTAAATTTTATGGGCGAATATTTGAGCGTATCCCTCCCTCGATAAGTTCAAGGCACGGGCTACGTAGGGAAAGTTAAAATCTATCAATAATAATTATCTAACTGTAAATAAAAGGTCATTCTACAAAATGTTAGAATTTTAGAGAACCAGTGGTAATAATTCTTGTTGTTTTTTTCTTCTCCCTCCCGGAGAATACAGGTTCGGTCGGAGGTCGTTTACATGTCGCCAGCCTTTCGTTCCTCTTCCCGCTGGTTCTCCTCCATTAACTAACTTATTCCATATCATAATTCCATTACGGTCGCGTGTTTTATGTTTATTTTACTATCGCCGCGTCGCAACATAGCGTTTATAGGTGTTCCTGCGACTCATAATTTATCGACACCTTATTTATGATTCCGAACTGGGTATCAACCGCTACTGTTCGTAAAAAAAACAAAAACATTAATGCATATTTTTTGTAGGTTTATGAACAAGAATTAATTACCTTTTGGGTGTCGAAAACTGTTTTTAATGTCTTGAGACAAATTTTTTGTTTACTGCTTCTGGTACATATGGAAAAAAAACTCTGTTCAGAAGAAAACGCTCTCGTTTTTCACATCTTCTGAGGTAGGCCTTACATTTCAAAACTGCGAAACAGGTGGCCATGCTGTACTTTTCGAGCTCTCATAAACTGCTATGAGTAGAGACCGGAAAATTTCGCGAATTCATTTCGCGATAGGCTAAAATACAAATCGTTATACCTTAGTGCTGCTTCTGCTATAGGCGCACAACTCACCTGGATGACTCTCGGCCAATGAAAAACGCCCCACCAAAGCTTTATCGAATCACAGGCTGCTACGCTGGAACGTCTCACAAGACAGCAGCCAATGAGTGGATGGAATTTGTCCGAGTGTACGCAGAACTATGGTGTTCATCCTACAGTTCATTGAACCCGCGAATTTTTCCGGTCCCTAGCTATGAGTCACGAGTGTTTCTCATCAGGCCCGAACATCGAAGGTCATGATCATGAGACAAACACTTGAAAGACGTCGAGAGTGACTCTTGAAATGTGTCCTTCGTGATGATACAAGACTTGAGTTATTGGGGTTATCAACCGCTAAGTTGCGTTCTTTAAATGATTCATGAAATGGGAAATGTTGATTTAATACAATTATTATTTATTCTTGGAAATATGTACGCCATTGCTAGAGACCGTAAAAATTCGCGAATTCATTTCACGACACGCTAAAATGCAAATAATTGTATTTTTATGCGACCTCTGCTATTGGTTCACTGTTAACCTTGAGAACTGTGGGCCAATTACAGACCCTCAGTCAAAGCAGTGTCGAATCATGAGTCTCCCAATTGAGACGCCTCACACTTCAGTAGCCAATGAACAGGTGACGTTTGCCCGAGTATGCACATGATCGTGGAGTCTATCCTGGAGGTCATTGAATACGCGAATTTTTCCAGTCCCTATTTATAGAGATAAAGAGTATTGGAATTGCCACAGGATTGCAACAAGACACCCGGACACCACACAATAATTTTACCACAAATTTTCGATCTTTTACTTCAGAAAGAAAGTATCAAGCAACTTATTTTCCGCGCGCAACGGGGAGTGAGACCGGACGTAGAGCAGACCTGGGTCGTGTTTGCTGTGGATCCCGGCGAGCTGAGAGGACTCGTATTAAGGCTCGTATTTCACCGCCGACCTCGAAACAGCGCGGACACCCGGACATCATGTCGATAGACCCAGCTACTGCACTTCGGCGGCCAGGCTCGTATATTTCACAAAAAGTTGCTGTCGTTTTTCGGCGCGTGTGAGGGAATGTTAGGTACCTGGTGGTGGCAGAGGGGGGGGGGTATCATAGGAGTCGCTGGCAGTTTGATTATTTATTACCTTTCCCCCACTCCCCCCTCCTCTCCCCGAGGAGGTGACCGGCTGTGGGCGGGACGAGCTACTACGAGCTACGAGCTACGAGCTACGAGCTACGAGCTACGAGAGGAGGGAACATCTCGAAGGCGCCCGAGAAGGTCCGACCTTGAGAGAACCGGACAGCAACGTGGCGAGACGTCTCCCGTCGAACGCAATGAAAAATTTAAAAAATGTGTTGTAAAGTAAGTAATGGGTCGAATTCCCAATTTTTCTCGAATCCAAAATCTCGAATTCGAATCCCGAAGAGTAGTACCTCGAATACACCCCTCTAATCCGAATCGAGGTCTGTAGGGTAAAAAAAAAAGAACATGTGTATGTAGCTCAGCACACTTGATAGAAGTAAAACTTCTTTGGCAATTCAAACCTCGATATCGTACGGGGTAAAACTACAGATAGAGAGAGAGAGAGAGAGAGAGAGAGAGAGAGAGAGAGAGAGAGAGAGAGAAAGAAAGAAGACTGTTTTCTAAATAAACATGAATTAACAAAACTATTACTTACTTCAAAATAAATGCTCATGATATCAATTATTAATCAATCAGTATTATATAATTAACAAATGAGTATTACTCACTGTTGAAATAATAACACCATAAAAAATTTGTTTGGTAAATATGAAAAATACGATTGATAATAATAACTGACATAACGCCATGCGATTTTTCACCTTTGGGGCCTGGATGTATAGAATAAAAAGGCCGGAAAATTCAAAAAATAAATTTTCTAAATCTTTGTTTCATCTCAAGAAATGTTGTCGTTTTTCTAGCGAAATTATACTCGTGATAGTTTTGAAAAATCTGACCATAAAATTCGTGGGAAATCACATGAACATACGAGACAGTAAATTTCATTGAAGGTTTTTACTACATTATCATGAAAACCTTAATTTGAATCAATAATTTTAAATTAGTTGCAAATAAAAATAAACAAAATTTTTTTTCTGTTCCTTTTATGTACTTATTTTTCGTGGAAAAACTAGAAAAAAAAAATGGACCTTAAAATAAAATGGCCAGAGCTCCCTTCCCAAATCCATCCCTGTATGTATGTCTATGTCTGTCCATGTGTTAATGTCTCGCTTAAATCGTTGAAGTTGTAGGCAACGTAATAGTCAAATATGAAAAAAAAAAACCGAAACTACTTTAAAATTGTATTTGAAGTTAAATAAAACTTCCCATGCCGGGCTAGTTGTTATTACGGACGAATAACTTTGTTTGCGTCACGAGAACAGTTTTTTTTGTTATCAGCGTCACGCGGAACATGTTGACGTGAGCGGTGTCTTGCAGGCTAGGGTGGGGTGGAAAGGGGGGGGGGGTGGTGTCTGCTCGGACACAACAGGGCCTGAGCCCGCATTGAGCCCCCCACTCCCGCCCTGTCACGCCACTGAGGCAGCCGTCACACCGCGGTGACGTGACAGCTAGGACCCCTGGAGGGGGAACAGCTGAGGACAACAATGGCGCGCGGACAAGAGCGAGGCTTTTCGCTTTCACGAAGGGAAAGGCTTAGCTGCTGTGTCGAGTCGACGAATTGTTTCGCTGCAGGTATTACTACTTTATTTCAAAAACAAAAAAAAAAAAAATCTTTAGATATCTACCCTCTTCGGCTTTGTTCACGAAAAAAAGGACAATCATGCCTGTATGCTCGTGCGGATTTTTGTATCGATTTTTTTTTAAATTTATACTTCTTTAGGCCCGTCATGAAAAAAAGTACATTTTTAGGATTCGCGCGCGCCGTGCAACGAAATTTTCACAGGATGGAAAAAATATACAAATTAAAAATTATATATATGTGTGTGTTTTCAAATCTTATACTTTAGTGATAGATTTTGAATACTGGTCCATATAATTTAAAAAGTTATTTATTATGAGTATTAGTAATATAAAAATTTTTTCTAGACACTTCAAGTGTATTTATATAAATTAGGATATGTTCCCGTATGTATAATTTATTTGTATGATAAATTAATAAGTTAAATCATTTTATACACGCGTTTATATTAATAATGAATACTGAGTATTTAATTTGATGAATTTATACTTTATCAACCGTATTTATAATATTACTCGCAATCCTTTTTAATATATTTTTTCTATAAATTATTAGCATGCAAAATGTTTTTTTACTATGCCAAGAAGTACACGCACTTTTTTTTTCTTTCAGTAAACAAAAGTTATTTATTTCGCGACAGTTGCATCGATGGTTGCCAAACGTCCGCTAGAGCGCGCTGCAACCAGCTTCCCGCCGCCGAGCCGGTTCGGACCCGCGAGTTTATGTAGGTTACGGTAGCGTCCGCGGCAAGGCGGTGCTTACACTCGTTGCCTCAGAACACCGACACCGCCCTTAGAGACACTTAGAATGCAGTTAGTGTTAGAAAAAGGGGGTGGGGGGGAAGGTGAGTGACCCCCGGGGTGCGATGGTCCTACCGCGACGACGGCGCGGCGTCCAGGAATGCCGTCGACGGCGCACAAAAGGACGGTTCTCGCGCGCCGACGGCGGGCGAAACTCGCCTCTAACGACCCCCAAGACCTTCCGTGTGTGTGTCGGCACGTCCTTCCTTCCTTCCTCCCGCCGGCGGAGATAAAGGTTCCGTCGTAATGGCGATAATGAACCACGAGGCGCGGATACATGTATGTATATATATATATTCCTCGAGCGGAGACGAAAGGTCGGCTTGCACGAGGACTGGTTATTAAAATGAATAAGGAGGGAGAAGTCCTAACCCCCCTCCCCCTCCCCCACCCCCTCTTATCCAACCAACAACCTTGCTTCTCGATATTTTACGAGTTATTTAAGGGGCGACCGGCCATTACGTCCTCCCCCCGCCGACCCCCCCTTCCCCTCCGCAACTCGTATTTCAGTTGAAATGTTGCTCGTGGTCGGACAGTCGTCCTGGCCTCGACGCTAGTTGTCCACCGAGACTCCGGTACCGGGTGGTCCGCGAGCAGTTACACGTACACCGCCTCTCGGAGGTCGTGCCGAGCTGCAAGTCCCACCCTGTACCTAGAGACCGGGAAAATTCGCGGAATTCATTTCGCGATAGGCTAAAATACTAATATTTATACCTCAGTGCTGCCTCTGCCATTGGCTCACAACTCACCTGGATGACTCTAGGCCAATGAGAGACACCCAAGCAAAGCTTTATCGAATCACAGGCTGCTACGCTGGAACGTCTCACAAGACAGCAGCCAATGAGTGGGTGGCATTTGTCCGAGTGTACGTAGAACTATGGAGTTCATCGTACAGGTCATTGAACCCGCGAATTTTTCCGGTCCCACCCTATACCTACACACACATCACCACCACAACCACCACCACCACCACCATCCGAGAATCTGACAGATTTTAGTTCGAGCCATGTTTACCTCGAATACTACGTAGTTTATACTAAGATAAAGTTATTCGTGTCTACGAAGACGCTTTAGTTTATTCGAAAATCAATCTCCGCTGAAAGTTTTACTGTGATATCTTACAATCCAGTGGGAGACTGAACCTATAGTTATAAGTAATTTTCAAGTGGTGAATTAATTTAAATACGAATCAACAGTAGGCCTATCTATAAGCATAGCTGTGTCGGTGAAGGCGGCCAAGCCAAGTGCCAGTCTCAAGGTATACTACTGTACACGATACGTACAGTCGCGTCTTAAATCTCCGTACATCGTTTACAAAAAAAATTGATTTTTTTCCCGTCTGCAGACAAATTCAGCCTTTGCGTAGCCTTATCAGGTAACTTTTACGTAACTTTGAATTTACACACCGATTTATTATTTTAATTTTAATCTCTTAGTTCTCTTATGCCTAAGATTATAGCTCATTAAAGAGCCAGTTTCTAATATAATATATTTTTATTATTGTTTGTTTTTAAATGATAATATTATTAGCTTTGGGTGTTTTCCTAGGTAAAACATTTAAAAAACTACTGCATCCATCTTCTCAGCACCCACAGTGTGACGACTTTCGGGTTTATTTATTTTCTTAATTTATTTATCGTCTTTATTGGTGGCGAAGTTAAGGTGGTACGCCTTTTCTTACACTTAATCACTTTTCTGCAATTACATCAAATAGTGGAAAATTAAATATTAAGCATGATATAAGCAGATGTTGACTAAATATTAAGAGAACAAGTTAAAATTTTAACTTAATGTTCAAATACTAACTACTACAAAAGATTCAACTATAACTAATGTAAAGTAATTAAAAATTAAGCATATACATACCTAAAAAGGAAAGTAATTAAACATACAGCAAATAGTATCAAAACCAGAAAAAAAATAGGTGCTACTACATTAAAACCAGTCACTCGCACATTCACACACAGATTCAAGCAGTAGGGTAGCCGCGAAGTAGTCATGCTAAGCAGTTGTTACAAAGATGTTTTTTCAGCCTGTACTTCAAGGAAGCTAGACTTTTTGTTTGGTTGGTTGGTGACTGAGCTTGTGAACGAGGACATTTGTCACGCTGAGACAAACTCTGTCACGTGCGCCAGTTTCACTATCGTCGAGTGTCGTGCAGCACACGGGTCAGGACTTAGCAATCGTATACGGGCTGCGATGTACAGCTAGCCGCGCATAAAGCGAGCAGCCGAGACGCACGCACCTGTGTACACCGGTGGACACGAAAACTACGTGAGTGTTCTCCCGACGAAACACGGGTGATGCATATACCTTCTGAGAAGGCCAACAACTGCTATATTTTATTAGCTTTTATATTACTCTCGTTTCGATCTGTCATCGTCGTATAGTATAACTCACTAACACACGTGTCTTGCATCTGTGCATTTCCAGGAGAATTACCGGTCCTGTGTCGTTAGCTGCTGGCTGAGACGGCTCCGATAAAAGCGAAAAAGACTTGAAAACATACTTAAACTCGGCTTTGTACCCGATTTTCAACAAGAAAATTTATTAAAATAGTGCCCGTCTTGTTAAAATTGTTGAACAGTTAGTACTAAAAAAAAAAGGGTTGTCTGTAAAGTCGGTTTACGGACGATAGTTTAACGTGACGTCATAACAAAACATTGATGAAATGATTGCATACTTTATGAATAAAATCGTATCATTTTTATTGAATTATCACTATTTTGTATGGATAAAAAAAGGTGTGAAATGAAATCTACAATTTAATTGATAAATTTACTTTTATTTTCACTCATTAATTCAAATATGTTTATTACTTTAACGAACAGATTATTTTAACTATAACTTTTATACATGTTTGCTATTTAACTTCTTCCAATCTGTGTTATTCTGTTAAGGATAGGATGATGATAGGAAAAGTAGAAAACGAATGGGAGTGTTTCAAGTTTAATGTGCCTCGAAAAAGTCAAATCGATGGTTGTTCCAATCGAGTGGAAGAGAGATAGATGCGGCGCAAGCGTACAATGAGCGTAACGGGACAAAGCGTAACGGGACAATGTGCGTAACGGGACAATGAGTCATCCTTTGTCTTGCGTGCAGCCGGCGTTCATTAGACATATTTATTAGACATAGTCACGTCAAAAAAATTTCCATAAGAGTCCCAGTTTAAATGGTATATTATAACATTTTAACTTGAACTATTTAAAACCAATCATACATCAAACTAAAGGTAAAATAACTGGTTTTTCCTTACAAATTTTCAATATGTGCACCTTTAGTTGTACGGCACACATCTAACCTAAAGTTCAATTCTTCACACACTTAGGTTAACATGTCCGGAGTAATGGAAGCAATAAATAGCCTCTTCAGTGCTGTGTCTCAACCCTTAAAATCATTAGGTAGCGACGGAACGTAGACACGAAGCAAAAAATAAAAAATAAAAAAAAAATGGTGGTACGTCAGGTGAAAGTGGAGGCCAGCGAAAAAAGAGCTCTGTCGTCTCGACCATTACGACCAATCCAACGGTCAGGGACTTGAGTTTCAACCACTCTCGTGCAAAGAGATTCCAATTGGGAATTTACAGGTTTACCCTCTGGCAATCGGGGAAAGAGCCAATTCTTTCACGCTGCAAGCTCTTATCTAAAACTGTTTGATTTAGTCTTTAATTGCGACCTTGAACCAACACTTACAGTTGATACTATTAAATTATTGACGTGGTAACGTCTTATAAATCGATGAACGCCGGCTATACGCACGGAAAAAAGCATGACTCATTGTCACGTTCCACCTGAGCCTAGCGTGGAACTGAGAGCACGGAACAAGCGATAGAGAGGCACGATCGGCCTAAGCGTTCGGCTTGTGACGCATCTATCTCTCTTCCACTCAACGTTATCACGTGAAATTATCGTCCGTAAACCGACTTTACAGACAACACCCCCCCTTTTTTTTATTTTATATTTTTGTTCCGTTGATCCCACATGGTGTCAAGACTGCGAGATATAGAACATGTCACGTTATACATAGAGACCTGAAAAATTCGCGGGTTCATTTCGTGTTATGCTAAAATTCAAATAATTAATACCTTAGTGCTGCTTCTGTCATTGGTTCACTGTTAATCTGGAGGACTGAGGGCCAATTAGAGACCCTCACTCATAGAAGTGTCGAATCACAGGCCACCCAGTCGAGACGACTCACAAGTCAGCAGCCAATGAACAGTTGGCATTTGCCCGAGTGTGTATAGGATATTGGAGTCTATCCTGGAGGACATTGAACCCGCGAATTTTTCTGGTCTCTAGTTATATCCCTTTACATACAAATATGTATGTGCAGACATTAAATTGGGAATATTCTTTTACGGACACGCTGTATAATACTCGTAGAAAATAAGAAGAAGAAGAATAAAGAAAGGTTTGTTTCCGAAGTTGGCTGCCTGGGCGGCCCCCGAGCAGTCGGGAGTTGATACCACGGCGCGGTGCAGGTCGGGACACCTGTGGTCGTCATAAAGGCCTAAAGGCCTGCGCGCCGTTATTTATCCGAGTGTCGCCTCCCCCCCCCCTCCTCCCCCTCCTTCTCCGAGGACGAGGAGAAGTACGTATTCCTCGTGAAAGGAAACGGAATGCCCTCCGAGACGCGGCGGCCCAAAAAGGGGGAAACCGGTAGCTCAGATGAGTGAGAGTCGCTCATATTTTATCGTTAGGCTCGCGTGGAAGTGTCTTCATGCTTCCAAAACTCTCTCTCTCTCTTTTTTTATTTTATACGTCGTTTTTTGGTTTCGTCTGGCCGCCAGACTTCCTCGGCATCCTTTGGGGCGCGCGCCCCCACTCTGCGCGCGAGGTGTTTTCACCGTGTCCCCGGCTACCAGCAGCTACCGAAGAATGTTCCCGTCTTGACCTTTCGGGCTGTTTTTATTTTGCCACAGATGCGGGAGAGTGCACGTTAAAAAAACAAAAAAAAAAGAAGAAGAAGCAGTAGAAGAAGAACCAAACGCGGCGTTACATGAGTAATGTTTCTGTATTAGGTATGGTTCTGTGTGGAGTCCATATATTACAGTCCCTCACAAAAGGAATCAAATATATGCTCGGATGGCAGAGCGATAAAAAAAATATAAAATAAAAATAAAAAAAGTTTTGGATACTGTAAGGAAAGAAATTTTATGCTAAGAGCCCCCCCCCCTTCCCCTCCTGACCCGTGCCCATATTCTGTGTTTATGATGAAATTTCGGGTGAGTCCGTGAGGAGGCAGTAAATTCTTTAATAACGTATCGCTGGAATGCTGGGAGAGAGAGACAGAGAGGTGATGTTGGCCGGCGTAGTGCGAAGGGCTTAACGTGGAACTGTACAACCGAAATTTTCATATGCAGATGGAAATTAAAACCATTTCCATTCGGCCTGGAAATATCTGTCGGCGCGACGCAGCGGCCAAGTGTGAAAAGGGGGAGGGGAAAAATCAAGCCCCTCACGTATAAAAAAAATTAATTGTGAATACAAGATCCACACGGCAGCAAAACGCTCTAATATTGCACAAGCCACACGTAACACTCTTAGAGCAGATACTTGAGTATGACTATAGATATGCTATTTGATTCTCACTTTCTAATTGCCCGCGGAAATGAATTTAGACCGCCACAGCGGTGCGACTTCCGGGAAATATTTCCACAGTTTTTTCGTTTCATAGTTCATAGACCACAGATGCATCGCAGTCTCAAATTGACACATCTGCCGTAATTTTGCACTAATCACTCCCAAACGGACACATATAATAAAGTAATCGACAATCTAGGCTGAGTTAATTAATTGGCTAAATTCGAGCAAAGGGGTAGAAACAGGAACTTTTTTTAAAAATCACTATAACTAATTTAATATGACAAATATCACACCAGAAATAAAGTATTATATATCGTTAGAGTAATACGAAAAGTTTTGTAAAAATAATTTTTTGGTACGCCCAACTATTACTACAAGTAGTGGAAAACTGGTTGAAGGGGGGGGGGGGAATCATAGTTCCCCTAGTAGACAAAACATGAAATTGGTTCAAATTAGTTGTAAACCTTATCTAAAACTTTCGTTGAAATTTTTTTTTATACGACCAGCCATTACTGTAAGATGTGGGAAAAATAGGTTAAAAGACTAAACAATTCATAACTCCCTTAGTATGCACAATATCAAATCTTTTACTTATTATAAATCTTCTAAAAATTATCTAAAAACAGGGGTTGAAACAATAAAACTCACTGGATAAAATGACGTTTGAAGGTTAATAAAAATTATATGTAACTACCTTAGTAGGCACAGAATGAAATTCGTTCTAAGTTATTCAATGCTGGATGCGTTGAATTAAAAATTTCGAATCATTTTTGCTGCATGGAATATAAGAACGTGTTTGATCTATCATTTTGGAATATTGACTAAATTATAGGATGTTGTGTACTTTAAATTCTCAAAAATGCTCAAGAAGTTTATAGAATGTTCCGGAAGAAATTTGTACTTATAAATCTACCTGCGCTTTTAGGCTGTACTGAAAAGATTTTTTTAATATATTACTACCAATTTTACATATATTTTTTATAGTTCGTATTTTTAACTATCATAGATCTTTACTCTGACTCGGAAACTGTGGTCAGTTTTGTAGCTCAACGGTGCTACATGTTTCGTTGCTGTCAGGATTCCACCTGTTACACAAACGCTTAAAAACAATTTCATTACGTGTCCAACTTTTGAGACGCTCGGAGCTAGAGGAAGAATGTTAACTGTGCGCTGTCACAGGCAGGATGCCTTTTGCCGCGGTATTCTTAATCCGGTTGAACAGCCGTGACACGTGACATGCCGTCGTCGTCCCAGCCGCATGAACAGTTACGCCCTAGGGAACAGGCCTACACTGCAGCGACTGCTCGGAGCCACGGCTATCTGCTGTCGGAGATTCATTCAGTTGGTATGAACGGAGAATACACTTAGCTTCGTATCGTCTCAAAATGTCATTGTGCTACAAAGGCAACCCGCCTACTTTATTTAAATTGGCTGTTGTGGCTTTTGATGATTGAGTTTTGTGTCTGAAATATTTTTTTTACATACTAAGGCACATTATTTCTGATTTTATAGAATTATGAAACTTAAACAACATTTAAAAAAGAGCGCGTGTAGCTCAGTACATGTGATAGAAATGAAACTTCTTTGGGAATTCAAACCTGGAAAGGTGTAAAACGGCTAGTGAGAGAAAAAGAGAGAAGGAATACAATTTTATAAATAAACATGAATCAACAAAATTAATACTCACTAGAGACCGGAAAAATTCGCTACTTCAATGACCTGTAAGATATACTCCATGATCCTCTATGCACTCGGGAAAATTACATCTGCTCATTGGCTACTGACTCGTGACACCTGTTAAATGGGTCGCTAGTGATTCTATACTTATTTTGTTTAAGGTTTTTCATTGGCCGAGTATCAATCAGATAAACTGTGGCCCAATCACTGATGCAGTAAAAAGGAAAACGTTTTTGGATTCTGGACTATCACGAAATGAATCCGCGAATTTTTCAGGTCTCTAATACTCACTTCAAAATAACTGCTCAGGAGATCGATAATCTCGCAGAGACAGATTTCTCAGAAACAACCAGAATCATTGGGAGAACATCAGCAGAAGTCTCACCATGAATGACCATTAGAGATTGGAAAAATTCGCGTATTCATTTGGCGATAGGCTAAATTAAAATAATATACCTTGTAGATGATTTTGCTATTGGATTACTGTTAATCTGGACGAATCTAAACCAATTATAAACCCTCAAACAAAGAAGGATCGAATAACAGTCAAACCAGCTGAGACGACTTACAAGTCGGCAGCCAATGAACTTGCGTTACTTGCCCGAGTGTACAGGGGAATGCGTAGACTATCCTGAAGGCCATCGAAACCGCGAATTTTTCCGGTCCCTAATGACCATAAAGAACTCGGAGAAACCAACAAAATATTGGCAGAAATAACCAGGAGCACATGAAGAAAAAAAAAGCAAGTTTTTTTTCTAAATTAAGATCAGTGAATCACAGAAGAAAATATTACCTAAAAAGTTAAAAAAATACTTAAAATAAAATAAAAATCGCTAAAAATAGTTTTTGCCAGCTAGTGAACACCTCGTTGGTTTGTTAAGCAACGATAGAGTTCTAGCACAAGCCAGAAATCTTTGTAATTTTTTTTTAATTTTTTTTCTTTTTTTTCTTGTGATTCATTGATCATGATTTAGGAATACGTGTGTTGGTTTTCTCCGCGTGCTCCTAATTATTCATCTCAATATTTTGTTGGTTTTCACCAAAATAGCGAACATAGCGAGCATATAACCAACCCTGTGTGGCCGTAGCTATAGAGACCGGAATAATTCGCGGGTTCAATGACCTGCAGGATGAACTCCATAGTTCTACGTACACTCGGACAAATGCCGCCCACTCATTGGCTGCTGTCTTGTGAGACGTTCCAACGTAGCAGCCTGTGATTCGATAAAGCTTTGCTTGGGTGTTTCTCACTGGCCCAGAGTCATCCAGGTGAGTTTTGAGCCAATGGCAGAGGCAGCACTGAGGTATAACGATTTGTATTTTAGCCTATCGCGGAATGAATTCGCGAATTTTTCCGGTCTCTCTATACATGTGATAGCTAGAGACCTGAAAAATTCGCGGGTTCATTTCGTGTTATGCTAAAATTCAACTAATTATACCTTAGTGCTGCTTCTGTCATTGGTTCACTGTTAATCTGGAGGACTGAGGGCCAATTAGAGACCCTCACTCATAGAAGTGCCGAATCACAGGCCACCCAGTCGAGACGACTCACAAGTCAGCAGCCAATGAACAGGTGGCATTTGCCCGAGTGTGTAGAGGATATTGGAGTCTATCTTGGAGGTCACGGACAGGCTGTGCGGGACCGGGCAGGGCCAGTGCTGGTCCCAGGAGGAGGCAGAGGGCGGCCGGCTGTCGGGGCGAGGTCCCGGGCTGACAGCTCCAGCGACTCTCCGACAGCCGGGCCCTTGTCGGCTGCTGCCCCCGTCTCCCCGGTCTCCCCGCGGGACTCCTGGCCCGCCGCCTCTCCTGCCGTAGGGGCGACCCTGGCCCGCACGACTCGCGCCTCCTCGCCCCTACGCGTCGCGCCTCTCAGCTGTGTGCCTGACTGTCCTGCTTAAACTACTGTGTAGCAACTCATACATGCCTAAAACTACTAGCATACGTAGCAACTGATCCATGCCTAAAACTACTATGGAGAAACATTTCCATGCCTGAAACTACTATTTAGCAATTTTTCCATGCCTAAAACTACTATGTAGCAACATTTCCATGCCTGAAACTACTATTTAGCAATTTTTCCATGCCTAAAACTACTATGTAGCAACTTTTCCATGCCTAAAACTACTATAAAGCAAATGATGCATGCCTAAAACTACTATGTAGCCACTTTTCCATGCCTAAAACTAGTAAGACAACTGATACAAGTCAAAAACTACTATGTAGCAACAGATCCATGCTTATACTAATATGTAGCAACTTTTCCAGTTATCTGTACCGTAGCGGGCGTGGAGTGGCGTGAATAAGCGCCGCTGTTCCGGATGCTTCGAGCGTCGGGACGGCCAAGGGATGACGCGAAACTTCGCAACCGCTCCGGTCGGTTCTAGAAAGACGGCCAAAAAAGGGTATAAAAGCGGCGACGTCGGGCGGTCCGAGATATTGCGTTAACTAAAAGAAACTCCCGATTGCCGAGGGAAGGTGTCGTGCAGGGAGGGCGGCGCGCGGAGGCGAGGAGGCGTGTGATGCGCCGGCCCCAGGGGGGGGGGGGGTGTCAGGCCCCGGAGGAGCGACAGCCCCACAATGCCGCGCGTCCACCCGAGTGTGTGATCGCCGAGGCCGCGGCGTGGCCACAATGCCTCCTCCCCCCTCACCCCCGCCGCCTCGCCAGGGGTGTATCCGTGTCGCTGGTGTCTCCTCGGAGCCGGCGCGCGGTCTTCTGCTCGTCTGCGAGGCTTGAAGGGTGTAATGCACGTCCCTTAAGGCCCCCGCCCACCCGGGCACACACGCGGTGCGCAGAGCTTCAGGAAAAACCACGCGATTTGATAACTACTCAAGATATCCGAGTGGGGGTCTGCTCACGAAAAGCATTTAAGAGTTCGCTGAGGCCCGAAAAGTACTTTTGATTTCGGATTAAGTTTCGAAACTGTATTTTTTGAAGAGTTAAAATGGCTAAAAACGCATGTTTTCAGAGTAATTTTTAGGCGTAAAACAAGTGGTACAGATGCTTTAAAGCACTTAAGGGATTTGCATTATACCTTTATCTTCATTTCTCGGCCATATAATGTTACGGTCACCGCTCATATGCACGACGAGAAGACTGCGCGCCAGTCCAGAGGCGACACCGCGCTGGAAGCACCAGCGAGCGTCGCGCTTATCATCCCGCCTCGCTGACACACACACACCCCTGACGAGGCGGACCCCTTAAGCGCTTTAAAGATCCTGTACCGGCGGTTTTATGCACAAAATAAAATTACTCTGAAAACACGCCTTTTAACCGTTTTAACTCTTACGAAAATACAGTTTAAGAACTTAATCCGGAAACGAAACTAATTATCGGCCCTTGGTGAACTCTTGAATGCTCTCCGTAAAAATGACCACCACTCGGTGATACCTTGAACAGTTTTCAAATCGCGTTGCATTTTATTCCCCCTGAAGCTTTGCACACTGTGTGTGTGCCCGGGTAGACGGGTGCCTTAAATCATTGACTTTAACGACTAATATGGGCACACATACAGTGTGCAGAGGTTCAGTGAAAACCACGCTACAAGGGTGAGGGTGTCTGTTTTCCAAAAACACATTCAAAAATACGCTCAGGGCAGATAAGTAGTTCTGTTTTCGTATTTCTTTTTTTTAAACTGTATATTCATAAGACAAAAATATTTAAACCGGGTTTTAAATCATGAGTAGTATATAAAAAGGTACCTATACCTGGGACTGGCCCCTGGGTCAGGACTGAGGACGGGGTTGGGCATATTTGATTGAGACGTCATGGTGCCATATTGAATTCTGACGTCACGGGGGCTATTTTGGATCGCCTTGACATCGGCCGCCATCTTGATATCGCCAAGTGATATCCCAAATTTCTGTCGTGTGACCGTGTCTATTGACCTCGCAGTTGACGATACATTAAGTACTATGTATATAGGTGCATATATATATATATATATATATATATACGGTATTACATTTTCAACACACTCTCCAAATAATAATCACAGTTACAATCACTATTTGTTGTTATTGAGGATTAAGGACAGTAAAAAACACAATATGCCAATTTTTATGGCGATTGTTTGAACGGTATATAAGTAGGGACTGGAAAAATTCGCGTATTCAATGACCTCCAGGATAGACTCCAAGATCATGTGCATACCCGGGCAAACGTCACCTGTTCATTGGCTACTGACATGTGAGGCGTTTCAATTGGGAGACTCGTGATTCGACACTGCTTTGACTGAGGGTCTGTAATTGGCCCACAGTCCTCCAGGTTAACAGCGAACCAATAGCTAGAGACCGGAAAAATTAGCGAATTCATTTCGCGATAGGCTAAAATACAAATAGCTATACCTCAGCGCTGCCTCTGCTATTGGCTCACAACTCACCTGTATGACTCTGGGCCGACGAGGAACGCCCGACCAAAGCTTTATCGAATCACAAACTGCTACGCTGGGACGTCTCACAAGACAGCAGCCAATGAGTGTGGGTGACATTTGACCGAGTGTACGTAGAACTGTGGAGTTTCATCCTGCAGTTCATTGAACCCGCGAATTTTTCCGGTCCCTACTAATAGCATAAGTCGCATAAAAATACAATTATTGGCATTTTAGCGTGTCGTGAAATGAAATCCGCGTATTTTCCCCGGTCTCTACAAACAGGTAGCGGTGGAAGGAAGATGGTCGAGGCTACCATCCCGATCTGGTTCGTGCTCAGCGCAGCCGGCGCGACTGTTGCACTGCTGTGTTGTTGGGGAGGGGGGTCTCTGAGGGGTGTAGGGGGGTAGGGGGGTGGGGCGGTAATCTCTCTATTGACGCTCTGCCCGTCGGGGCGGAGAAGAATCTGCATCCCGCGGAGATGTGTTGTGCGAGGCTCACGCCCGGAGAGATGCGAGTGTGCTCTATGTTTGGAGGGGGGGTGGGGGGGGGGGGGGCTCCGCATTCATCTCCGGCCCTTTCAGGAAAAAAAAAAGATGGTTGGAGAGGAGGGAGGGAGGGTGTCTACCCCCCGATTCACCGCCAATCTTCGCGGCGCTATTCAGCGGGGTCCGCCTGTAGCGGGACCCAGGGGGAGGGTGAAAAGGAGGAGGTCTCCATATTAATAACGCGTATAAGCCCCCGTGTTGCGTGGCGGATACGCCCCTCTCGTCGACCCCTATAGCTGCCCCCGGGGGCCACACATCCCGACCACCCGCGCACCCTGGCCGCTCGCGACGCGGCGACAAGTAGAGGAACACAGCGGCGACACACTAACCAGATAACATGGCCAGCACAACGACGACACAGGGACGCCAAGGCGAACCTAGCGATGTGACGGAACAGTCAAGAAATAAATAATAGTTTAAAAAAAAAAACTATATAACACGCTTTTATAGAAAATCCAACTAAAAAATAGAAAATAAATTTGAATTAAAAATAGTGTCAAATAAAAAAAATGTATTTTATTTTAAAAAAAAAAAGCGTGGGGTGCATGGTGTCAATAGTTATAATTATTTTATTGACAGATATGAGTAGAAGGATTATCATTTTGATATCACCTTAAAAATCATCCCACGCTTTTTTTAAAATAAAATAAATTTTTTATTTTACACTATTTTTAATTCAAATTTATTAAAATTTATTTCTTATTTTTTAGTTGGATTTTCTATAAAAAGCGTGTTTTTTAGTTTTTTAAAACTATTATTTATTTTCTACTTTTTAGTTTAGTTTATTTATAAAAGCGTGTTTTTTTTTAATTTTTTAAACTGTTATTTTTTCTAATCTACTTTTAATTCCGTGATAACTATAAGTAACTGTAATTATTGTCCAAATTATTAATGTGTACAGCTTTATTGATAGTCAAATCTTGATTTTAGAAGCCATTCAAAGATTTTAACGTTATCAATATATATAATGAGACTTAATGGTATAAGGTTATTGACGAACAAGTGATATCGACCAGTCATACATACTGTACGAAATTAATGCTGTGAAGCAGGTAAGGCTGGGAGTTACGGATTAATTATTACGTGAAGCGTTCCACATTTACGTAATAGGAATTTTGGGAAGGATAAGGATTGAGAAAGGATGAGGAAATGACCTTCTCAATGAGAGTGTATAGAATATGTGAAAAAAATTCGGATAGCCCGGACTGTGATTCGAACCCAGAGCCTTCCGATGACATGTCGTCTGCTCTACCATCGGGCGCTCGATGTACGATAAATATGAAACAAAGAACCCCACGCTTTTTTCACAATAATACAAGTATTTTTCATTCATTATTGTTTTAAGCTTATTTTAAAAATTATTTTTCACTTTTTAGTTCGATGTGCTTTAAAAGCGTGTTCATTAGTCTTTTTAAAATACATTTATTTTTCACTTTTTAGTTTGAACAGAAGGATTGGCGAAGTCCCAGACGAATTACAGTTGGATTTACGGCACCTTTCCCAAAATTTGTTGAAAAGAAAACCAATATTTTTTTTCCGCCGCGGACAGGATTAGAACCCACTACCGGTGAATCCGTGGGTTGACGTCATCGAAGACCCGCGCCTTAATCCGCGAGTGTTTGAGCTGGAAAGTAGGTAGACGGTACGCATGCGCCGACTGCACGGTTGTCTCACTTGCTCTCACACAGAGGCTGGGTGAGGAAATTATTTAATCCTGTGGATCCTAATCAGGATAATGAGATAAACTTATTAAATTAGTGTATTGAACCGGTCCTCGATAAGTGTACGAAGTTTAGATTAAATCTGTCTATTTAAAGTGAGTCAAAATCGAGTGCAAAGGTGTCGGTTACAAACTAACAAACAAACATACAGGTGAAGCTGATATAAAGCGTGTAAAATAGTAAATCTCCATATAAAGCGTGTAAAATAGTAAATCTCGAAATAAAATAAATATGTTGTGCTCTATTTTTTTTACCCTATTGTACGTAAAAAAAAAATATTACAGATAATATAAAATAATAAACATATTAATGCTCCAAAAAAAATTCTATAACCGTACGTTAATTCGTTAGTTAAAAGTGTACCAACTACTTGCATTCCACTTGTCAAACTATGAGCTCACAACGACAACAGTTGCGACGTCACGGGGGCTGGCAACACAGAAGTTTGTTAGTGCTTGAGAAATGGGAAACCATGTCGATAAGGAGTATGGTGTCAGCATTGAACCGTTAGTAGGTTTGGCGGGAGACTCCATCCAGCCTCGCAGGGGTGTGTGTGTGTGTCGGTGAGACGGGATGATAAGCGCGACGCTCGCTGGTGCTTCTAGCGCGGTGTCTCCTCTGGACTGGCGCGCAGTCTTCTCCCAGTGCACACACAGCACCGGTGACCGTAACATTAGATTGCGGAGAAATGAAGATGAAGGTGTAAAGTAAAAACCAGACTTTGGTGTTCTGCCTCTGCTAGGGTCGTTACGGTAGCGATGGAGATCATTGAAGCAGGCCACAGTAACCATAGTAAATCCAACGAAAGAGCGAACTTTTCTTACGGATGATTACATCATGCTATGTTTATTTTTGTTTGTCAGCTGAAAATCATTCTACATTTCTAAAAAAAAAAGAAATATATAAATGACGGTCTTGAGAATGAATACAGGTTATGATTACGAAACACGGCAAAATATCGCGTTAAAAATAATTTCATCTCCGAGAAGTAGCTTGGCTTCAGGGTTGTAGCCGTGTCCTTGGCGAATAATTCACCGACGTTTCGGTCGACATTGCAGTCGCCATCATCAGGGAGCAGCTACCTAATGTACAGTAGGTTGTTGCTCCCTGATGATGGCGACTGCAATGTCGACCGAAACGTCGGTGAATTATTCGCCATGGACACGGCTACAACCCAGAAGCCAAGCTACTTCAGACAATGGCCGTGAACGCCTTGCGAACATTATTAATCTCCGAGAGTATTGTTCCTAAAAATTATTCTGATAACAACCGTTTCCACCGTTTACATTATTCTAAAAATACAGATTAAAAAATTGGTTGTCTGTAAAGTCGGTTTACAGACGATAGTTTAACGTGACAACATCATAACAAAACATTGATGAAATTATTTCATACTTTTATGAATAAAATTGAATCATTTTTATTGAATTATTACTATTTTGTATGAATACAAAGAAGGAGTGAAATGAAATGTACTTACAATTTAATTGATAAATTTACTTTTATTTGCACTCATTAATTCAAATATATTTATTACTTTAACGAAGAGATTATTTTAACTATAACTTTTATACATGTTTGCTATTTAACTTGTTCCAATCTGTGTTATTCTGTTAAGGATAGGACGATGATAGGAAAAGTAGGAAACGAATGGGAGTGTTTCAAGTTTAATGTGCCTCGAAAGAGTCATATCGATGGTTGTTCCAATCGAGTGGAAGAGAGATAGATGCGGCGCAAGCGTACAATGAGCGTAACGGGACAGAGCGTAACGGTACAATGTGCGTTACGGGACACTTTCTGGCGTGCAGCCGGCGTTCATCGATTTATTAGACGTTGCCACGTCAAAAACTGAATACGGAATTGGAACTTCCCTCGGCGTATCATTAAATGCTGATCGTAAACAGACACCACTCTGACGTATTGAGCGGCGGGCATACACTGCGTGTGCGCTCGCGCGGGCAAGGGCCTTAAGGCAAGCTCGACCTTGAAGACGAGTGGTGGGGGCTGAGCCAGGCGTGGAACTGTGACGCTTGCCCAGAGAGTGTGCTAGGTGGGTCTCGAGGAGTGAGGAGGGGAGGAGGGGAGGAGGGTGTTATAATATATTCCTCTCCCACCTGTGTCCGGACAGCGCCGACACATGAATCACAGCCGCAGGGATGGGCGGGGTGATGCCGCAGTGGCTGCCCTGCTGCCTTCCGCAATGAACCCAACAGCAGCTCAATGCAAGTCTTGTGACCATAGGTTGTTACGAACCAGTATCTCGCGTAGATACATTGAATAGTTTTGCACTATTTGTCATGGAAAAAATTCATAAATAGATAGAGACCGGAAAAATTCGCGGATTCTTTCGGCATAGGCTAAAATTCAAAAACATATACCTTGTAGATGATTTTGCTATTGGCTTACTGTTAATCTGGACAAATCTCAACCAATAATAAACCCTCAACCAAAGAAGGATCGAATCACAGTCAAACCAGCTGGGACGACATACAAGTCGGCAGCCAATGAACTTGCGTTACTTGCCCGAGTGTACAGGGGAATGCGTAGACTTTCCTGAAGGCCATCGAAACCGCGAATTTTTTTTGGTCCCTATAAATTTGAAAAATATAGGCCTACCCACAGGCAAGCCTAATTCAGCTGACGTCAAACAGATAAACTCAACAATGAAACTTAACAGGTGTTGTGGACTACGCAACTACGACAGCACAGAAGAGCACATTCAATCTTAAATATCAGATGGTACAAGAAATCCGTGAAAGGGATTTAGGCATGAAAAAATTATAACACAGTGGAACTAAATGGGCTAACAAAGACTAGACGTTTCAGTAATAACAGTAAATGCAGATAGACATTAAAACCTGGACAGTGAAGCAAATATACGAACAAAACAATGAAGATAAACAGATATTACCGACAACACAACGACGGAAACACATTGTGTACAAATTGTTACTAACAAGTAAAAGTGTTTGACAGGTATCGTAGTTGGAACACTTGTACTAACGAAATTTGGCAACATAACCTCATTCATCATACTGGTAACAGTTGTAAATATTTGTTTGTAGCATAAATATGTTTATTATTTTACTTCATAATTTATTTTTAACACAGTCGGAGAAAAAGGAAAGCTTATCTTTCAGAGAGAATAATTAGTATTTTTTTAACTGTACCCTAACTTACTTTCGAGGTGGGTAGAAAATTACCAGTGTATATAAAATACTTGTTGTCAGCTAAACGTGTACGATAAACTACAATTGCCAATAATAAAGAGTTTTTAGGTAACCCACAAGATAATAACTTGTTAACTTTGAGAAATTTCTCTTTGAACTCTTTAAACTTCAAGTTCAAATATCTTTGAACTCGAAGCTTAATTTTTTTTTAATAAACTAAATAGTCATACCTAGAGACCGGAAAAAATTCGCGAATTCATTTCGCGATAGGCTAAAATACAAATAGTTATACCTCAGTGCTGCCTATGCCATTGGCTTAAAAATCACCTGGATGACTCTGGGCCGATGAGAAACGCCCGACCAAAGCTTTATCGAATCACAGGCTGCTACGTTGGGACGTCTCACAAGACAGCAGACAATGAGTGGGTGGCATTTGACCGAGTGTACGTAGAACTATGGAGTTCATCCTGCAGGTCATTGAACCCGCGAATTTTTCCAGTCCTTAGTCATACGGTATGACTAGAGACCTGAAAAATTCGCGGATTCATTTCGTGATAGTCTAGAATCCAAAAACGTTTGCATTTTTACTGCATCAGTGATTGGGCCACTGTTTATCTGAATGACACTCGGCCAATGAAAAACCTTAAACAAAAGAAGTATCGAATCACTAGCGTCCCAGTTAACAGGTGTCACGAGTCAGTAGCCAATGGGCAGATGTAATTTTCCCGAGTGCATAGAGGATCATGGAGTATATCCTACAGGTCATTGAAATCGCCAATTTTTCCGGTCTCTAGGTATGACTAGGGACCGGAAAAATTCGCGGGTTCAATGACCTCCAGGATAGATTCCAATATCCTCTACACACTCGGGAAAATGCCGACTGTTCATTGGCTGCTGACTTGTGAGTCGTCTCGACTGGGTGGCCTGTGATTCGACACTTCTATGAGTGAGGGTCTCTAATTGGCCCCCAGTCCTCCAAGATTAACTGTGAACCAGTGTGGCAGAAGTATCACTAAGGTATAATTATTTGAATTTTAGCATAACACGAAATGAATCCGCGAAATTCACGGGTCTCTACTAATTACCTATGGGTAGAGACCGGAAATATTCACGGATTCATTTCGCGATAGGTTAAAATTCAAACACATATACCTCTAAGCTGCTCTTGTCATTGGCTCACTGTTCATCCGGACGACTCTGGGCCGATGGGAAACACTCAACCAAAGAAGTATCGTATCGCAGGCAGACCAGTTGAGACGACTCACAAGTCAGCAGCCAAATGAACAGCCGTTATTTCTCCCGAGTATACTGAGGACTGTGTAGTCTATCCTGAAGGTCATCTAAACCGTGAATTTTTCCAGTCCCTAAGTATAGCTCGTCGGCAGGTCGCTCTGCCGGCCCGCCGAGCAGCAGCAGAGGAGCACCAGAAGACCAGCCGAGCAGCAGCAGAGGAGAGTCGTCCCGGAGGGCGTATCGCCGGCACGTAGGCCGGTCTCGCCGGGGCAGATAAACTACACGGCAAGCAGCTCCCAGGACACCGCGCTAGGGCCGCGACAATAACCGGCGATAAATCCCGGCCGCCGTGGAACTGGACCGCGATAGGCCGCGCGTGGTTTATCGCCCCCTCTTGAGGCGCGACACAGCTCCGCTCTCTGCCGGCGACACCCGGGTCCGGAGCGCCGTGAGTTATGCCGCGGGCTCGCCCCCTTGCCCCCATGCCCCCATGCCCACCCCCACGGAATATTAAATAACCAGCTAATGCCCGGCGTGCGTCGCAATGCCTCGAACTATTTTTTTTTAAATTTGTTTGAAGTAGGTACACATGTACAAAGCATCTTTCTATCCCTCTCAAATTCCTTAGCTCTCCATATCTATCTATATATATATATATATCTATAACCAGGGACTGGAACAATTCTCGTATTCAATGACCTCCAGGATAGACTCCACGATCCTGTGCATACTCGGGCAAACGTCACCTGTTCATTGGCTACTGACGTGTGAGGCGTCTCAATTGGGAGACTCGTTGATTCGACACTGCTTTGACCGAGGGTCTGTAATTGGCCCACGGTCCTCCAGGTTAATAGTGAACCAATTGCAGAAGTCGCAAATACAATTATTTGGAATTTAGCGTGTCGTGAAATGAATCCGCGAATTTTTCCGGTCTCTGTCTATAACTCTATATGTATACCTGTATATATCAACCTCTCTCTCTATCTCTCTATCTATCTCTACATCTATATATATCTTCTCTACATACCTCTATACACGTCACTACATAGCAATGAAATATTGCAAATCAATGTTTTTACCTATACATATTTTTTTTATCTATATATTTTACCGGCACACGTGTGACGTAAGCATGTGAAAACACGCGCGTATTCGAATGCAGCGTTGTGTTCAAAATTTCAAAACAGACGTTGAATAACTTTTTGATATTTTTTTGTTGAGTTTTTTAACAAACGAACATTCACTTTTTTTATTTGTATAGACTTGTCAAAAAACTGCTAACAACTCATTTCTTAGCTCTACGGAGCAGACGGCTACTTGCGAGTGAATATATTGTAGCCTTCGGAATCGTTATAGCTAGAGACCTGAAAAATTCGCGGTTTCATTTCGTGTTATGCTAAAATTCAAATAATTATACCTTAGTGCTGCTTCTGCCATTGGTTCACTGTTAATCTGGAGGACTGGGGGCCAATTAGAGACCATCACTCATAGAAGTGCCGAATCACAGGCCACCCAGTCGAGACGACTCACAAGTCAGCAGCCAATGTACAGGTGGCATTTGCCCGAGTGTGTAGAGGATATTGGAGTCTATCCTGGAGGTCATTGAACCCGCGAATTTTTCCGGTCTCTAGTTATAGGTAGGTATATGATGTTCTCTGTGATGAGAAACATCGAACTAAAGGTGGCGTGGCGGTGGATACAATCGAACTGGCTCATCGCGTGACCTGCCGTCGAGATTTCCGTTTCCCGAATTTTTTTTCCCCTTTTTGATACTATTAAGGTTTATCAAATGTATTCCAAAATAGTTCTGCTACAAGAAAGATTTATTTGGCACACCGATACGCCGATGTTCACGTAAGCTAAATGTGTACATGCTAATGCCGTCACACGCGGTAGGTTGTCTAGACGACTTCCATAGAAACGTGTATCCCCCCCCCCCTTTTCATAGCATTTCCGCTGCATGCCTTTAATTTCACCCTCAACTTCCTTAAAGTAGTATAAATTAAAAAAAAAATATCATTCAAAGTCAACATCAGTAAATGTATGAATAAAACTCATATCATTTGCGAGAGTATTAGACCGTAGAAGAAGAAAAATAACGTCTGAAAGAATCCCCTTAATCTGCTTTCTCCGGCGAGCGGTGTCACCCCTGCGCTGGGGGGGGGGAGGAAGGGGATTATCCGCGGGGGGGGGGGGAGAGATGAGAGGCCTCGCTCACCCCCTTCTGGCCGGCAGGCATCGTCACGCCACTCTATGCCACTCTACGCCACTCTACTCCCTCGCCGAGAGGCCGTCGGCATGTCCCATGGTACTAAGACTGCATGTCCGGCGCCCGGGACAATTAGCGTCGCCGAGCGCCGAGCGCTGTGCACACGCGCCTTAACGAGCGGCGCGCATTTCGCACTCCATCAGCTTCCCCGCCAAACATCCCCTCCCCTCCCACTCCTGCTGCTGCGTGGACCACCTGTGCGGAGATGCAACAAGGTGGACTGCCTCCGTCCGACATGAGTCCGTCCCTTTTCCGTCCGTCAAAGCCAAGCGGCTAGCCACACAGGAGAAAAAAGAGCGCGTGTAACACAGAACACGTGATAGAGGTGAAACTTATTTCGCAATTTAAACCTCTACTCGTAAGGGGTAAAAAGCAGAGAGAGACAGTGCGAGATTGATAGAGTGAGAGAGAGTGCTAGAGAGAACGTAAGAGAGCGTGAGTGAGCTAGAAAGAGCGTAAGAGAGCGTGAGAGAGCGAGAAAGAGTGAGAGCAGAGAGAGACAGAGCGAGATTGAGAGAGTGTGAGAGAGAGAGTGCGCTAGAGAGAACTTAAGAGAGCGCAAGTGAGCTAGAAAGAGCGTAATGAGCGTGAGAGAGCGAGAAAGAGTGTGAGAGAGCGAAAAAGAGCGAGAGAGAAAGAGGGAGCGAGAGAAGGCAAGTTTCTTAATAAACACGAGTTTAAAATATATATATATATATATATATATATATATATATATTACTCACTTAAAAATAACTGCTCAGGAAATCAATAGATATTGATCAATAAATAATGTGCGTGTTTCTGTTTCTTCAAACAATTCTGCCATTTGGAACACGCCAAATCTCTGAAGGAAGCATGAAATTCATAACAGGTAGGTAACGCTATATTTGCGGGAAATGCAGGGACTGTCTCAGCAGTGCTCTCTACGCTGCTGGTTGAACAAGGATGAACGCGAGCGCGCTGGTAGCAAATATAACATTCAAGGCTCACTCACAGCTGTCTGTACAGGATACCTATATCTATTTTCTGAAACAAGCGTGGATGCGCACACTCTTTGTCTTATTCTTTCGTTTATAAATATTTCTTCATTTTTCTTTATTTTTAATTTTTGGTGGAGGACGTTTCATCGCACAAAGAAGAGATCAAAATTTTTTTTCTCGAAAACTATGCAACAAAATTCGGCCTTGGAAATTTCATTTTCATCGCGCCCGAAGAAGTTTCACTTAAAAAAAATTGTGTGTACTTATGTACGCGCGTTAGAAGTTATGCTTCTTTTTGATTTAAGACCCTGGACTATTTCAAAAATTACTGTAACAAAAATTAATTTAATAAGTAGGTACCTACTCAGTATTAAATATTAATATAAACATGTGTATAAAATAATGTTATAACAACATGATAAACAAATAAAATGTATTCATATATCTGCTAAAAGCACAATTTGTATAATCCAGTAAACTGTAATGAAAAAAAAAATATATTCGCTTTTGAGTTGTGAACCACGGTCCGTCTACATAAAGACTGCGCACTATAACCACTGCGCTACGAGTCCTGACAGATGATTATAAAGGAGAATATTAATTATAATATTTGTAATACCAGTATCCTTATATTTTTAAAACTTGAAATTATTCTTTACTATGAATATTTTAGTTTACCAAATATATTACAGGGTAGTAACTAGGCCTACAGATAATTGTAAATTTTTACATTAAAATCAAAGCAACTGTATTGCTACAAAAATGTATGCAGTAATACTGGGTTTCGATTCTTACCCGGGAATTTATGCTGTGTGTTGTCCCAGTACCTACATTAGATAAAGTTATTTGAAAACCATTCCCTGAATAGCTTTCCAGTTTTAACATCGCACTTCGATGAGCATAAAAATAAGTCAAATGGTTGAATATTTGATTATCAGTACCGTGTTTTTTTTAAAAAAGCTTGTCTAATAAACAATCACACAATTTAAAATTATACGTCAATTTTCGTAAGCGCAACAAGAAATATGAAGTAGCCTATTGTTTCCAAAAAAAAATTGTATTTCATATAGCCATATGCAAAAAAAAAAAGGCTGTGTTTTGTACGAATTAACAATATTTTTCTTTGTATACGGCCTGCTTTTTAGTTGAAAGTAATTTTTTTTGACGTGACAACGTCTAATAAATCGATGAACGCCGGCTGCACGCACGAAAAAGTGTCCCTTTACGCTGTGTCCCGTTACGCTCATTGTTCCGTTACGCTGTGTTCCGTTACGCTGTCGGCGAGTGAGGTAATAATAGGTTATGTTACAATTGACTAAAAAATTATGGTGATTCATATAATTATTGATGATAGATATTTGATTACAGTTTATTTATATGAAAACTTGTTCATAATTATATTTAAACTTTATAACTAAACGCCAGTTTTTAAAATTAATTGCAAGTCATCTACACGTGAACTGTTTCGTCGACTGTTTATATAGTGAAGTGAAAAGTTTTCATTGCTTATTACAACAATAATTTCGACAATAAAGGTTAATTATTCTTGCATTTTAAAAATCTGATTACTAGTATAATTTCAAGTATTTATTCTTTTATTATTAAAATAAAAATGATTCAATTTTATTCATAAAAGTATGCAATCATTTCGTCAATGTTTTGTTATGACGTCGTCACGTTAAACTATCGTTCGTAAACCGACTTTACAGACAACCGATTTTTTTTTTTACAACTGGAAAAGAAAGGTGAGATTTAGAGGCGAAACGCGACAACTCTTGTCATTCCTGATCGATCGTTTGTTGTTTGTTTCTTTTTGCCCCCCTTTAAACAGACTTTCGCCGATGGCGTTCTCTCGAGTGGTTGGTCCGAGTGGCTGCTATCGCCAGGCGACACCGCGGGAGCCGGCGGGACCCGGGCGGACTCCCTCTAAGGGTCTCCCCGCTGCCTTATCGCAACCCGAGATGGGCCTAATAGACGCGTCACGTCCCGGTGACGTCGACGTGACAAAACATCAAGGGGAGAAGCGTTTCCCCCTCCCTCTGTCACGTCAAAACGCCAAAAAGCGTATTATGTACGATTTCCTTCTATTCATTTTTTTTTTCCGCGTGGAGGTTTTGATCTGTTGTCGGCGGTGTTTCGTGGGCGCGTCACCCGAGCCCCCGGACAGGAAACTCGACACACGAGAGAGAGAGAGAGAGAGAGAGAGAGAGAGAGAGAGAGAGAGGTGTCGGCGATGGGACCCCAGCGATTACCACCGTCACGCCGGCATTCCTGGGCGACACCTCTCGGGATTAGCCCTGGCCTCGACAGGGCGTCATCGGCCACCCCCAGCACCCGGACAGCACATACGTCGGGCGGCGCCGACACCTTCGCTCCCGGCTTCCCGGCTGCTTCGAGGACACGAGGATGGTATCCTCACGTCACACGATGTTCTGCGTTCTTTCAGAACATCCCTTCGGCAACCAGTTAACTGGGGGTGCCTCCCATTTCAGGTAAAGATTTTATACTTACAGTAAATACAGATAAACTTGTAGACTTTTTCAATTGTTTAACTTTCACGAAATTATATATATATATATATATATATATATATATATATACAGCTCATACATTTTGCATAATTAGTAGAGACCGGAAAAATTCGATAATTCATTTCGCGATAGGCTAAAATACAATTCGTTATACCTTAGTGCTGCCTCTGCTATTGGCTCACAACTCGCCTGGATGACTCTGGGTCAATGAGAAACACCAAACCAAAGCTTTATCGAATCACAGGCTGCTACGCTGGAACGTCTCACAAGACAGCAACCAATGGGTGGGTGGCATTTGACCGAGTGTACGTAGAACTATGGAGTTCATCCTGCAGTTCATTGAACCCGCGAATTTTTCCGGTCCCGAATAATTAGCTGCCAAAGTTACATTTTTAATGTTTTTGGGTTGTACAAATAAAGGGAATTTAATTTATTGAAAAAAATGAAATTATTTTTTTTTAGGTTTAACTGCAATGCCACTGGCTACTTCAAGAAATGGTTGGTTGTCTGTAAAGTCGGTTTACGGACGATAGTTCAACGTGACAACGTCATAACAAAACAATGATGAAATGATTGCATACTTTTATGAATAAAATTGAATCATTTTTATTGAATTATCACTATTTTGTATGGATACAAAGAAGGGGGTGAAATGAAATCTAGAATTTAATTGATAAATTTACTTTTATTTGCACTCATTAATTCAAATATGTTTATTACTTTAACGAACAGATTATTTTAACTATAACTTTTATACATGTTTGCTATTTAACTTCTTCCAATCTGTGTTATTGTATTAAGGATCTTTGGAAACATGAGAATGTTGCAGTCATGATCAAGCATAATCCAATGTTTACAAAGGAAAATATATTTGACTACCATCAATTAAAAATATATACTTAAAAATATATTTATTCAAGGAATTATGTTTATTGACGTGAGTGCACAACCAACTTTACACCGTTGCCAGACTATGAGCAATATTTATTTTTCAACAATTTTTTTTAAATTGTTCAGATAACTTGAATGGACTATAATAGTTAATGCTGCGATATGAATATGGATCTGTAGATATGTAGGCCTACATCATTCACCCTGACAATGATATACAAAATTATTTGAAATTATAAATAAATGAATACCACATGTGTGAACGTAGAACATTTTAAAATTTATATTTTTTGTTGGTAACGGCTGTATTTCCTAATATATTTGTAAATACTTTATTCAAAATACTGGACTCAAAAGTCCTTCGGTTTAATAGTGATGAGTAGCACTCTCCACACAATAATTACAGTATTTACTGTCTGATTTCTAATTTCAGTAATAAAAATGAAACACTTTCACATTTGTTTGACAGCGCACAAACAAAATTAATATCAGATTTTAACTATTTATAAATTTATTAAAAAATAATAATACGTCAATGTGTTTTAATTTAGTAATTGTTACGTTTGTCTTAACCATTTTTTATGTTGTTAATTTTTTGTTCGTTGTCCTACTTAGTTGGGTTTGTGTGCGTGTTTTAGTTATGTGTAGGGACTGGAAAAATTCACGTTTTCGATGGCCTTCAGGATATACTACACAGGCTTCAGTATACTCGGGAGAATAATGCCTTTTTATTGGCTGCTGACTTGTGAGTCGTCTCAACTGGTTTGCCTGTGATACGATAATTCTTTGGTTGAGTGTTTCCCATCGGCCCAGAGTCATCCAGATGAACAGCGAACCAATAACAAAAGCAGCTTACAGGTATGTGTATTTGGATATTAGCGTATCGCGAAATGAATCCGCGAATTTTTCCGGTCTCTAGTTATGTGTATGTTTTTGTCCGTATGTGCGTTTCGCCGTCCTTTAAAAGTTTCCCAACTGCTGGTAGGCATGCAACAAATAAGCAAGAGAAATAAGGTAAACAAGAGCCATCGAGTGTGTACTCGCCGACACCCTAAGCTCATCGAGCGGAAAGTACAGGCCCAGCAAAGAAAGAAAGAAATGAAATGCTGGCGGGAGCTTCACAGCGGGCTGATTCTTTTGTCGGAGGAAGACGGACGAAACGCGCGCGCGCCTATAGGCCCTTGTTGCGCCGACGGCGCGGCGGTAGCGAACATCGCCAAACCGCCCGGAACTAATTGGACTTATCGGAGAGAAGCGACGCCGACTCGCGGGCGCGCAACAAGGGCGCAAGTCGTGTCGCTACGTTCGGCTGTGCCAATCGCGGCGTTCACAGTCCGCAAGAGTCGCTGGTCTTTGGCGTCTCTATAGGGGACTTTGCAGAGGTCTTCCCGGCTCCCTCCCCCTCTTTTGTGCACGTATGCCTGACCCCTCCCCCCCTTTTCCCATTCCATTTGAAAAACATTTCGAGCCACGCCCTAGCGACTCCATCATTCTACAATTTGCGTCGATCTCTCGAGGGCTGTCCATCTTTGTCCGTAGCCCGTCCACCGGCTGTGAGAGATGTAGGATTCCATAGACAACGTGGAGACGAACCAGCAAACTACTTTTAGCCAGTAATTTTCAGCTTTGGTGGCTCTAGGAAAAAAAAATATATAATGTTTATTGGGAGGGAAATATAACTAGTGAAACAAACCATAATAAAATAAAATAAATTTAAAAAAAAACTGTGGGTTTCAATAAAGTGTTACAATTATTAATAAGCTATAGACTAGCAAAATTAGGGTTATTTTTTTGGAGAGAGGCTTATGCCATTACGTGGAAATTACCACCCCTTCCCCCCAAATCACCCCTTCGGTAAAAAGAGCAGGCAATCACTAACAGATACAAAAGGATACAATAAAGCAAAAAGTAACAACATATAAGGCCTAATTAAACACAATAACAAAAAGAAAACACTACAACAAATAACAAAAAACAACAAACAACAAGCAACAAGGAACAGGAAATGTCGCTTGCGGCGGATAAGACCAGGAACCCCAGTCCCTACGGTTTCGCTGGATTCCCATTCGACCATAAGCAGTTTTGACATGCCCGAGGATCAAGAAACAAATAACAGCAATTGGAAAATCAAAATGGCCCAGGCACACGCATACCAGCAGAACGGTAAAATATGGCAGTAGCCGATGTTAAAATAGACACCGACTTACATTTGCAAGACTCTGTTTACAATGTAGGTATTGGAACTGCATAAACAGTTAACAATCACGATTCTTCTCTCAGAGCATTTGTTATTTATTAGAAATTAAATTAATGGCCTACAACAACGGACCTAAGTAATCAGTAGGCCTACTTTCTGCAATTGTCTACGCCTGTGACTGTGATGATGACGATTTCGATGAATCTTTTCAACTGAATAAAGAATGGTGCAAAATAAAAGTAAACTTCAGCTTGCGTACTCATCATACATCTTATAACTGGTTATTATTAAAAATATTTCTACATTTACTTTTCATGCAATATAAATAATAAAATAAAAAAATTGAAATCTCTCATTTATCTTTAAATTCATAAATTTTCTTTTGTGATAAATTTCGTAGCTGGCCATGGACAATTTACCTGTCGGAGTGCTAACTCTTTTGTAGATAAACGGGCATTTTGTCATTCTTTGCTAATCGTAAGCCAAATACCGTATCGAGAAGCGAGAGAAAGAAACGGTCTACATTCTACAGCTTCATTAAAACTACAATAAAATCATTCTACCGCCTGTCTGTGGTGGACACAAGATTTTTTTTTCGCAACGAGATTAAAAAGAAACACGTGAGCCATTCTTTCAGTACTCGTCAGATATGTGTAACATCTAACCTCGGTAAAGAGGAAATTAACGTGTTACCATGTTGCAAATACGCTTATAATTCGAAACTCGGACCGTGATAAATATACGCAGATTGTGTTTTGAACATGATATAAAAGCGAATCACGCGTAGTTTCCACACATACCGCTAGAATTCGCTGCCGTCGACTATCGATAAGCAATATTTTAATCTATACTTATAATGAAACGGCTCCGATTAAAGCGAAATAGACTGTAAAAAAAAATATACAAAACTCCGGTTTTTTTACCTGTTCATCTTGTTTAAAAATTAACTAAAAAGTTAATATTACAAAATTTCCCTTTGGCTTTGTGAACTTTGGTTTGCGCCATCCGCCACACATGGCAGCAATGCGGTTACACATTTCCGTTCCATGCGGCTTCCGTTACTTTCACGAAACTATACCTACCAGATCTAACGAGAGCTAAGACGTTACACATCAAAAATTAGAAGTTGTTTATTACGTCAACCACAAAAGGGTTTGGTCTGCCAGTTACATCATCATTCTCAACACGCACGAGACCCTGTGTGGTTGGTATCCGAGGTGTTGTAACACTTGACTTCTTTTAGTTTAAAATAAAAATGTCCGTCACGTGATGCTACAGAACACGCAACGTTTCCAAGGATGTTAAAGCTGAAGTCAGATTTTGGCACAAAATCAGAAAGTTTATATCCAACAAAAACACTATAAAAATCTTAAGAGGATACCATCCTCTAATTAAATGTTAAAGTTCACAACTAAAAATGTACTTGAGAAAATTTGAAAGGCAGTTCTATTTTTGTGCGATAGTGCTGCTATCTCTAATACAATTTTTTTTCCGTGACAATTTTTTCGATGGTTGCGATACATACGCTAGAATGCGCTGCAACCAGTTTATACACCCCCGCGCAGGGATACAGGTTTTTATTAAAACATCTGCCGATTTGATCCCTTACTGGGACACGTTCCAGAATACGGCCTACTACCCTACCCGGACCGCCCTTAACGTCTGTTGTCATGTAAGTTGTAGTTTATGAATACACGTGTTGAAATTATTATTTTGTATATTTTTTTTTCCAATTCCAAACCACTCCAAAAAAACGGGGGGGGGGGGGGGGGGGGTCTGTAAAGTCGGTTTACGAACGATAATTTTACGTGATAACGTCATAAGAAAACACTAATGAAAAATTGCATCTACTTTTTAATTTTCAAATATTATTTACATTTTTTTTTGCAAATTTAATTTAAATAACTTTGTTTAAATATAATCACGAACAACTAGTTAAAAAAGCCCCGCCTTAACCTGTTTGATATTATAGAAGATTTTCTCGCACGGTGGTTGGCCTGGTTCTTGCACGCTCGGCTCAGGCGGAACGTGACAATTTTTCGTGCGTGCAGCCGACGTTCATCGGTTTATAAGACGTTATCACGTCGAAAAAAAAAAAGATTGAATAAATATATTTGCGTGTGGCCTGCAACACGCGCGCAACTACCCACACCCCTCCCGCCGGCAGAGATGGACTCGCCCGCCCACTGCCTCGTGTAACCGCTCCGCCCGCTTCACCGCTTGGAGGTGGCGAGGGGTTGGTTGTTGAATCAATTGCCGGCATTCTGCGTCGGCCGGGAGTCGTTCGTTATCATTGCCCGTGCGGCCAGGGGGGAAGGGGGGGGGAGTGGGGGTGGTTTCCGCCCCCGGTTGCCCCTGATCGCGTCTAAGTCGCTTATCGTTGTCGACCAGCGCCGCACTTTAATTGGCGGGTGCTCGCCGCGTCACGCTACCAGCTACCAGCTCTGCGTGTATCACTCCGCGCGCTGGTCACGTGGTGTCCAGGGGCGCATCGCACGTCTTCAAGCTTCAAGCTTCAAGCGTGAGTTACCCCCCCCCCCCCCCACCCCCCCACCCCGAAGCCAATGCATCCAAACCCAAACGACGGTTTTTTTTTTTTTTCCAACGGCTTCCAGAGACCGGTGGATTCATCCGGACGCGTGTATCAGGACGACGACGCCCGACCACTAGGGACTGGAAAAATTCGCGGTTATGATGCCCTTCAGGATAGACTACACAGTCCTCAGTATACTCGGGAAAATAACGCCTGTTCATTGGCTGCTGACTTGTGAGGCGTCTCAACTGGGAGACTCGTGATTCGACACTGCTTTCACCGAGGGTCTGTAATTGGCCCGCAGTCCTCCTGGTTAACAGTGAACCAATAGCAGAAGTCGCATTAAAATACATTTTTTTTTTTTTTTTGCATTTTAGCGTGTCGTGAAATGAATCAGCGAATTTTTCCGGTCTCTACCGATCGCTTCACCGTCTCGACGTCTCTGCTCGGACGGGTCCTCCACTGCTGCGGGCCAGTTTTTCTTTTTTTCTTCACAGATAATCGTTATAGACGTTCGCGCCCTTCAACACTTAACAGACTCGATCATAAAGGAACTTATTCCTATCATAGGAGACCGTGCCGAGTTTACAGCAAGTTGTAGATGGCTGGAAAAGATTGCTTGCTGAAAGTACTTCATTCGTGCAACAAGAAGTAAGTTTTACATTATTACTCTGCTCAGTGGCGTATTTACCAGCAGGCTGAGTAGGCTTGAGCCTAGGGCGGCAAATTTGGGATTTTTTTTTTTTTTTTTTTTTTTAACTGTCTTACAGAGATTCAAAAGATTTCTGTAAGAAGGTTTTCTGATGTCTTACAGATTACAGAGACAACTCTACAAGACATCTTGCCGATGAGACAGTTGCAGATCGCCGGTGAGCGCGCTGATTGGACTCTCCCGACCATTCGATAGCGGGCCCTGTACCCAGGATCAGAAGAGACACCCCCACCCTATATTACAGTCGCGTGCTAAGATTATAGTTAACTTTATTTACAAATATTGAAAGTTATAGCTAAAAACAGTTACCCTAATTTTTTTAATAAAAAAAATTAACTTCACATTAATTTTAAATTTTGTATTTCTTTAACAACAATAAAATGTGAAATATTCTTTTGTGAAAAAATCGAACCTTTAACTTACTTGTCATCAACAATCACAAGTTTTACGAACAGGTGTTTCACTTAGATTTTCAAAAGTCTTCATTAACATTTAAAAGTTGCAGTTGTGTTTGACAATATTATTATTTTTGACAGACTTAACAGCATTTGTCAATACATAACCTCCGGTTAAAGTAGTTTAGTTGCAGCATCAATTGGTACTACATCATTCTGGACTTCTTTATTAAAATTATAACTCACCAGAGAAAGCACTAGACAATTATAGGCTATATATCTAAATTAATTAATAGTAAACTTTTAAATAATGAAACGTACCTAAAATGTTATCCAAGTATAAAATTTGTAGTAAACAACACGTGTCAGCTAACTGTATTGTCAGTAACACAGGTTTTTTAATAGGCTGCATTAAAAATTGATTGTAAACTTTGTGAAAAATTACTTGTGATCGCAAGTTTCCGAGAGTGCTTTTGTGATAGATAGAGACCTGCAAAATTCGCGGATTCATTTCGTGATATGCTACAATTCAAATAATTATACCTTAGCGCTGCTTCTGTCATTGGTTCACTGTTATTCAGGAGGACTGGGGGCCAATTAGAGACCCTCACTCATAGAAGTGCCGAATCACAGGCCACCCAGTCGAGACGACTCACAAGTCAGCAGCCAATGAACAGTTGGCATTTGCCCGAGTGTGTAGAGGGTATTGGAGTCTATCCTGAAGGTCATTGAACCCGCGAATTTTGCAGGTCTATAGTGATAGACTTGTAACAGGATATTTCTACAAACTCGCAGCTCCAGACGTGTACGTCTGGCAACCCTGGACGGCGTGTCCGCGTGGGTTGAGGAGGGGCTAAGAGGAGACACTCTGCAGAGAGGGGCTTAAAGGCTCGTGCAGAAGCTCCTAAGCCAGCTGGATCATTCAGCGGCGACGATCTCCCCCCTTGAGTCTCGTAAACAGACTGTTTACAGGCCCGGGATCCCGGAGCCAAAGGGCGTAACCTCACCATAGCCTTGCCGCAGAGTTCGTCGTCGATCGAGAATCGCTCGTGTCCATCTCTCTCTCTCTCTCTCTCTTTTATCTTCGCACCTTCATAAGTAGAGACCAGGAAATATCGCGGATTCGTCTAGCCTCAGGGTAGAATTCAAAGTCATATGTTTGCTCAACCCATATTTACTTTCCTATTGGATGATCTATGACTTGATGTAATTTTTTGGACATACGCCATTGTTAAGAACTTTTACTGTTGTAGAAAAACTAAAAAACTAACAAATGAAAAATAAATAATAAAAAAGAGACAAAAAACACAAAATTAAGCAAAAATTGCTGTTGTCAACAAGGATATAAACACCACCATGGGCGTAGATCCCGGGGGGCCAGGGGGGCCCGGCCCCCCCCCCCCCCTGGAATTCATGGGCCCCTCCTTGGGGGGGCCCACTTCGTGATTTTAAAGTTAATGGTGTACACAACATATATATCAGACATAGGCGTGCGCACGGTAGGTGCCACAGGTGCCTTGGCACCACCATTAGGGTTAACGTCTTTTTGTTTTTTACAAGCAGAAATAATACATACTTACAAAAAACCGTATTATTTCCAAAAAAATATGTTTTCCTATCGTGTCGAGTTACAGATATGTGCTCATAACACTATCAGTATATCAATTATCAATCGAACCAACTACCTATACACCCGGAAACAAGCCAGGTGCAATTACTTGTGTTGTACACGCGGGCCGCGGCAACGAAACTTCTGAAATGTAAATACTTCTCCTAGTTCTCCTCGAATTACATAGAATGCGCGCTCGGTGTCCACTGTTCACTCCACTCGGCAGGCGCACGGATTAGTAGCCGCCGTCCGCCAGGTAGCACTACTGTGTAGTGTTTACTCTTACTGCTTACTCATGAGTTTACTGTTCTAATGAGTACACGAGTACAGCCTGTGTTTGTTACGTGGATCACTCATTAATTAATTATCATTTCATTTTCACTAGTTGACAGTTGTTATGGTTCGTTAATTGCTGTATCTATCTATATATATATATATATATATATATATATATATGTATGTATGTCTGTATGATGTATAAATGGTTGATTAAAATTAAAAAGCCGGATCCCGAAAAGGATTACTCGATGACTTATATGCAGTTGCCGACAAAACATTTTTGTTGTATTCCAAAAGTTAAAACTTTTGCCCACTCTTATTTGTATATTTTTATTATTTTAATATTTTAAACATTTGAGGTATGTTACAAAAACTCCCTTGATTTGTTGTTTTTAAAACTTAACATTTGAGAATGTTTTTTTCTAGCATTTATTTGGCGTCTTCAGAAAACATGTAAGTACGGTTTTTCAAAGCCACCAGCATGAATTCCGTGTAAACAATTTGTACAATTTACTTTATGGCTCAACAAAGCTTAAAACTGTAAATAGTTTAGTAGTTTTCTTGGCGATTAAAACGTTCAAAGCCATAATTTGTCATAAAAAAATGTTAAAATTTTTACATCTGTGTATTTAATGTTTTTGTTCGGAAACACCTTAAATAGCACCATTTTGCGCTTTCAAATCCAAATTTTTCCGGGGGAGGACCCCCCCAACCCCCCACTTTAGGCTCGGGTCCGTGAATGATATGGCTGTTCTGTAATCTGGCACCACCACTACTGAAGTCCAGCGCACGCCTATGATATCAGATTATTATTTACAACGATGACAGACACTTTGACATGCTTTACATTCCTACCTTCGAGTTCCGTAGTTATTTTCCCCTACCCCTTCTGCGAAAGCCATGGTATGGAGTTTTCCATTGAGAACTTTGAAACCCTTAATTCCTAGAAACCGTTCATTCCAAAGGACGAAGCTAGGGTAGGGTTCCGTTAGCATTTCCTCCCCATTGTTACCCACACTACCTTGTCCTCTGAAACGACAGTATTATAGGTTTCAGGTAGTCTGTTTTTAAAGTGGTTTTGCTCTCGTGTGCGCCAGTCTTCTGCTTTCTTGGCAAACATCAACATGGATAATTTCGTGACACGGAAGAAACGGAAAACAGAATCTGATTCTCACCTGGTAAGCTTGATTGTTTTATAAGTAGTGACTATTATTTAGGTAATATATTTTATTTAAGTGATTATGTAACGTTATTTTTTCCAGTAAATAAACAACTTAATACTTTAACAGTAATTATAGCAGAATTTAGTTTATTTACGAACTGAAACTTATATACCATTTTCTGGAATTTTTTTAGCTCATCTCCATTCTGTAAGGCTAGCTGCTCTGTACGTTACATGTGAATATACAGGGAATATTTTTTTTCCTCGTCAATATGGAATTTAAAATCACTCCCCTTTTATTATCAAACGATAATTTTCACAATTCATGGCCGATAATCACTTTATAACATTTGTTATTTGATAACTGTAACACTGCACGAGTAAACAGAAGTAAGATTGAGAAAGAAGTATTTAAACGTTACACATCCGTATTTAAGTTAATAAGGAAGCAAACGCGTCTCTTTAATAACTAATCAAGCGGTATATTTTAACTAAATAATATTCACTGCCAAAATACTGATTATACTAAAAATAAGCCGAGAAATGTATGTGGTTCAATTAGCTGTAGGATAAATTTCATAGTTCTATCTCCGAGATTTTTCATTTGTGTCATTAAGTTTTTTTTTCTTTTTTACCTGGTTGATGCCTTTACTAAATAAAATAGTCTTTAAGGGTTTTAATATGATTCGTTCATTTGATGTTTATCCGTTTATTAGCTTTGGAGCTTTGGGTTTTTAGGGCGCATCAAAAACTGTGAACAAAGAATTTCACGAACAGCATTTGAATCGCAGTAATCATGTGATGTGGCATAAAAAAAACCGACAAAGTGCGAGTCGAACTCGCGCACGAAGGGTTCTGTACCATTATCTATAAAAACGGCAAAAAAAATCATGTCTGTTGTATGGGATTGGTAGCCCCACTTAAATATTTATTTTATTCTGTTTTAGAATTTCTTGTTATAGCGGCAACAGAAATACATCATTTGTGAAATTATATTCTGTTTTCACGTTTGTTGTATGGGAGCCCCCTTAAATATTTGTTTTATTTTAATTTAATCATTTATTTTAAAGTGAATATATAACTAAATATTCTGTGAATATTTCAAGCGTCTACCTGTTGCCGTTTTCAATATCGAGCAAAAACGAACAAAAAAATCACGTTGGTTGCATGGGAGCCTCCTTAAATATTTATTTTACTATGTTTTTAGTATTTGTGTCCAACTATCACGGTTCATGAGATACAGCCTGGTGGCAGACGGATATACAGACGGAAGGACAGCGTTATATTAACGTATATTATTTTAATAAATTTTTTCATGGATATTTTATGTATTTAGGTTAGCAAATTATTCAAACATGTTTGAGAGATCATTTCTTATAGTCATTAATTAATAATTACTAAAACATATGTTGCTCTGCTTTATTGTTAATATCACTTACGTAAAAATTAAGTGTATAACATACGAGCTTATCATCCAGAGAAGACTTGTTTCGGTTGACCTCTAGCGCAAAATTTTTAAACCACAGAATTCACGGGCCCCCCCTGGAAATCCTACAGATTTGCGCCCATGAACACCACAAAATATTCCGTAACAGGAATATAGTCAACAAACAAAGAAAAACAAAGAAAAATGTACAAAGAGAGCAAAAAAAAACCACAAATGATGACGACACAGAAATATTGAACCCAAAAAAATTCAGCACAACGGTTGAAACGAAACAAAAACACGACAAAACGGAAAGAGAAACAAACACAATAGTTTTCCAAAACAGAATATAACGATAAAAAACCCCACAAATGATGATTACACAAAAATATTGAACCCAAAATAATTCAGCACAACAGTTGAAACGAGACAAAAACACGATGATCTATTACATGAAATATATATTTTTCTTTTTTAATTGGCACTACCTGATTCGCTTACTTTATCTCCTAGCTGGGCATCGTTGGCTCACGGTTGCAAAGGGGGCGTGTCCAAATGACTGCTGTCCAATTATGAACACATTGCTAGTGTGTAATAGTTTGCATTCTAATTTGAGACTGAATGAATGCGCGAAATTTCCGTATACCTATTCATAAGGTTCAATTTTTATCGGGAATCATCCAAGATTTCGAACTGTCGAGGCTGTGTGGTTCGTTTAGGAGTAGACTTTTGTTCTTTCGGCAGGCTGTGAGCTTCGAAAATACACGTCGATGTTTCCTGTGCTTGTCAGACACGAGTTCTCCGTTAATTAGGAGAAAAAAGAAAACCAAACTTTGACCTTGACCTCGGCGGCCATCTCGAATTATCTTAATCCTGGCCGCCATTTTGAAATATGGCGTCCACCATTTTGTTTTCTAGAATCTTCCGCCATTTTTTAAAATGTGACGTCACATCCACCATCTTGGTGCTCTTCCTGTATGAGTGGGCGCAGCATTGTGCCAGAGCATGGGACAATGCTGCACCACTCATACAGGAAGAACACACATTTAAAAGGAAACTTTAGGAATTTTTTTTATTGTCAGCAATATATGGCTACCTTTAATTACAAAATAAACCAATTTACTACAGAACTCGCAAACGAACAAACCTCACAGCAATACATTAGTAGGGCCATGCATATTTCGCGAAAAGATTCCGAGATTAGTTATAAGTTAAAACACTGTAGTACCGTCTGTGTTTCTTGATTGGGTGAATTTCTTTCAGGTAAATAGCAATTGTTACAACACCAATCACAGTGATTCAGTGCGGAAGCTAACGCGTCCTGAGTGGCCCGGTCAAACAAGGCAACGACTTCTCTCGCAGACGGCCGCCGATCACAAGGAAGAAATCCCTGGTGCGGGTATACCTTGTTGCGGTCTATTAGACGTTCAGATTTATTCGCGAAAAATGCCTGCCCCTATACATTAGCTAATAATGTCACCCCTTTTGTGCGTGGCCAATCAGGATAGTCCTCGCCTGCCATTGGCCGTGCAAGGAGATGTGCTCTAACATACACAAACCCATAGTTTTCCAAGGTCCAATATCAGTCTGTATGTGCCTGATGGCGAGAACAGATGTCAGTTCCCGAAACGTCGCAACTGTTGTCACTGGTAACCTGTGTTCTTCAGTGCTATCGTCGTGTGTCCGTAGTATGTACTTGTTCATATTCATTGTTGTGTTTATATGTTTGATGCGTTGTCCAGGTTCGTTGTCTGCCTGCATTTAATCCGCCTACGTTTTCGTGCCGTTGTAGATGTAGACCTTAAGGTCTACATTTGGACCTAGTCAGGGTGTATGTGTGTCAGTGAGGCGGGACTATCTGGTGCTTCTAGCGCGGAGTCGCCTCTAAGCGCAGTCTTATTCGTCGTGCACAGGACAACTGTAAAAATTTTAGCGTTGACCGTAACATTGGATGGCGTAGAAATGACGATAAAGGTATAATGTAAGTCCCTTAAGTGCTTTCAGGAATCTGTACCGGTTGTGCTGTGCTTAAAAATTACTCTGAAAAAAATAAAAACACCCTTTATTCATTCTAACTCTTCTAAAAATTCAGTTTAAAAACTTAATCAGAAATCAAAACAACTTTTAAAGTCCTCGGCGCATTCTTAAACGCTTTTCGCAAGCAGAGCCCACCTCGGATACGCTGAGCGGTTTTCAACCTGAAGCTGCGCGCATTGGGGTGGGTGTGACCTAGCCCCCCCCCCCCCCCCCTGGAGAAGGGAATGGGGCACAGCCCCGGGAGCTGTCCTGGAGGCTGCTGGAGCGATAGAGCTCGGGCAGGGGGTCTCTCCCCGGGTGTTCGCCCCCCGCCGAGATCTCTGCTGGCCCCCAGCAGCTACCGGGGTCGCCTCTTGCTTCCTCTGCCGAGCAGACACGCAGGTTGTTCGCCCCCCGCCGAGATCTCTGCTGGCCCCCAGCAGCTACCGGGGTCGCCTCTTGCTTCCTCTGCCGAGCAGACACGCAGGTTGTTCGCCCCCCGCCGAGATCTCTGCTGGCCCCCAGCAGCTACCGGGGTCGCCTCTTGCTTCCTCTGCCGAGCAGACACGCAGGTTGTTCGCCCCCCGCCGAGATCTCTGCTGGCCCCCAGCAGCTACCGGGGTCGCCTCTTGCTTCCTCTGCCGAGCAGACACGCAGGTTGTTCGCCCCCCGCCGAGATCTCTGCTGGCCCCCAGCAGCTACCGGGGTCGCCTCTTGCTTCCTCTGCCGAGCAGACACGCAGGTTGTTCGCCCCCCGCCGAGATCTCTGCTGGCCCCCAGCAGCTACCGGGGTCGCCTCTTGCTTCCTCTGCCGAGCAGACACGCAGGTTGTTCGCCCCCCGCCGAGATCTCTGCTGGCCCCCAGCAGCTACCGGGGTCGCCTCTTGCTTCCTCTGCCGAGCAGACACGCAGGTTGTTCGCCCCCCGCCGAGATCTCTGCTGGCCCCCAGCAGCTACCGGGGTCGCCTCTTGCTTCCTCTGCCGAGCAGACACGCAGGTTGTTCGCCCCCCGCCGAGATCTCTGCTGGCCCCCAGCAGCTACCGGGGTCGCCTCTTGCTTCCTCTGCCGAGCAGACACGCAGGTTGTTCGCCCCCCGCCGAGATCTCTGCTGGCCCCCAGCAGCTACCGGGGTCGCCTCTTGCTTCCTCTGCCGAGCAGACACGCAGGTTGTTCGCCCCCCGCCGAGATCTCTGCTGGCCCCCAGCAGCTACCGGGGTCGCCTCTTGCTTCCTCTGCCGAGCAGACACGCAGGTTGTTCGCCCCCCGCCGAGATCTCTGCTGGCCCCCAGCAGCTACCGGGGTCGCCTCTTGCTTCCTCTGCCGAGCAGACACGCAGGTTGTTCGCCCCCCGCCGAGATCTCTGCTGGCCCCCAGCAGCTACCGGGGTCGCCTCTTGCTTCCTCTGCCGAGCAGACACGCAGGTTGTTCGCCCCCCGCCGAGATCTCTGCTGGCCCCCAGCAGCTACCGGGGTCGCCTCTTGCTTCCTCTGCCGAGCAGACACGCAGGTTGTTCGCCCCCCGCCGAGATCTCTGCTGGCCCCCAGCAGCTACCGGGGTCGCCTCTTGCTTCCTCTGCCGAGCAGACACGCAGGTTGTTCGCCCCCCGCCGAGATCTCTGCTGGCCCCCAGCAGCTACCGGGGTCGCCTCTTGCTTCCTCTGCCGAGCAGACACGCAGGTTGTTCGCCCCCCGCCGAGATCTCTGCTGGCCCCCAGCAGCTACCGGGGTCGCCTCTTGCTTCCTCTGCCGAGCAGACACGCAGGTTGTTCGCCCCCCGCCGAGATCTCTGCTGGCCCCCAGCAGCTACCGGGGTCGCCTCTTGCTTCCTCTGCCGAGCAGACACGCAGGTTGTTCGCCCCCCGCCGAGATCTCTGCTGGCCCCCAGCAGCTACCGGGGTCGCCTCTTGCTTCCTCTGCCGAGCAGACACGCAGGTTGTTCGCCCCCCGCCGAGATCTCTGCTGGCCCCCAGCAGCTACCGGGGTCGCCTCTTGCTTCCTCTGCCGAGCAGACACGCAGGTTGTTCGCCCCCCGCCGAGATCTCTGCTGGCCCCCAGCAGCTACCGGGGTCGCCTCTTGCTTCCTCTGCCGAGCAGACACGCAGGTTGTTCGCCCCCCGCCGAGATCTCTGCTGGCCCCCAGCAGCTACCGGGGTCGCCTCTTGCTTCCTCTGCCGAGCAGACACGCAGGTTGTTCGCCCCCCGCCGAGATCTCTGCTGGCCCCCAGCAGCTACCGGGGTCGCCTCTTGCTTCCTCTGCCGAGCAGACACGCAGGTTGTTCGCCCCCCGCCGAGATCTCTGCTGGCCCCCAGCAGCTACCGGGGTCGCCTCTTGCTTCCTCTGCCGAGCAGACACGCAGGTTGTTCGCCCCCCGCCGAGATCTCTGCTGGCCCCCAGCAGCTACCGGGGTCGCCTCTTGCTTCCTCTGCCGAGCAGACACGCAGGTTGTTCGCCCCCCGCCGAGATCTCTGCTGGCCCCCAGCAGCTACCGGGGTCGCCTCTTGCTTCCTCTGCCGAGCAGACACGCAGGTTGTTCGCCCCCCGCCGAGATCTCTGCTGGCCCCCAGCAGCTACCGGGGTCGCCTCTTGCTTCCTCTGCCGAGCAGACACGCAGGTTGTTCGCCCCCCGCCGAGATCTCTGCTGGCCCCCAGCAGCTACCGGGGTCGCCTCTTGCTTCCTCTGCCGAGCAGACACGCAGGTTGTTCGCCCCCCGCCGAGATCTCTGCTGGCCCCCAGCAGCTACCGGGGTCGCCTCTTGCTTCCTCTGCCGAGCAGACACGCAGGTTGTTCGCCCCCCGCCGAGATCTCTGCTGGCCCCCAGCAGCTACCGGGGTCGCCTCTTGCTTCCTCTGCCGAGCAGACACGCAGGTTGTTCGCCCCCCGCCGAGATCTCTGCTGGCCCCCAGCAGCTACCGGGGTCGCCTCTTGCTTCCTCTGCCGAGCAGACACGCAGGTTGTTCGCCCCCCGCCGAGATCTCTGCTGGCCCCCAGCAGCTACCGGGGTCGCCTCTTGCTTCCTCTGCCGAGCAGACACGCAGGTTGTTCGCCCCCCGCCGAGATCTCTGCTGGCCCCCAGCAGCTACCGGGGTCACCTCTTGCTTCCTCTGCCGAGCAGACACGCAGGTTGTTCGCCCTTCGTCAGCCACGGCATGCAGTCTCTTCTCCACTAACGACTACATCTCTCCACGTACATCGGCTGAATTAACATCTACGTTATAGGTAGAGACCGGAAAAATTCGCGGATTCATTAAGCGATAGGCTAAAATCCAAATACATATACCTTTAAGCTGCTTTTGTTATTGGTTCACTGTTCATCTGGACGACTCTGGGCCAATGGGAAACACTCAATTAAAGAAGTAGCGGATCACAGGCAAACCAGTTGAGACGACTCACACAAGTCAGCAGCCAGTGAACAGGATTATTCTCCCGAGTATACTGAGGACTGTGTAGTCTATCCTGAAGGTCGTCGAAAACGCGAATTTTTTCAGTCCCTAGTTATAGGTAGAGACCTGAAAAATTCGCGGATTCATTTTTCATGATAGTCTAGAATCCAAAAAAACGTTTGCCTTTTTACCGCATCAGTGATTGGGCCACAGTTTATCTGAACGATACTCGGCCAATGAAAAACCTTAAACAAAAGAAGTATCGAATCACTAGCGTCCCAGTTAACAGGTGTCACGAGTCAGTAGCCAATGAGCAGGTGTAATTTTCCCGAGTGCATAGAGGATCATGGAGTAGCTATATCCTACAGGTCATTGAAATCGCGAATTTTTCCGTTCTCTAGTTGTAGGAAATGGATATTTAAATTATTCATAACCAAACAATATCCCCCCCCCCCTTTTCTGTATGACTGTTTGTTTGTCTTGTTTGTTCCAGCATCACTCGAAAGAAAACAACCAAAAATTTTTTTTTGTTAGTTAAGCTCAAATAGCCTATACCTATAGCCTACATTAAAAATTGTGACATGTTCGAGAAATAAAAAACAAAACGGGGGTTATCTGTAAGTCGGTTTACGGACGATAATTTTACGCGATAACGTCCTAAGAAAACATTGATGAAAAATTTCATACTTTTTAATTTTCAAATATTATTTACAGTTTTTGCAAATCTAATTTAAATAATTCTGTTTAAATATAATCACGAACAATTAGTTAAAAAGCCCGCCTTAACCTGTTTGATGTTATAGAAGATTTTCTCGCACGGTGGTTAGCTGGTTCTTGCACGCTCGGCTCAGGCGGAACGTGTCAATTTTTCGTGCGTGCAGCCGGCGTTCATCGCTTTATAAGACTTTATCACGTCAAAAATCCCACCCTTGAAGAATGAATAGGGTATAAATATATTTTTTACAGTATTCAATTACATATTCGTGGCCAACATGACAAAAAGTAGGGATATTGGGTATGAATTATGGAATAATAATAGGCGGAACTCGGTTGCAGCTCTAATGTTGGGTTATTCTATTTTCAGGTCAGTTTTTAAATATATGAGAATCGCATATAAATAATTTTATTTATATTTACGCTCAAATTAGGTATATTCTACTCGTCATCTGCTATTTCTAAAATGACCGACTAATATCAATAGAATCAATAATATCAATCTTGCATGATTGATCTAGTCACGGTCACATTATCTGAGTCTCCACAGCTGGTAAAGCCCACCACTTTACTTCTAAATCTCTTTTCGAAAGAAAAAAGAAAAACTGTATCCTTACAAATATCTAGTATTGACAAAAAAAAAACAATCCTAATATGATGGGTTAAAAGTATCTGCTCTGAGTTTGTATTTCCTGATTCCCAACATAAGTGCACATTAAAAATTAGAAATAAAAATAGATTGAACCGTGACAGTGATGGCTCTTAAAGAGAGTTTCACCACTTTCTCTTGTTTCCAAGACTTTCAGCTGCTCAGCGTTCAGAGTCTGGCGATCGACACATTTCCACTGTAGGTTTGTCACGACGTATTAAGTTGAAAACATCTTTACGAAAGTCTAAAAAGCTTCCCAAAGGTCTTTGAAGTTGGGGCCGAACAACATAGTATTTATTTTAAATAGCAGAGGAAGTATTTATGCTTCAATTAACCAACCAGTCAAATTCTCATACTGTGAAATACAATATTTTTCTTTTTCCCTCCTTTCAAATAATAATTTGTGCTTTCCGAAACTTTTGGCCCACCATTTAACTATTTTATCTGCCAAATTTATTTACGTACTATAATTTTAATAAAATTATTCGGCCCACAATTTAAACAATTTAATTGACAAATTTATTTACGTATAATTTTAATAAAATTATTTTTTACTTAAAAAATATGTTGTTTTATTCAGATTCAATATTATCGATATGAAACATATCGATTCTAAAACTATCGATAAAAAAGTATCAATACTGAACTATCGATGTCAAAAAATATCGATACTAAACTATCGATATCAAAAATATCGATTCTAAACTATCGATATCAAAAGTATCGATTCTAAACTATCGATACTAAACTATCGATTCTAAGCTATCGATTCAGAAGTATCGATGTTCGAGCTGAGAGATATGTACGTGGAGACATGTGTGTGACGCACGCCTGCCCCGTGTTGCAGCCGATGGGATGCGCTGTGGGGACCGCGTGATCTCGTGCCCGGAGGCTGCTGGACCCAAGGCCGCAGCCGGCGCGCTGCTGGGCTGACACGCGGACAGCGCGGAGGTAACGACCCGTCACGCGACCCGCAGCCAATCAGAGCCCTGGCTTCTGGCGGTCCGACTCCATCGCTACCAGGACTTATTTACTATGTGTACTCACTAAAGTACTAAACCCTGTCTTGGACCTGATTTACAGTAAGGATTTTTTTTTTTTAAATATTACCCATCTTGCTAAATTCATTAAACAGTTAATACCTTGGTAAGCACCATCCGCCACAGATAGCAGCACCGTGTTTACACATTTCCGTTTCACGTGACTTCAGTTCCACTCACGCAACCACACCTACAAAATGCCGTATGCCGAGAGCTAAGATGTTACGCATAAAAATATCTTAACTGACGTGTTAACGTGTTCATTTAGTCTCACAGACTTCAGTAATTATTCTGTAATATTTTTTAATACCCTACATGCGTACATGATTGCTTAACAAATCAAACTGCCAGAATGTGTGAATGACAAACTAAACTGAAGTGAACGCGTGCTAATAACATCATGTCAGTGTTAATTAGACTGCAGGTTGTCGCTCTACCACTCTGGTTCTGGGGTAGAGCGCCTGCCTTGTGACTTGTAGGACCCGGGTTCGCGCCCCGGCTCCTCCAAGGCGGATTGCCCAGACGAAATGGCGGCATTTTCTCTGGTATGAATACAATCCCTTGCAACAAGTCAGGCTACCAAAGAAACGGTGGGTGGAACAGAAAAAAACCTTCCAGGTGGCTTCCAAATGGGGAGCCCGTTTCTTTTCTTGGGCTCCCCATGCGGTGGCCATTCCGGGGGTTTCTCCGGGGGAACGGAGTTTTGCAAAAACACTTTTTAGTTTCGTATAAGATGATTTTATAATTTTCATCCGATCAAACAGTGGCGAAACGGTTGGTCAGACAATCTGCCGGCTCGGGTTCGATACTCACTGGTAACGTTTTATTTAAATTTTTATTTATAATAATATACTATTAATCAAAGAATATAACTATGTTCAAACAGTTAAACTAAGTACTACATATTGTGAGGATTCGAATAAGAAAACAAACCACACTCTACAGTAATTAAAATTAAAAACTGTACTATTTAAAAAAAATCCTGTTCAAATATATATATATTTAATTTATGTATTAATGGTTTAATATAGTGGGAAATGAAAACGTAAAAGACGAGCAGCACCAGCTGGTATCGAACCCGAGTCGCCGGACCGCCACTGCTTTACGTTCCTGACTTGAAAATACATTAAAACATCACTTAAAATTTACTAATAAATTCGGGGAAAAAAATTAAGGCATTTGCCACGCACCAAAACGAAGGAACATAGGCCTATAGTAATCTGGGGAAAAAATTTCAAAAATTGAGACGGAATGAGGAATATTATACCTATTTTGTAGGAAACTCCCATTTGACACAATGTTAATGAAGGGGACGCCTGCTACTAGCGCCGCTAGTTCGCAGACCGCCGCAAGCTTCACTAAGCAGAGGAGACACGCCAAGGCAGAGGAGAGGAAGTTGCCAGACCTGTCTGTATGACTGTATGACCGTGGCCTACATGACGTTAGTTCGACTATTGGGTTATTAAAAATCTAGAGTGTTATTGGTAGAGACCGGAAAAATTAGCGGGTTCAGTGACCTTCAGGATAGACTCCAATATCATCTACACACTCGGGAAAATGCCAACTGTTCATTGGCTGCTGACTTGTGAGTCGTCTCGACTGGGTGGTCTGTGATTCGACACTTCTATGAGTGAGGGTCTCTAATTGGCCCCCAGTCCTCCAGATTAACAGTGAACCAATGGCAAAAGCAGCACTAAGGTATAATTATTTGAATTTTGGCATAACACGAAATGAAACCGCGAATTTTTCAGGTCTCTAGTCATTGGTTTTCGCGAGTAGAACAGGTAAAGTATCCATTGACATTCAAAACATAAATTTTTGAACGCACTGTTAAATATTTGAAGGGATTCGTTTTAACACCACGCAAAAAAAAAAAAAAAAAAAAAAAACTTGCGAGTACATAAATTATGTGTATTTAATCTCCACTTGCGTGTTTTGATTGGACGCTAAAAGCATGACGCTTTGCGTTAGGCATTTTTCACGCTACGCAGGCGTGCATTTTAGTTGTTTTTTGGTACAAAAAAAAGGGGGGGGGGGGGTTAATGTGGAACAATTGGGAGTTTTGGCGAGAGAGGGATGGGTTCGAAATGAAAATGCTACTAGACCTACTCGAATTAGTGATGGGTCGTTCGTTAACGATTCGTTCAAAAAGAACGAATCTTTGAGAGAACGAAATCTTGCGATTCGTTCGCGATGTAAAGAACCGGCTCTTTGAGAGCCGGTACCTTGAAAGATTCGGAAGAACGAAAACGCGGAGAGAACGAGAGAACGAGATGAGAGAACCGGCCACGCGCCCGGTCTGATTCGTTCGTGAAATGATTCATGACGTCAGGAGTCTGAAGAATTAGTAATCACAGCGTGAGCATGTTCATAAGAGCAAACGATAACTGATCAAATAAAATAGGGTAACATGAAAAGTATCTATACCTGAAAATGTCAACTGTTAAGTAGTGGTTTAAAATTGCGTTTTCACATTCACATACACAAATTTGGGGGGGGGGGGGGAAAAAACATGAAATAAAAATAACAGGGAAAGTAACTACAAATGTTCACACTTACCATTTAGGTGTTAATTAATGTACCTACTTCATTTTTCTCTCTTCATACTGAATCGCAGTAGTAGTATTCAATTTTTGTCTTTTTTTCTCTAAATGTGTTGGTCTACATGTAAACACTTTACTCTCTCTAGAGTGTAAATAGCCTGTATATTAATATTTGTAACTTAAAAAGTAATACAATATAAATAATCTTGTTTCATATACGCAACTGTGATTCACTGGCTACGAAAAGCAATGTTCAAGTACTAGCTATAATAGTGCGATTACAAATTAAAGTTAAGAAAGATCACTTTCGTACCTAACATTCTTAGATTTAATGCTCCCGTATTATATAGAATCACTGCATGAAGCATTTGCAGCGATCAACAGTCAATAATTTTATAACAGTCAGTATACAACTAGACGTTTGAAATTTCATTTACCCATGCAGAGTAGATAAAGATAACCACCCACGCGATCCAGCCTCCTCTCGTTATCGGGTCACGCGATAACGAGGGGAGGCTGGAAGCAAACACGTAGCCAATACTCTAAAGGATGAACGAGTTACGACACCTGATAAAAGAGCCAGATCCTATTCACAGAAAAGAACGAAATGACCGAGATGAACGAATCGTTCTGAACGAATCTTTCACGGAACTGATCCGAAAGTACCGGTTCGGTCAAAAGAACCGTTCTGCCCATCACTAACTCGAATATTAATCTGGCGGTAATTATGATGGAATTACAAGCGATAATTGGGAACTAATCTGCCGGAATCGCGGCTCGCTCGAACACATGGCTCATGTTCTGCCGCATGACCGCCCAGAACAGTGCTTGTTCATTTTGTTCCCGTGTTCAGGACTCGCGGGCGACTGCAAACAACTTGTGCGACGAACTGATATTACTCCGCTCCAGAAATAACAGCTAGAGACCTGAAAAATTCGCTGGTTCATTTCTCGATAGGCTAGAATCTAAATACATTTGCCTTTTTTTGCTGCCTCAGTGATTGGGCAACAGTTTATCTGAAGGACTCTGGACCAATGAAAAACGTTCGACAAAAGAAGTATCGAATCACAAGCTTCCCCGTTAACACGTGTCACGAGTCAGTAGCCAATCAGCAGGTTTAATCAGCTCTAGTACATAGAGGATCATGGAGTCTATCCTAGAGGTAATTGAAAACGCGAATTTTTCCGGTCCCTAGTAATAGCCTACTCTTATTGGTGGTAGAAATTGATGATGTCTGCACAGTAAAAGGAACTATGATGGTTATTATAACAAAATAATGTTCGCAGGCTTTCACGGCCATTGTCTGAAGTATAGCTTGGCTTCTGGGTTGTAGCCGCGTCCTTGGCGAATAATTCACCGATGATGACGACTGCAATGTCGACCGAAACGTCGGTGGATTATTCGCCAAAGACACGGCTACAACCCAGAAGCCAAGCTACTTATATTGTAACAAAATTCGTAAAAAAATAAACCCTTAAAATATATTTTTTAATGTCTTGGACGAAAATTACAAGAACTACAAAATAACTCGCTACAATAGCTAACATCTGCTAAGGAATCAGGAGGAAAAAAATGTTAGCAACTTAAGTGTTGGGAAATAAAATCATTCAGTTAGAGTACAGTATTGTCAGGTAGGCGCAGCCCACAATTATTACCAACGAAGCAGAACGACAGAGAATGTAGACTGGATACATGACGCATTAGACTTTGTGTCATTTTCGTTTGGACATGCACCGCAGTAGACCAAATTTCACTATCTTTCGTCATTCTTGATCTTATTATACGTAATTCATGAATGTACTTTTTTTTTTTACGTATTCGCTTCTGCTTATGGTTAGATGGCTATTCGACAGCTAGTAATATGCAAAATTGTTATGTCGTTGAATTTCGTGGAATCAATAAAGGCATTCGACAATTTACTTTAAAGAGCTCGCAGCTCGACCGGAAGACTGCCGGTGATAATAGCTACTCAGTTCTCGTGTTAGTAGAAGTAAACAGGCGGTTCGCACGCACCACGCAGTAAACTGCTCCGGCACGGGACCGCGTAGAGCTCAGCTGGCGAGCCGCTAACAGGATTGATTTTCTTCCCCAGGTGGCCGCCAGGGGCAGCACTGCTCTAAAGACTTCCCCTCCACCCTCGAGTCTCCCCCCTCCACGGAGATAAAAACCTTCTCTTCGGCCCCTCCCCCCCGAGGGGGCGGCGTTGTGAAAAGAGCCGCACCAATGGCAGGCGAGAGGCGGGGCGCCCGGGAGGAGGGGCCCCCTCTTGGCCACGCCTCCTCCGGGATCGGGGTGGAGGGGGGGCGGCGCCAGGTTTCCAGCGACGAGCCCCCATTACCACCGCTTATTTCCCGCCGGGGCGAAGAGTCGAAGGAGTCGCTTCTAAGCCCTTCTTAACGACGGATAATCGCCGTCACAAGCCCCGGGCGCTGCCGCCGGCCGACAACAGGCGTTATCCCTACCTGCTCGCTATAACCGGGTCAATAATCACGCGACTGTAATCACTTCACCGCGAGCTCCGCCCACCCTGCAGCAAGTGTCTCGCGCCATCGCTTCCTTTCCTTTTAGACACCCCACACGTTACCTTTGCAGTAGGTAGGGTCTAGTGTGTGTAGATTCACCAGCAAAGCGTGTTTCAATGTTTTAATTATTAACTTGTATCTGCAGACGGACTAGATTTCAAATCCGATTGTAAAAGCTTTTAATATGCCAATTTAATTTAGCCGAAATCACCTTAAGAAAATTTGGTGCCAAAAATAATATCCATGTAATGGTATGATGGAGGGGGTGGAGAGATTATTCAAACTGGCGAGTAGTACGAAAAGAAAATGACTCCTCGAAACCTGTCGCCTACACTTAGTAACTAATCGAGCGGCATAATCAACAGGCATTTAAGTTTCGAAACAGCACAGTGTATGTAGGTCATTACGTTACGTTTCGCAGAATTACGGAAAATTAAGTTCTTATCAATAACATTATTAGGGCCCGGGAAAAATTAGCGAACTCCTGCACACTCGAGCAAACGTCTGTCACCTTTCGTGAAGCGTCTCAAATGGGTTATAGCTAGAGACCGGAAAAATTCGCGGATTCATTTCGCGTTACGCTAGAATTCAAATAAGCACACCTCTAAGCTGCTCTTGTTATTGGTTCACTGTTCATCCGGACGACTCTGGGCCGATGGGAAACACTCAACCAAAGCAGTATCGTATCACAGGCAAACCAGTTGAGACGACTCACAAGTCAGCAGCCAATGAACAGGCGTTATTTTCCCGAGTATACTGTGTAGTCTATATCCTGAAGGTAATCGAAAACGCGAATTTTTCCAGTCCCTATGTATTAATCTTGTGCGCAATGTACAGTCTATTTGGTCACTACTCTGTTGTATGGTTGAACATTCGTCCTATAATCGAATATCGCGACTTCTCAACTGACGTGTAGGCCTAAGCAACGGAATTTTCAACAACCGACACAGACGCATCGATAAAACAAGATCGCAAAAATATTTCCAAACGGTCATGGTTATTTTGATTTCGGGCATTCTTTTTTTATTTCCTAACAACATACAACCAGCGAAAAATATCCTGACACAACAATTGTCCTCTAGGAAGAGTCACATGACCACACGCAGGTTCTTTGGCCACATTGTGTCAATATTCAGTGGAGTTATGTGAAATAAATCGACCATAAGGTAAAGTAATTAGGTACTACAGTGCATTACTAGTTTTTCCTACTTGTTTATGCACACCATTTAATGCAAGTAACGTATATTTGTGTGTTACATCGTAGTATTTTGAAATCATTTTATAACACCACATTTTTTTTCTAGTTTCATATTATTTGTGCATTTAAATAAGTTACCGTTTTTATCTATTGGACTGCAACTTTTAGTTTGAAAAGTACTTCAAAGATAGCGCCAAGTTCTTAATGCTTTAAAGAACCAACAAAATTAAAAATATATACCTATAAGTAGGGACACCTGTATTTCGCAATTTCATTTCATGTCAAGGTATTTCACAAAACACTAGCTTTTTCTAAGAGTCGTGGCAAATTGTGAGGGTGCAGCAGTACGGTGACCACATTCTCATTGGCCCCGTCAAGAGCGGGACGACACCTCTCACTGACCTCAGCCAATAACCACAGGAGAAAAGCTACAGTATTTTGTGAAATACCTTGACACGAAATGTATTCGCGAAATACAGGTGTCCCAACCTATAAGTATATCATTGATGCCATGTTCGTCCCAACGAAATTTTCCCGGCTAATAAATTATAGGTATTTTTAAAGTTGCTATTCTATTTTGTTATGACTATTCAAGTTACAGTCACTACCATAAAGTAAATCCCCCATGGGTCCGCCATCTTGAAGACTTCGCCTCGTGGCTATAGCACGCGCATTAGACTTTCAACCTGTCAGGTTTCCACTCTGTAATGCCCGCTTATTTCAATACTTTTCTGGTGCATACTAAAATTTCACCCTCAACACGCCTAAAGAAGTATAGGCCTAACCTCAATAAACAATTCTCTCATCTCGTACAAATCTATAATTAGGTTTTAAAAAGGGAGAATTATCTTTACTGTTTATCAACAATGAATACTTTTCATATATTTATCACGCTCGGCATTGTTTTAAAGAATTATACTTAAGTTAAATTTCGTGTCATATTCCTAGTGCTTCATCCTGTGCTTTTTGTCATTGTGAGTGATTCAATGAAGTATCTCTCATTTGATTGATCAAGTGTTTGATAGAGTTTTACGTCTGAGATTATAGTGGGCTCTGAACCTCTTTCCTGCCGATATATTGCTCAATCATTTTAGCCACACCGTGTAGCTGGGACTACGAATGACAACGATGCATCAAGAGGCTATATCAAAATTGATATTTCATGTTCAAAATATCGTTATTTTGGATTTTTATATGGATATTTCATTTCAGTCATAACAAAACTAAACAAAATATTAAAGTAAAAAAAGAGGAATAAAAAACTGAAAAATTACTCTCTTTTTGCTAGTAAGACCCAAACTTGTTTTAGGTAATTTCATTATAAAAGTTTAGATATACCTATCATGAATTCAACACTAAGAACATATGTTTAAATTATAATTGTATAATAAGCAAAGTATGGGTAAACGTTTCGGTATAATGACAACCCGATTTATCGAAAATATCTATATATTCAAGTCGATATTATATCGGTAACGATATCATACGAATGACACATCAAAAGACCGATATTTCGATACGTGGAAAACTGTGACATCCCTACACTGTTAAAAATTTTCACCTTAAATTTACTAAGAACGCTGGTTACAAATTATACAGAAGTTCACTTTCTTGAACGTGAATCCCAAAGAATATTCTGGTATATTATCAAAACATTTAAAAACTGGTTTAAGTCTACAGCAAGAGTACTTTTCTCTTGTCCACTTGTGAGATTGCCTTTGTTTGGAACGAAATATACAACGGGGAATTCAAAATACGGTATAGTATATACGAAGATTCAGTTATTTGAAATTATGACGAACTCTTCTTCGGTTATTTGAAATAAATTCTTCGTTAAAAGGTCCAAAAATATACTGTAATTTGTAACAGTGTAGTTAGGATCGAAGCAACTCCCGTCGCCAGATGAGCGTGACCCGAAGTAATCCTGAAGACCAGACCACAAGCACAACACAACACATATACATAACATTTGAACCCCATGTAATACAATCCGACTAGCTACCTTCGTACAGTGTGATAAGCATTAGCACAATCCCGGTATTAGTATCAGACGTGATCGATACCTACTATGCTAAAACCCTGATGTGTTTTCAGCCAATAAAAAGCTCTGAACGTCCTACTAAGCCGTCATTTGAGAACAGTATCTATTTAATCAACAATAAAATGTGTGTGTTGACTGGTTACCGAATATTAGTTTCTTTTGTCTGTTATGTCCACAAGATGTAGTTAACTAAAAAAAAAAATAATAAAATAAAAATCACGGACCAACTATCGAAGGAGAAAATAAAATTATTCCGGCCTTTTATAGCCTATAGTAATTTATATTTCTTTTAAAACAATTTTTTTTTCACATTATAACTACCAACTAACTACCTAAATCATCATAATTTTATCAAAGGCTGAAATAACTAAAACAAACAATTAAACGGGGTTAGGTTTATTTTCGTCGTAGCCAGGCCGCTCTGCTAGTTCGTGTTGTGAAAGTGTTTATCGCTGTAACCAATGACAGAATCTTTTGCAGCCACGCGTAGCAGGCTCGGAACGAACTTCGCAAGCGGCAAGGCAATAAAAAAAACCTTGCTAAATTCAAACTCGGATTGAAAAAAGAACATCTTTGGAACACCTACTTACTAAATAAGCGGCTTACCTACTGTGAGTGACTGGTATTAATGTAATTATACTTATTATTTTTATTTATTTTTAAATACCTATTACCTAATTAATTTCCAGCACGTTTATGCCTAGGCTTAATTTTTAGTTGCCCGTAAATTAGCTTTTTGTTTGATTTTGTAATATTTACCTCTTCATCTGCGAACATTTAGTAAAAGCTTAATCCTGCTTTCTGACATATTTTGTCATCTATGATCTAGGTTATGCTTTGTGTGTGTGTGTGTGTGTAGTTTTTAAATGAGTATACACATGATGCAATAGCTGAAAATGTGTCTCCAGTGTAAGAAAAAGGCGTGTTGACTCTACTTCGCCACCAATAAAGACGAATGTGCGAGTGACTGGTTTTAATGTAGTAGCACCTATTTTTTATACCTACTATTTGCTGTATGTTTGATCACTTTCCTTTTTATGTATGTCTATGCTTAATTTTTAATTACTTTAAATTAGTTATGGTTGAATCTTTTGTAATTGTTAATATTTGAACATTAAGTTAAAATTTTTATTTGTTCTCTTAATATTTAGTCAACATCTGCTTAGGTATATCATGCTTAATTTTTAATATTCCACTATTTGATGTAATTGCAGAAAAGTGGTTAAGTGTAAGAAAAGTTGTACCGCCTTAACTTCACCCCCAATAAAGACAATAAATTAATAAATGAATAAATGATGTGATAGCTGAAAATGTGTCGCCTCCACTTCGCCACCAATAAAGACGATAGTAAACGTGTTGATTGAACGATGGTTGTCCGGGTGTTTTCGTCGCCGAGGCTACGAGTGGAAGAGAGGCGTGAAGACGGGCGAGTGACAAGGGGTAACGGTGTCTTCCAAGGTCGCGACCTGGAAGGGGGGGGGGGAGGGGGATGCCTCGTCAGCTGTCACCTGGGTGCATTAGGCCCGCCACCCGCTGCGGGCCCGTACTGCCTCGTTTCTGGGGAAAACCTCTCCCGCACATTCCAGCCAGGGGGGCCCACCCTTGAAACACAACCACCACACGTCAAGCGACACAACACAACCAAAGATTTTCAGGTACGATTTCCAGTTCACATGAATGGCTTGTGTCGAAGAAACTGAAACCCAGGTTCAGCTCAGCAGCAACAGAATTCATATCATCAAAACATCTTTGGAACACCTTACTTACCACGATCTGCGTGCGAATGTGTGTGTCTGACAGGTTTTTAATGTGATAGTACCTGTTATCTTGTTTTGGGCAAAGCGGGATTTTTTTTTTTTAGTGTTAACTTATTTCCAGCATGTGTATGCCCGTGCTTGTTCGTTAAATATTTTTTTAGTGGTTAACACCTATCTTTGAACAATTATAGCTTTATTCTGCTTGCTATTTTATTACATACCGGGACCTATTTTATCATCAGTTATGCTTGTTATGATTGAGTTGTTTAGTTTTAACGCGTGATGTGATAGCAGAAAATGTGGTTGGGTGTCAGGAAAGGCGTATCGCCTCGACTTCGCCACCAATAAAGACGATGAAACAAATGACGGCAGAAGAGGCGTGGTCTCGGTACGCACGAACACGCCATTATCTCCATGTTCCGGGAACTAGGGACGCGTATTCTCGCGTTCAGAGGTCAAGCAGGGATGCCAACACAGCCCTTTGTCGCCAGCTGACAGGCTGGCGCATTAGGCGAGTTCCTGTGGTGAGTCGTGCCATTAGGGGTTTACCAACTTCGCAGTAAACACGAAAGTGCAAGCAGCAACGAACAAAAGACAACTACCATAGTTTATCAAATAAACAAGTCACATGTCATCACCAGCTGTGCAGCTTAAAACTATAAAAAAAAACTGATAAAAATGCTCATATTTTTTCCCCACAAAAAGTATGGAATTCTCAATCCTTTTACAGTATTTAAAATAGTAATTTCGTTTCACTGTGCGATAGTTAAATAAGTGGAAATATGTTGTGTGATAAAAATTAAATCTCAGCCCTTCTATACAACCTTCCATTTCTTTAATATGTTCTAATCCTACCTCACACACAGGGATTCGAAGAAATGAATTTGTAATTATGTAGTAAAACATCAACTGGAATGGAATGGTTCGAGCACTTGGAGAGCGTGAAATTGCTTTTTAAGAAAAACTTCAAATTTTTCTCTTGTCAGATATTTCAAGAAGAGTCACACGGTTCAGTGAATTAAATCGAAGAAATATTTTATCGCGTGAAAAAGTCTCAAAAGGGCCGTTCTACAATCATCCCAACCATCCTCGGCCTTCAAACTACAAACTTCAGCACATTTTGTTCTACGTTTGCAAATAAATTTCCAGTTTTCACGCACGCGTTAACGACAGCGCTGGTCGCAGAATTTCCAAACAATCTTAGTTTCTTGCCGTGTTTTACGTTTCCGCACACTCGCGGACTCGGCAGACGGATGGCGAGACGTAAATATCTTGCGTTCGTGTCCGTCATTACGGCTCCGCATCGCTGTGTAACGGGTTCAATGCCGCGTCGCGTTTATAAACTACGCAAGGAGCGCAACAACGCAAACTAATGCAAGAAGATCGCAGTCGCTTACAAAGATCGAAATTCGCTAGACATCACTAGGGACTGGAAAAATTCGTGTTTTCGATGACCTTCAGGATAGACTACACAGTCCTCAGTATACTCGGGAAAATAACGGCTGTTCATTGGCTGCTGACTTGTGAGTCGTCTCAACTGGTTTGCCTGTGATACGATACTTCTTTGGTTGAGTGTTTCCCATTGGCCCAGAGACTACCGGACGAACAGTAAGCCAATAACAAAAGCAGCTTCAAGGTATATGTATTTGAATTTTAGCTTATCGCAAAATGAATCCGCGAATTTTTCCGGTCTCTAGACTTCACAAATCACTACAACTTTAAATTGCAAAACAGCAGAAAACAAATTTCTTCGCCCTACTTCTTCTGATAATATACTTTTTCCACGAAAAACGCATACTTACCTAGTATTCATAATATTAGCTTTCATTTTGATATAAACGTGATGCCACGAAGGTCTACTCCAAATTATTATGCAACTGCAGTAAAATAATTTTATCTCAAACAACTGATATTACATAGTTCAAATTAGTCGTCGATTAGATTTTTGTATTAAAATGCTGTGCAACCTGTTGGATTTTTTCTTTCAAGTTTGTAAAGCTTAAATGTACCTAGTCTGTATTTAGGAATGAAGACTATATATCGATAATTACATAGAAAAATATATATTTTGGATTCAAAATATCGATAATTTGGTAGGTATCGATATTTATTAACATCAATATTATGTTCCGATATCGAATTTGATTCAAATAATATTTTTAAGTAAAAATAAATAATTTCACTAAAATTATATGTAAATATATTTAAAAAAAAACCTTAATTTTTTTTTCAAAAGCCTATTCACGTTTTCACTTAACATCTTCACAAGTCTAAAATACACAAAAAACCTTCAAACTACTTAAAAAATAAAAAAAAATGGCAGAGTAATCTATGTATATAGAGCAGGTATTAGGTATTTAATAAAAAAAAATAGAAAAAAAGTGTAATCACGTTTGGTAAAAATAGCTACAGTTGTACTCAATACAAGAACTCAATACAACACATACCTACGAAAATAATATTGTAATAAGTAATAATGGTTATAAGTTTGTATATTATAATGGACAAATACATAGAAAATATCGATATGTTGACGTTGAAAAGTTTTGCCATCCGTGTGCGCATTATCCAGAAGGGTTCGTGTGTCCGGCTGGCCGAGAGCGAAATGTAACTTCAACGCACGCGAAGGAAAGGAAATCGCAGGCTCGTAAAAGCGCTCGTGAGAGGAGGGGAGAGAGAGACGTAGCGATGGCTGGCTGGATGGTGGAGTGTTAAGGGGGGGGGGGGGGGAGCGAGCCGGACCCAAGGTCTCCGCGGACAGGCGACCAGTGTGTCGGCCAGTGTCGGCCAGTGTCGCGCGAGTGTCCACGGCAGTTCGGGGACCAACTGCCTCACCGCCGCCACCACGGATCTCTCCCGCGCCAGGGGCATGCGGCAGTACCAGGTAGGCCAGGGGCTGTCCGCGTGGTCGCCATCAGGTTCCACGCCAAGTCCCGCGAGAAAACATTCCGGGATCAGCTACAAGCAGGGACCGGGAAAATTCGCGTATTCATTTCGCGACACACTAAAATTCAAACACATATACCTACCTTTAAGCTGCTTTTGTCATTGGCTCACTGTTCATCTGCACGACTCTGGGCCGATAGGAAACACTCAACCAAAGAAGTATCGTATCACAGGCAAACCAGTTGAGACGACTCACAAGTCAGCGGCCAATGAACAGGCGCTATTTTCCCGAGTGTACTGAGGACTGTGTAGTCTATCCTGAAGGTCATCGAAAACCCGAATTTTTCCAGCCCCTAGATACAAGTAGGGACTGGAAGAATTCGCGTTTTCGATGACCTTCAGGATAGAGTACACGGTCCTCGGTACACTCGGGCAAACAACGCCTTTTTTAATTGGCTGCTGACTTGTGAGTCGTCTCAACTGGTTCGTCTGTGATAAGATACTTCTTTAATTGAGTGTTTCCCATTGGCCCAGAGTCGTCCAGATGAACAGTGAGCCAATGACAAGAGCATTCTATGTGTTTTAATTTTAGCCTATCGCGAAATGAATCAGCGAATTTTTCTGGTCTCTAAGCATTGAGTCCAGCTTTATCGTCTATTGGTGGCGAAGTTTAAGGCCCGTTCTACACTGAACGTTAACGAATACGAATATCCCGAAACGTATCACTGTCGCGTCTCTGCCGCTTCCGCGATGCAGGGGAAACGTAAGAAATGACGACCAATAAGTAGAGACCTGCAAAATTCGCGGATTCATTCGGTGATAGGCTAGAATTCAAACACATATACCTCTTAGATAATTTTGCTATTGGCTTACTGTTCATCTGGACGAATCTCAACCAATTATAAACCTTCAACCAAAGAAGGATCGAATCACAGACAAACCAGCTGAGACGATTTACAAGTCGGCAGCCAATGAACTTGCGTTATTTTCCCGAGTGTATAGGGGTATGTGCAGTCTATCCTGAAGGCCATCGAAACCGCGAATTTTGCAGGTCTCTACCAATAAGTAGAGACCCGGAAAATTCGCGGGTTCATTTCGTGTTATGCTAAAATTCAAATAATTATACCTTAGTGCTGCTTCTGTCATTGGTTCACTGTTAATATGGAGGACTGAGGGCTAATTAGAGACCCTCACTCATAGAAGTGTCGAATCACAGGCCACCCAGTCGAGACGACTCACAAGTCATCAGCCAATGAACAGTTGGCATTTGCCCGAGTGTGTAGAGGATATTGGAGTCTATCCTGAAGGTCATTGAACCCGCGAATTTTCCGGGTCTCTACCAATAAGACTGCATTTCAAACTTACTAAATATAAATTTAATTAAAAAAAGATAGATAATTAAAATAACCAAGTAAGTAATAATATAACATTAGATATTCTTGTACTTGAAAACAATTTCCAACGCACGTAGAACGTAAACAAATATGGCCACCACCGCAACCAAATACTCGGGTTTCTATTGGCCGCACGGAGCAACGTAAACATTGCCGAACTCCGTACGGGCTTGTCTTCGTCTGCGTGCTGTTGTAGAAACACTGTTACGTGAGATCCCCGTCTCCGTTTACGTGTCCGGACCTTAACACGTAACCACATTTGCTGCTGTTACATAATGCATTACAAATAAACATAACAAAAAAAAAATTGGTTGTCTGTAATGTCGGTTTACGGACGATAGTTTAACGTGACAACGTCATAACAAAACATTGATGAAATGATTGCATACTTTTATGTGATGAAATGATAGCATACTTTTATTAATAAAATTGAATCATTTTTATTGAATTGTCACTATTTTATATGGATACAAAGAAGGAGTGAAATGAAATCTACAATTTAATTGATAAATTTACTTTAATTTGCTCTCATTAATTAAAATATGTTTATTACTTTAACGAAGAGATTATTTTAACTATAATTTTTATACATGTTTGCTATTTAACTTGTTCCAATCTGTGTTATTCTGTTAAGAATAGGACGATGATAGGAAAAGTAGGAAACGAATGGGAGTGTTTCAAGTTTAATGTGCCTCGAAAAAGTCAAATCGATGGTTGTTCCAATCGAGCGTAAGAGAGATAGATGCGTCGCAAGCGTACAATGAGCGTAACGGGACAAAGCGTAACGGAACAATGTGCGTAACGGGACACTTTTTAATGCGTGCAGCCGGCATTCATAGATTTATTAGACGTTGTCACGTCAAAAAATAATTGACGATAAAATTAGGTAATATTATAGAAAGAATATTTAAGCTTTAACTAAATTTCAAAGATAAGTTTTAGGTAACCATCTCAAAATATATCCAAAACGCTAATTTACAGGTAACTATAAAGTGAGTATATGCAGACACGTGCTGTAAAGTAATTAAAACACTGATAATCTAGCCTTGCAAAAAAAAAAAAAACAAGTATTAACGCATTGAATCCAGTCATTCACACATGCACATACACAAATTCAAGCAGCAGATTTGAATCGAACTGAGCGTGGTATGTAGGTGTTCCAAAGAGTGCGTTAAGTTAGTCCCTAGCTATTACCAATCAATAGGGACCGGAAAAATTCGTGGGTTCAATGAACTGTAGGATGAACTCCATAGTTCTACGTACACTCGGTCAAATGCCACCCACTCATTGGCTGCTGTCTTGTGAGACGTTCCAGCGTAGCAGGCTGTGATTCGATTAAGCTTTGGTTGGGTGTTTCTCGTTGGCCCAGAGTCACCCAAGTTAGTTGTGAACCAATAGCAGGGGAATAACTGAGGTATAACGATTTGTATTTTAGCATATCGCGAAATGAATTCGCAAATTTTTCCGGTCTCTACCAATCAAGTAATCATTTAACAATTCATTATTTTGTATGCTTTGTGTCGAGCGGTATTCTTTTGCCTCGTTAGATTTTTTTTATGGATATAAAGCTATAGTGTATCAAAATTATCACCTTTATTAACATTTTATTGTGGACATAAAAACAAATTTGGTTGTCAAACTGTTACACTTGAATATATTTTTTATTTGTGGAAAATGTTTTTAGTCTTCCGCGTGTGTATACTTTCTTGGATTATGTTGCTAGGTATTTGAAAATTCTGAGTTCTTTTCGAAAATCTAAAATGGGACGTAAAATATATTCAGTGCGAATTATAAACAAAACAAGGAAAGAATATTGAGAAAAAAAACTAGTCTGTGTAAGAAAAAAAAAGGATCGAAGACAATGCCGCCCTTCATGGTCGAAAAAATAAATTTTTGAGCATTAAGGTATAAAATTATTTTGACGAAAGAAATACACGACACAATTTATCACGAATATATTATATATGTACATTAGTAAGCAGAATTTAGGCACTATTGCACATTAAAAATGCTTATTTTATTAATATCATTTGATGGTTTTTTTTACCAGTTGTATTGATTTAGGTTGGTACGTATACAGATACCTACTACCCACACACCAAGAGACTGTCAAATAAGAAAGCCACACCATTGGAGTGACGTCACTGTCAGAGAAACCCTTGAAGTTTCAAGATCACTAAATAAAAATTATCAAATCACCATAATATTAGTTTAACCTCGGACAGTGATACACTCGGTGTCCATCATCAGAAAAATATGGAACTGCCAGGGAAATTCTAATTTCTGGAAGAAAATAGGTTACCTAGTAATCAGGGAAATATATGTTAGTCGTATTTTTGCACAGCCATCGTTTGAATGCTGGTATGTTAAGTATTTTTGAGCAGATTTGTAGTTTCTTTTTCTGGTACGTAAGGGTGAACTTCAGCACATATAAAAATAATGGTGCCATGGAAAGTGATGTAAGAAACATAAATTTTTACATTGCTTATAGAATTTGTATTACTGTGTAAGACTGATTTATCTCGCCTTTGAATAATACGCAAGTGGTGTTTGGTGACTGATGAAATGTTAGCAAGTAGCGAAAAACATTTAAAGGATTGTTTTATACGGAAATTTAACATGGTTTGATTAGTAAAAAGTTATAAATGACCAGAATAAGGCAGGAAAAAATTCAGAAAAATTAATTTTGTGGCTTTCGCTGGACACCATTATACATAAATATAGTAATTATAAATTAATTAATTATCGTCAAAATATATTTCGTAAATAAGGTATGGTAATATGGGTTTAAGTACGTGTAATAAATGTTTCCATTAAAATAATTTTAAAAATGTTATATTATTTGATTGCTATATAAATTTTGAAATGTGACGGACGTTGGAAAAACTAACGGTTGGTTTAGAAATTTACAGCGTGATTTTTTTAATTATAACCATTTGACAGTTACATTAAACGCGCGTTGTAGCCTACTTGCTGGCCTGCAGTGCGAAATGTAAACCAGTCACTACCTGAGCGTTGCAGTTGGAAGCTTACTTAATACAAAATACCTAGGGACAGGAAAAATTCGCGATTTCAAATCCCTAAATGATAGACTCCATGATCCTCTATGCACTCATGCAAATTACATCTGCTGATTGGTTACCGACTCGTAACACCTGTTGACTGTAATGATCGTGATTCGCTAATCTTCTGTTAAATATTTTTCATTGGCCCAGGGTTCTTCAGATAAACTGTGGCCCAATCACTGAAGCAAAATAATGTCAAAAGTATTTGGACTCTATCCTATCGCGAAATGAATCCGAGAATTTTTCAGGTCTCTAAAAATACCAATTAAGTTAATACGAAGTTCGATACCAGCTGTTTCACGGCCTTATTTCACGGTATTTCTGATGGATGGTTCAAATGGAGCCACTCTGGAGCTTGCGACCAATAGGAGCCGAGTATTTTGTCGCGGCGGTAGACATGTTTATTTACGTTCCAAGTACGTTAAAAACTGTTTCAAGTACAAGAATATCTAGTGTGCTACCATAACTTTGTAATGAATTTTTACGAAACATGTAGCCTATATCCTGACCGTGTTTTGCTTTCGGATATCAAATCAGATCGGTCGCCGTTTATTACGTTACGTTTCCATGAATTGTAGACAGACGTAAAGTGAAAACGTAAAAAATCTCGAGGGTGTGGATTCATTTCCGTTTTTGACGTGATAAAGTCTTATAAATCGATGAACGCCGGCTTCACGCACGAAAAATTGTCACGTTCCGCCTGAGCCGAGCGTGCAAGAACCGGCCAACCGTCGTGCGAGAAAATCTTCTAAAATATCAAACAGATTAAGGCGGACTTTTTAACTAATTGTTCGTGATTATATTTAAAAAAATTATTTAAATTAAATTTGCAAAAACGGTAAATAGTATTTGAAAATTAAAAAAGTGTGAAATTTTTCATTTATGACGTTATCACGTAAAATTATCGTCCGTAAACCGACTTTACAGACAACCCCCTTTTCTTTACGTTTCCGTATTATTGTAGCACGGCCTAAAAATAGATTAATGTTTTCCTTGTTAACAGAGCTTGATGGCGAACATAATTATAACTAATCTGTTCAACTTTGCCACGTGTTTGGCACAAGGTCCTAAATGGCGAATTGGACATGCCCCTAGCCTGAGCCTGATACGGCTGTATGGTAATGTTATAATCTTCAGTCCTCTTGTCGCGGGACGGAACTGCGAAGCTCGTGTCTGGTTTCACGCGGCACGAATGACGCCATTAATCACGGCCACGCTATTCATCTCTGTCAAGGTGGCTGCAGTTTCACTGCGGGGCTGTTGTTCGGAGGGCGATCACGTGACGAGCCAGGTCACCGTGACGCTGCCAACTGCACGGAACAAACACGCCCAGTCAACAAGCACGTTGGCTTCGTCCAAAGTAGCAACCTCCATTGTTTCTGAAGTAGCTTGGCTTCTGGATTGTAGCCGCGTTCTGGCAAATAATTCACCAACTTTTCGGTCGACATTGCAGTAGCCAACATCAGGGAGCAGTTACCTACTGAGGTTATTACCAGTAATTTATTTTCTTAACCTAAATTAAAACTAAGTCTGAGTTAGTAAAAGACTCTAAGTACGTCTCAGGCCGAAGCCTATACGCTTTAATCATGCAGGGTTTAAGCCATGCGGGAGAGGGAGCATGCATCATGTGCTAGGAGGGGGATTGGCCAGCCATGGCAGCGATTGGCGCCATGACTAGAGACCCGGAAAATTCGCGGGTTCAATGACCTTCAGGATAGACTCCAATATCCTCTACACACTCGGGCAAATGCCAACTGTTCATTGGCTGCTGACTTGTGAGTCGTCTCGACTGGGTGGCCTGTGATTCGACACTTCTATGAGTGAGGGTCTCTAATTAGCCCTCAGTCCTCCATATTAACAGTGAACCAATGACAGAAGCAGCACTAAGGTATAATTATTTGAATTTTAGCATAACACGAAATGAACCCGCGAATTTTCCGGGTCTCTAGCCATGACTAACTCCCCTCACTGACTATACTAGACTAAAACTAGATAAGTTGGGCCCAGGTAAAACCTGCATAGACACAGGGGAAAACCTGGGCTCTGACATGCGAGATGCAAAATTTCATGCATTAATATCAAGCAGGAGGCTTACGGGAAAACAGAAGGATGGATCTGGAAGAAGAGTTGGACAGAGTAGAAAAGAGTCTACCATAAGGTTCCTACCAGTTGTCCTGCTTTTATATACTCTTGCCTGAGGGGAAGGAGCTCCTGATTGACTGCTGCTGTGGGCCAATCAGAGCCTTCCTTTCTTCTGGTTGGCTGGGCTGTTTTGCCAAAAGCAGCAGCCAATCAGGAGCTCCTTCCCCTCGGGCGAGAGTATATAAAGGCAGGACAACTGGGTAAGAACCTCAGTAGGTAACTGCTCCCTGATGATGGCGACTGCAATGTTAGACCGAGACGTCGGTGAATTATTCGCCAAGGACAAAGCTACAACCCAGAAGCCAAGCTACTTCAGACAGTGGCCGTGAAAGCCAGCGAACATTATTAAATAATTTTTTTTTTGTTTAACATCCGAGGGATAGTAACGGCGTTGCCTGAGGCGAGGCGAATACGCAGAATTTTCGGGTCTCTGATAATACTTATGAAATAGTATTACTTGATTACCAATCAAGTGTTCGTGTCACTTTAGGTCGCGAAATACATTAAATACAACTAAAAGTTACTCTTATAACTTTAACTTGAACTCACCCAGTGTACGAGCAGTTACTTGAACTAGGGCGTTTTTTGGCACATCGGAACGAGTATTTACTTTTCAAGACAATTGAAAATATCCGCCACAGACACGTGTGGCTGTTAAGATTGATTACTACCCGCATTTGAATTATCCGTCGATCATCTTCTCCCTGTTTGGTTCGCCGTCTTCGGGTACTCTCACTAGGAACACCCGCAGATCGGCGGCACCCCAGTAGCGGTTGGCTGGCTGTCGTTACTGCAACGAGTTGGTGTCCGAATCCCTTAGTTTCTGTAGCTGTTGACTTCAGAACAGCCTGTTTTCACTGCGTGTTAGTGATGATGACTAGGGAATTCGCGTATTCAATGACCTCCAGGATAGACTCCAAGATCTTGTGCATACTCGGGCAAACATCACCTGTTCATTGGCTACTGACATGTGAGGCGTCTCAATTGCGAGACTCGTGATTCGACACTGCTTTGACAGAGGGTCTGTAATTGGCCCACAGTCCTCCAGGTTAACAGTGAACCAATAGCAGAAGTCGCATTAAAATACAACTATTTGCATTTTAGCGTGTCGTGAAATGAATACGTGAATTTTTCCGGTCTCTAATGATGACTGATGACTTGTTTCAAAAAGGGTCTTTTAAGATGATCCCTTTGAAGTTTCCATAACTGTTCAACTACACGACAGCCTGTATACACCGCGTGCTAGTGATGATGACTGATGAGTAGAGACCTGCAAAATTCGCGGATTCATTGACCTCTAGGATAGACTCCACAGTCCTTTAAATACTCGCGGAAATGACACCTGTTCATTGGCTACTGACGCGTGAGACGTCTCAACTAGGCTGTCCGTAATTCGGCACTTTCTTGGTTTAGTGTTTCCCATTGGCTCACAGTTCCACGGATAAAATGTGGGCCAATTGCAGATGCGGTACGAAGTTATAGTTGTTTTGATGCTAGCCTATCGCGAAATGAATCCGCGAATTTTGCATGTCTCTACTGATGAGTTGTTTCAGAGAGGATCTTGTAAGATGATCCTTTTGAAGTACCCATATCTGTATTGCACTGTCAGCCGGTGATGATGACGAGTGTTGTTTAAGAGAGAATTTGGAGATAGGGCATATTTTGAGTCTCTAGATCTGTTTAACTTTACAAAAAAGTGTTTGCACTGTAAGATATAACTGATGACTGATGAGTTGTTGCAGGGGAAACTAGAGATTATTCTTTTGGTTTTTTCGAGCCTATTATATTTAACAACACACTGATTGCTTTAAGAGCTAATGATTAAAGTTGTTTGCTTCAGAGAGCGAATATGTAGCAAAAAATCTTTTTAGAGTTTCGGTGCCTGTTAAATTTCACGATAGCCTCTTACACTAAGACCTTTTGATGACTGATGGATGGTTCCAGGTGGAACCCGAAGATCAAACAGATCTGGAGCTTCTGTGCTGTTCACTGTAAGACATCCTTATTGCACAGAGAGCGAGTGGTGACACTGATGGATGGTTCTAGGTGGAACCCGGAGATCAAACAGCTCTGGAGCTTCTGTGCTGTTCACTGTAAGACATCCTTATTGTACAGAGAGCCAGTGGCGACTCTGATGGATGGTTCCAGGTGGGACTCTGGAGCTCTGGAGCTCTGGAGCTCATGTGCTGTTCCATTGTTGCACGGAGAGCCAGTGGTGACTCTGACGGGGTGTTTCCAGGTGGAACTCTGGAGCTCATGTGCTGTTGATTGTTGCACAGAGAGCCAGTGTGACTCTGATGGATGGTTCCAGGTGGAACTCTGGAGCTCTGGAGCTCATGTGCTGTTGATTGTTGCGCAGAGAGCCAGTGGTGACTCTGACGGGGTGTTTCCAGGTGGAGCCGGGGGAGCGGGCCGCTCTGGAGCTGCCGTGCCGCTTCAGCCACATGGCTGGCTACCTTAAGTCCACGGCGCCGCCTGTCCCGCCGCACCACCAGTTCCACCCGCCCGTGCCTGCGCTCGCCTCGCCCTTCGGCCTCGCGCACGGCATCGAGTCCGTGCACCCGGCCTCCGTGGGCTTCCCGCAAGGTACCAGGGTCTCCGCCCCACCCCTCTGGTCTCCCGGGCCGTGGCCGCGTCCAAGACGTACCTGCTCCCTGTCGATGGCGACCAGCAGCGTCGACCGAAACGTCACTGCGACGCGGCCACAACCCCGGAAGCCAAGCGACTCCAGACCAATTCATACGGCCTTTTACGTTGTACCTGCTCCCTGTCGATGGCGACTGCCGCTTTCGACCGAAACGTCACTGCGACGCGGCCACAACCCGGAAGCCGAGCGACTTCGGACCATTACATACGGTCTTTTACGTTGTACCTGCTCCCTGTCGATGGCGACTGCCGCTTTCGACCGAAACGTCACTGCGACGCGGCCACAACCCGGAAGCCGAGCGACTTCGGACCATTACATACGGTCTTTTACGTTGTACCTGCTCCCTGTCGATGGCGACTGCCGCTTTCGACCGAAACGTCACTGCGACGCGGCCACAACCCGGAAGCCGAGCGACTTCGGACCATTACATACGGTCTTTGCGTTGTACCTGCTCCCTGATCGCCTGTGTTCGTTCTGGATCAACTGTAACACCTTTGTGCGATTACCAAATGTCCAAGAAAATAAATTTCAGAAGCAGCAAATTTTACCTTATTTGTATTTAAAGTGAGGCCTGCCTTACGCATTCTTTCAAGGACAAGTGTCAGATGCTGGATGATGTGTTCCTCAAAACTTTCTTGAATAAATTACAAGATCATCTAAATAATTGTAAACAAATTTTAAATTTAAAATCTCCTACTACTTGTTCAAGAAGTCGTGTGAGTACTTGAGCACCTGTGAGATACCACCGACGCGTACCTGCTTCCTGTCGATGGCGACTGCCGCTTTCGACCGAAACGTCACTGCGACGCTGCCACAAACCCGGAAGCCAAGCGACTCCAGACCATTTCACTAGGTCTTTACGTTCCGTCCAGTCCCAGCACTTTGAACCGGCACACATGCACCCAGTAGGACCTTTGTTTTCCATAACCTCAGCTCATTCGTGAATTTCGAGTTCACTCCAGGAAAACCCGGTGAGGCGTCCTTACAGTTGGCTAAAGGGAAGGAATCAGTCATAGGTAGAGTTTATGATTATTTTATTATTTTTTCTTTGAAATTGAATTTCGTTTTTTTAAAGATGAGATTTCTGTATTATTTTTATTCCTTAAAATAACATACTTTTTAACAAATAGTAAAATTAATATATTTCTTTGCACTTATTTCACCAAAATTATTAGTAATAACAATAAGCATGTCTGGAACATAACCACCCCAAAAAATCAATCGGCAAATTTTTGGCTTTTAAAAAAATTGTGCCAACGTCATTAATGTAAAAAAAAAAACATGTTACTAATAAAAGAGATGCAAACATATTTCTAATTTGAGTTTAAGTTTTTTCAAATTGCCGAATGGTTTTTTTATTTTTAGTTATTTTTTTGGTGCTAAATTGTAAATTAAATTGCATTTCTATGTTATATGGTGTTATTGACACACTTTGCGGCTTTTATTTTTTGGTTTTATTCAGTTCACCATATACCTAATATTGTCCCTATTTTAGGTCATTAGAGAATGTATCACACAACTGCGTGGACCAGGGATGCTGGGGAACGAATTACCCTCAGTGTATTACACAGGGTAGGCCTATCCCTAAAATAATTTCCCAGTTTTAATGGTATATAAAAAAACGTTTAAAATAGACTATTTAAAAATAATTATAAATCAAATTGAAGGTAAACTAACCCAGTTTTCCTTACAAATGTTCAATATGTGCACCTTTGGTTACACGGCACACACACAATTCTTCCCACACTTTGGTTAACATGTCCGGAGTACCTAATGGAAGCAATAGCCTCTTCAATTCTGTGTCTCAACTCAGGCAAATCATCAGGTAGCCACGGAACGTAGACACGATCTTTTACAAAGCACCAAAAGGAAGGAAAAGGGTACACATCCTGTACAGACACTTTTGGTCGGCCCATGCTTTTTCCCTTTACAAAAAACATCCGGTCGTCTCGAACTGCCTGTAACTTCGGCGGATGTTTTTTTGCCACGTGGGGGATCTCAATTAAACTTTAAACTAAACGCACGTTGAACTGAAATTACAGATTCACTCTTAGAAAATTGCAGAACACAAAGGGCGTTACGCTCAGGAGTCGACGTTTTGCGTAGGTGGCGCTGCGAGCGAGAAAACAACAAAGCCGTATTCTCGCAATTTTTTTGAGTTACTCTTTGATTGTGACCTTAAACCAACACTCTACAACGCTTACATTTGATACTATTAAAATTTATAACTGAGACTTTCTTTTATGGCCAGACTATACTGGGAGTGAGTTCCGTAAACCACGAAAAAAAAAAAAAAAAAAAAAAACCGATACCAGAAATGGTTGGATCGGGATTATGAGCTGGGTCCTTTTGACTGCGAGTGAAGTTGTTGTTCCTACCCGTCAGGGGTCAGGGGTCAGGCTCTTGGACAGAGTAACCAGTGGCGTATGCGCCCAACTGCCAACCAGAACGTGAAACTTAGTCCAAGAAGTTAATTTTTTTTTCTCGTCTGTCGAGCTTCCATTTCCCGCTACACCATTTCTGTGGGCCTTCCGGCATGCATGTTGGTAGTGAAGGTCGTTTTGGAGTCTGGAAGCATCTCAAGGCAAGCCTTTAGAGCTTCAGGTTGTGCCTCAAGGGGCCTATCTTGTCGGGGTAGTGAGGCGGGATGATAAGCGCGACGCTCGCTGGTGCTTCTAGCGCGGTGTCTCCTCTGGACTGGCGCGCAGTCTTCTCCCAGTGCATATGAGCGGTGACCGTAACATTATATGGCATAGAAATGAAGAGAAAGTGTAATGCAAGTCTCTTAAAGTTCTTTCAAGAAATCTGTCCTGGTTGCTTTACGCTATAAATTACTCTGAAAACACGCCTTTTTAGCCATTTTAACTCTTACAAAAATACAGTTTAAAAAATTTAATCTTAAATCAAAAAGTCTAACAAAAATTTTCTGTTAGGAAAATCTTCATAAAAAATTTGACTACGTCCCCCCCTCCCCCCCTCGAAACTCGTCCCTTTTTTTCTTCTTTACACAGACCCAAATGAAGATAGTTTGATATAGGCCTACGTGACACATAATATAGATTGTGTAGAATGTTAGGTACTGTTTCGATAAAAATTCTTTTGCATTAATAAAATAATAAATGTTAATTGTGTGTTTCTGTGTAGGTATACCGGAAAATTCTCCGGTTCTGAAGGAAATTTCCCCCCAAAATACGTTCCCAGCAGACCAACACCAGCAGGGCCTGGGGGGACTGACAGGTAGAGACCGGAAAAATTCGCGAATTCACTCCGCGATAGGCTAAAATACAAATAGTTCTTCCCCTGCCGTTGGCTCGCAACTCACCTGGATGATGAGACGCCCGACCAAAGCTTTATCGAATCACAGGCGCTGCTACGTTGGGCGACGTCTCACCAAGACATACAGCCAATGAGTGGGTGGCATTTTGATCGAGTGTTACGTAGAACTATGGAGTTGTTCATCCTGCAGGTCGAATTTTTCCGGTCCCTGCTGGCAGGGCATGTCGGTAGCGACTGTGGCGAGTGTGTAGGGTCAGGGGGATGCTGCAGGGGTGGAGGGGGAGAGAGGTGATGGACTCGGCGAGGCGAGGCGACTGTCCACCGGAAGCCCTACTCCCGGCCGTCGACGGGAACCCGAGAGCTCTGGGGGGCACTTCCGGGGCTTCCGCGACCCTGTCCCCCCGGCAGGACACCTCCCGGGTCCCAGGCAGGCCGCGCTCACGATGCACCCCGTAGGAACCGGAACAATTCGCGGGTTCATTTCGTGCTAAGCTAAAATACAAATAATTATACCTTAGTGCTGCTTCTGCCATTGGTTCACTGTTAATCTGGAGGACTGAGGGCCAATTAGTAGAGACTGGAAAAATTCGTGGATTCAATGACCTCTAGGATAGCCTCCATTATCCTCTAGATTTCTCAAGTAAACACGCGTGCTCATCGGGTACTAAATTGTGAGGCGTCTCCACTGGGTAGCTTGTGATTCGACGCTTCTTTGGTCGATGGTCTCTCATTGGCCCAGGGAACTCCAGTTAAACTGCGAGCCAATAGCAGAACCAGCAGAATTGTACACAAGTTTGAATTTCAGCCTATCACGAAATGAATCCGCGAATTATTCCGGTCTCTGCCAATTAGAGACCCTCACTCATAAAAGTGTCGAATCACAGGCCACCCAGTCGAGACGACTCACAAGTCATTTAGCCAATGAACAGTTGGCATTTGCCCGAGTGTGTGGAGGATGTTGGAGTCTATCCTGGAGGTCAATTGAACCCGCGAATTTTTCCGGTCTCTTATCTATGATGGACTCCACGATCCTCTATGCGCGCGGGATAATTACACCAGCCCCATTTAGCTACCGACTCGTGACACCTGCTAATCTGGGATGCTTGTGATTCGGTACTTCTTACGTCGAGGGTCATTCACAGGCTCACAGTCCTCCAGGAAAACTGTGTTCCAAACACTGAAGCGGCAATAAGTTACACGCACTTGGATTCTAGCCTAACTCGAAATGAAACCGCGAAATTTTCCGGTCTCTAGTATCTGACATCTGCTGGCCATCTTACCTACCAAGAATGATTATTGATTATCCCGTGACACTTGACCACCAAATTGTGCGCACAGTTTTCCATAATTGGAGGTTATGTTCTCACGTGTCTTTGCAACGAAAGTTGACGTACGGACGGACGTGTGGAATTTTTTTCTGGCCTTCTGATTGGCTTGAGGTCAGGTGGTTGACGACCCAGCTTCGGTCGCCCAAATATTACAACGCGCGGTGATACAAGTGAAACGTTTCTACTTTTTCAAACAAATTTCTGTGGTTTTCAAAGGATCAATGCAGTAACTCCATGCAAGTCATACAGTGGTGAGACGATACTAACACGCTCCTTCAGATAAACTATTAGAGTTATACACATTCCACGTGTTGGTCTATGTGTTGTACAGTTTGCAGTTTTAAATTTTGTAGGTTTACAAAAAAAAATTAGGCAGCTAGATTTTAAAAAAAGAATATCACTGTGTGAAATCACAAATATTTTTTTTAATGTGTGGAGTACAGACATTAAAAAAATAACACTAACGTCGAATCTGGAGCTTACAGATATCGCCATTTTGATCAGAAGTTGTACTTGGACCTAGCGTGTTTTTGGGTTTTCACAAAATTATTAACATTTCTGAAGATAAGGCTGCGTTTGATGTTAAAATCATATTTATTTTATAAAAATTTTGTAATGACCAAACGTCTTATTGGTAGGGACTGGAAAAATTCGCGGTTTCAATGACCACTAGGATAGACTCCACGATTCTCTATGCACTCGGGCAACTATCACCTGGTCATTGGCTACCGACTCGGGACACCTGTTTACTGCGATTCTTATGATTCGACACTTCTTTTGTTGAGCGATTGCCATTGGCTCAGAGTCCTTCAGGTAAATTTCGGTCCAATCACTGACGCAGCATTAATCTAAACGAGTTAGGATTCCAGCCTGTCTCGAAAGGAATCCGCGAAGTTTTTTTGGTCTCTATGTATAGTTAATAATGTTCGCAGGCTTTCACGGCCGATGTCTGAAGCAGCTTCGCTTTCTGGGTTGTAGCCGCATCCTTGGCCAATAATTCACAGAGAGTTTCGGTCGACATTGCAGTCGCCATCATCAGGGAGCAGTTAACCAGTTGTAGCCGCGACCTTGTTAATGATTCACCGGGAGTTTCGGTCGACATTGCAGTCGCCATCATCAGGGAGCAGTTAACCAGTTGTAGCCGCGTCCTTGGCAAATAATTCACAGAGAGTTTCGGTCGACATTGCAGTCGCCATCATCAGGGAGCAGTTACCTATACTAGTAGGTAAAGTAGGTAACTGCTCCTTGATGATGGGCGACTGCAATGTCGACCGAATATGTCGGTGAATTATTCGCCAAGGACGCGGCTACAACCCAGAAGCCAAGCTGCTTGCTGCATAGTTGCCGCCGATGTGTGTCTCGGTGACGGATCGCGGGGGTTGTGAAGGGGGGGGGGGAGGGGTGGAAGGGTAGTCTCCGAGGGACCTCCGAGGACCATTGTCCCGCCTCCCCGGATCCAACCCCCCCCCCCCCCCCCTCCCTCTTGTGCCCTCTTGGCCTCCTCACTAAGAGGATTACGAGCGGCTATTAACTTCAAAGAGTTTCATTACATTTCGATAATGATGTGATTGCGCTTTCTTCCCAAGCTAGGATGGGGGGGGGGGGGATGACTACTTGTGCTTGCGGCGATTTGTGCGCGCGTCTTTTTTTTTTACTTTATCTCTCTCCTTCTTGGTTCCCCCTCCCTTCCCCCTTACCCATTCTTCTCCAGCGAAATGTACAGTGAAAGGTATTTAATTCGGAATTTTTATGGTTCATCGCATCCTGTAATCCGGCACCAATGGAAACACTGTGCCGCTGGCGTTCTTAGTGCGTTTCAAATCCTTAGTGTTTATTTTATTTTTTTTTATTTTTTTAAGAAGGACGCAACGTGATAAACACAGAAAAATTTATTTATATTATTACAGCAGATTCCTTTGGAAAACAGTTGCCAGGATAAAAGTTTTTGTAATACTACAAGAAAGATATTGTAACTTTGAGGGTATACATAATATACTTACTTTTTTTAGAAGATAATACTGAGTAATTCTTACGAAAATTGTCGCATACTATTATATTTTAATTGAAGTTTCATTCAAACACTTTTTTTTAAATCAAGGGAAAGATGATCGAATGTTCAACAATTTGACTGTATTTTGATGCACCATGCTTATGCCTGCAGTTAATAATAGCGGATAGCTATCCATGGAACGGTTTATAGATAACTTTAACCACTCATGGTACTGGGACGTCACAAAGTATAAATGCCCGGGTAAGAATCCGAGTCCAGTATTACTGTGATACAGCTGTTTTCACGTAAATGTACAAATTTACAAATACCTGTAGTTTTACATGAATATTTGTGTACCTTTAAAAAAAGTGTAATAGACTTTTTTTCTATACTGTAGATTCAGCACGTTTTTGAATTTATTATTCATATAATATGATTTCTATAGTTGATTAATGTTCATCCGTGAGATTACTAAGATAACAGTAAATTGACGAAGAACCGTGGACAATTTGTATCAGCGTTTTTCGTCAATTTTAGGAGGTAATTTTTAACAGTCTATGCACCACCAGTAAATTAGCAGTGAAAATCAAGCTTACAATGTCTTTTAACCAGCCAACAACTATGACTAGAGTCAAGATGATTTGGAAAATACTGTAAATATTTCCTTCGTAAATTTCTGGTAGGTATAGGGAATATTATTGTCATGACTAGAGAACTGAAAAATACGCGGGTTCATTTCGTGTTATGCTAAAATTCAAATAATTAATACCTTAGTGCTGCTTCTGTCATTGGTTCACTGTTAATCTGGAGGACTGGGGGCCAATTAGAGACCCTCACTCATAGAAGTGCCGAATCACAGGCCACCCAGTCGAGACGACTCACAAGTCAGCAGCCAATGAACAGTTGGCATTTGCCCGAGTGTGTAGAGGGTATTGGAGTCTATCCTGGAGGACATTGAACCCGCGAATCTTTCCGGTCTCTAGTCATGACGCAATTTTCAGACGAGTACAGGGTGGCCTGTAACGCGCTGGCTGCGCCCTTATTGGTTAATTCAAGCGTCTGATGTTCAGCCCCGGCCGAGCAAACACGCGATATCCAATAATTCGATATCCGCCCCTCGAACCACGAAGGGGTGGAGCGACCCGACCTTGTTTCCAGATTCTGCCACCCGAGCGCTGGAAGTGTGGGGGAGAGGCGAGGAGGGGGAAGCGACAGGCGGGAAGATAGTCACATCGCAGAAGTCATCCGGGATTATTTTTTTTTAACGTTTGCACCAAAACAGCGTGTGTGTTAGTGATATGTTCGGATATCATAAATGTGATATTATACAATTTAAAAAATAAAAAAAAATTCAAAGCAGTCACGAGGACTGCCGATAGAAGTGAAAACTTAAAAATATAAACAAACAGGTGTTATTTTGAATATCCAAATTAATTGTTTGATCTTACATTAAAACTATTATTAATATTAATAATAGAATTAAGAAAATACAAATATAATTTGAATTAAGAAATACTATGTAAAATATAATGGTGTAATATAAGAAAATAAATTTTTGATAAAAATCGGAGACGTTTTCGCAATTTTTACGAAAAAATATTATCACACAACAAATTGGTTTTATCACGTTAGTAAAATAACGCCTAAATTACCATAAAATACGCATTGCATAGTAATTGTAGGTATTAAAAAATAATGATAATTTTAATTTTTAGGTTAAATTGCTACAAAGACTCAGTTTTCTTCGTTATTCAAACAATATATCTATATGAGACTATTAATATATTTTATACTCACTTTTTACTGCGTTGTGATTGTATACCTAAGATTTAAAATAAAAATTGAACAAAAACATAATGCGTCTCAGGCCGAAGCCAATACGCTCCAAACATGCAAGGTGTTAGCCATGCGGGAGGGGTAGCATGCATGGTGTGCTAGGAGGGGGATTGGCCAGCCATTGGAGCCATGACTAACTTCCCTCACTGACTATACTACGTTCTCTTAGTACATTTTTTTGTTGTTGTTTTGTTTTGTTGACCATATTCCTGTCACGGAATATTTTGTGGTGTTTATATCCTTGTTGACAACAGCAATTTTTTGCTTAATTTTGTGTTTTTTGCCTTTTTTGTGTTTTTATTTATATATTTCTTTATTTTTATTTTTTAGTTTTTCTTCAACAGAAAAAGTTTTTAGCAATGGCGTATGTCCAAAAACTTACATCAAGTCATGCACTCCCATTGCACAAATCTTTCAAAGATAATATACTAGACTAAAAACTAGATAAGTTGAGCCCAGGTAAAACCTGCATAGACACAGGGAAAACTCTGGGCTCTGACATGCGGGGTGAAAACATTTCATGCATTAAAATCAAGCAGGAGGCTTACGAGAAACAGAAGGAGGTGCACATCGCGAACGCAAGTTGGGTATTGCGTAGAGACCTGCAAAATTCGCGGATTCATTCGGTGATAGGCTAGAATTCAAACACACATACCTCTTAGATAATTTTTGCTATTGGCTTACTGTTCATCTGGACGAATATCAACCAATTATAAACCGTCAAGCAAAGAAGTATCGAATCACAGTCAAACCAGCTGGGACGACTCACAAGTCGGCAGCCAATGAACTTGCGTTATTTGCCCGAGTGTTGTGCCGGAAATTAGGCATTTCGGCACCTGTTTTTAAATATTTTTACTGCTAATACTAATAATATATGTAATCATTGGGAGAATCAAATTTTGGTGTAGGAATACTTCAAATTTTCTTTTATGTAGTCATTTGTTTGTTAAGGTGTAATATGTATTGTTTTAAATCGCGCCCCCTTAACTTGGTTACTTACTAAGATCTTCATTATCATGTCGAAATAATACTAAAACAAAACCTCTTAATAATAAACCAGGAAAACCTATAGACCAAATTATTTATATAGTGTATTTATTTATCACATATACCTTCTTCTACATAACGATCCACGAACTCCCAAGTTGCTAGTGTGCAGGGAGTGTAAATTTTGTCTTGTTCACCGCCTCGTGTCCCCTATGGTAATCAACTTTAATTTTCTTAATATTTTTTGCCCAGCAGTTTCCAAGGCCTTTTTTTATTAAATTAAAATAATATAATTTTGGGGTCACGAGAGGCGTAACGGTGTACAGAGGAATGTGCAGTCCATCCTGAAGGCCATAGATACCGCGAATTTTGCAGGTCTCTAGGTATTGGTTTTGGAGGGGGTTGATGGGGGGTAGGGGGGGTAAGTGGAGGGCTTACTGTCGGACCGCAGAGCCCGCCCTAGCGAGAGACCACGGGTCATCTAGGGGGGGGGGGGGGTCCCTCCAGCTCCTCCAGAAGAAAACAAACCCTGGAGGGCGGACCCTGTAATTTCCGTCCCGCAGGTAGCGGAGGACGTGTCGGGCCGCACACCTCCGCCAGGTGCCGGGGGACGAGGATGTTTGTACTTTGTTGATAGCCATCAGGCGGCGAGAGTGAGGGGGGGCAACAAGCCCCCCACAAAGAGAGGCGGGCTACCTGTGGCCACACGGCTTTCACAGCTACACCCCGCGCGCGCGGTTTCCCCGCGCCTGGAGGGCTTGTCCGCACCTTCTTGGGCCTCTGGGTCGCACACGGCGCTGTTTCACCAACAGCAGAAGTATTTCAAACAATGTCCACCGTCTTCCGACCATAATAAATAGAGCCCCGGGAATTTCGTGGATTCATTTAGTCGCAAGCTAGAATGCAAACCTCCACACTGTCGCACTGTGTTCTTGATTGGACCGCAGTTGTTTAAACACGCCCGTCTACGACCGTGAGCCAACGATGCCCAGCTAGGAGAGAAGTAAGCGAATCAGGTAGTGCCAAATAACAAGGATAAAAATGTTCTCGCTAAGAAATCAACCAATGGGAAAGTAAACATGGGTCGAGCACACCTATAACTTTGAATTCTATCCTGAGGCCAGAGGAATCCGCGAAATTTCCGGGACTCTATAATAATAATACACGTTACACGGCGAAAATACAAGCTTGTCACACGATTTCGACTTCGCTCACTCGAGTAGCTTGGCTTCTGGGTTGTAGCCGTGTCCTTGGTAAATAATTCACCGAGAGTTTCGGTCGACACTGCAGTCGCCATCAACAGGGAGCAGTTACCAATTGTCCTGCCTTTACATACTCTCGCCCGAGGGGAAGGTGCTTCCTGATTGGCTGCTGCCGTGGGCAAATCAGAGCCTTCCTTTCTTCTGGTTGGCTGGGCTGTTTTGCCAGTCAGGGGCGATCTGTCTGATGTTTGGCTGTGGAGTTACGTTATGAGGATTTCTAAAGAGTGGGTTCCATATTTTGCTTAATTTATAGCTGATTAAACACTCGCTGGCGCGCAGTGAGCTGATTGGCTACCGAACTGCCCGCCACCTGACCTCTCCACCAGACGCTGACCAACATGGCTTCCCTTGTCCAGGGAAACAACCGCTGTGATAACTCTAGTCCGTTCAAGCAGATGAAGTCATCATCATCGTGCGTTCTTTAGACGATTCCACGCGATGCGATGGCGGAGTATTTTTTATTTTATTTAATAACATTTTCTCCGACCACGCCACTGCAGTTTTGCACTGTTTTGTCACGAAAAAAAAACAACAAAATTTCAAGACGCAAGTTAAGATATAAAAATGAAAACCACGAACCCACAGAGAACAAGCAAGCCTAAATCAGCTGATGTCAAACAGACGAACCTAAACAGGTATTATCAACAATACCTACAACGACGACATCACAGACTGACGCATTCAAACTTTGATATCAGACATCACAAGAATTCCGTGTAAGAAAAAAAAATAAAAACACAGAAAAACACGGTGGGCTAACTAGGACGAGACAGTTTCAACAAAAACAGTAAATACAGACAACAAAACCTGGACAGCGCAGCAAATATTAACACAACGATGAAGAGAAACGGATATTACGGACATCACAATGACAACACCAACGAATACAGTATAGGTTTCCTATGACATTGCGTTTTGAATTTTTCCCGTATCAAACAGTGCAAAACTGCAATATAGTCATAGGCTAATTCTGTCTATACTGTTAATCATACAGCTAATATTAAACAAAACAAAAGACGTACATACTTCACAATGATCCACATACACGCAAGTCAACCTTCAGAATTGCGTAGTCTTAAAAAAAATGCTAATTACAATTATTGATAACACTTCAAATTTTATTTTAATATTTTTTCCCTCCGAGTGCGTTTGTCGATAATATTTAAATGCAAATCACGTTCCTTACACATCAAACAACGCCAAAAGAAGAGCAATGAAAACCGAAATATAACATAGCATCGCCTAAGGTTCACAGAATTGCAATGCCACTTTATGCCAATTGCGTCGCAATTTTAGCTACCTTAAATTAATTATTTATCTTATTAACTATAACTTATGGCTATTTAAATCAAATAAAACTATATAAAACATAACTTCATTTAATTTTCAATAAGACTTGCGGTAGTAAGGTATCGGTAACTCACTTCAGATGTTGCAGAATATAAATCTAATAATTTTGGAAAATTTAGTCAGATAAACGTACAGTAGTTGTTAATTTATTTCAGTACGCACATTGCTAATACTTACAAGCGGGTATTTTTTTTCCACTATACGGTTAGTAGGTAGGCTACGTATAACTTAACCCGGTTTTGGTTATGAAAAACCCCTTTTAATTTTTTGTAAAGAATTTATATACAATATTATTGTTACAACTCTACTGTAAAACACGGTATAGTCTGTCTCATTTAACTGGTCTCAAATTTGAAAGTTATCAAAAGTTACTGATGATAAATGATAACTTGGACCGTTGGTTCTATTTTCAGAATAGTCACATTGGAAAATTTACTGTGTAAACATAAAACTTCGCGTTGATTTCCATGTCGCCTATTTTAAAAGTTATATAATTACTTAGTTAACCAAGTTGCAATTATCAAAGGGTTTGCATGTATATCTTCTAATGCCTGGTACTCTAATCGCAAACATTTTTGTAAACATTATTTTGATATTACAAGTATTTGAAATGTACTTAAAACGGTTTGTAATTTATTTTATGTAACGTTTGCATTCTGTACTGGTATATCTTTGTTCTAAGCTCTTATTGTATAAAATACTCAAATTCGTAAATTTAAGCTAAAAGGTTTAATGAATGGTGCATAATTATGTTAAATAAATTTAATTAAAATACCTAACTATTAAATTAATGAAAAAACATAAATTTTTTCACTAAATAAAATTCGATTATGTTCTATCACTTTAATACGATCAGTCAAACACAGTGAGTATGATGAAAAACTATTTAAAAATAATTTTTGAAATATTTGTTCATTAAAATGTTTTAAGCATATAATAAAAATAACTTATAAATGCGCCATTAAGAGTTAGTAGGTGAGGACTATATATTTTTTTTGTTCCATTGCAAGAAGATCTAAGAGTTCTTCATAAATCAAGTCACTTAGACCATTGTCACTCTGAGTCCCAACGACAAAGAGCGGGCGTGAGAGAACAAAGAGAGTTGCAGCTGTAGACATACAATAGTTGTAGATGAGGTGTCCTGAAGCGCGTGTAGATGCAGAATATAATGCTCTCCGGAAACCTGCACTCATGTTCTAACCATTTTATTGCCACTCAGTAAACCCTTGCTACGTTATTCGTGCTGACATTCTGCCACTAGTTCTGTTTGCATGACGTCATCCAAAAATTTCTGTCCATTCTTCTCTTTCAGGCACAGACAGTTTCGTGGATGCCTCAAGAAGTTCACCACTTTTTGAATGTTTTATTATAGATGTGATGTGCCAAATTCATGAAGTCAAATTTGTTAGTGACCAACAAATTTTGTTAGCATTACCAAAAAATACTTTGCTGTAAATAACCTGAGTATTAACAGTGATAAGACCTATCTACTATTAAGGCGACAGAAACTTATAAATGGAGGCTAATCTAATACTTCCACTGCTTTGGACGGGCTTTTTTGATTCAGTTTAAATCTATCTACAGTTTATTCATTACAATAATTTTATTTCATGTATTGTGTACGAGAACATGGCATCTGGCCAGTGGAAACAGATTAAATTTGTTTTAAAGTTAATTAATTTTTTTTAACATAAGTTTCAGCCTAACGGGATTATATTGTTCAGTTAAGAATCATTTTAACGTTTTAAAAACGAAATTCAAAGCCGCGAATAAAATGTGTGTTTGTGAAAAGTCCGTATCCTGTGTGTTTAGGCTGTAACGGTGCAATGCAAATTACTTAAGAACTATGTTAAGATAGTGCCATCTTATCGCTGACATGAGTTCGTGTAATCAGCACCACTTGTGCACTGTTTCAGAGTGGGCGCGACCTTTCAGAGACTATCATCTTTCAATAGGTAAGCGAACACTTGTCTTTTTTTTCCTTGTTAAATATTACATTCTCTGAATGATACTGGCAACAGGGAATATTGATTTAAAGTAATTCAGTGCCATACGCCGTTGCTGGGAGACACGGGTTGTCATATAAACCTCTGTTTTGTTTCCGCTATCAGTCTGTGCCTGATGATGGGAGCAGATGTCAGGTCCAAAACGTCGCAACTGTTTTGTCATAGGAATCCTACTATGTTCATCCGTGCTTTCGTTGTGTTTTTTTTGTTTAGTTTCAACGTTGTGTGCGTCTGTGCGTCGTGTGTTGTCCGAAGTGGTTGTTTTTTTTATCTGTTTTAACTGTTCTTGTTTCCATTTTCTCGTAATTGTGAGCCTGTTGTGTTTTGTCTGTGGTGTAATTTTTGTTTTCTGACTAAATTTCTTCCTCGGAATGGAATTATCTGTGGTGTCAAAGCATCTAACGTTTGACATAAACTATATCGGCTTTTTCTGTGTTTGTACATGCCTGCGTCGTTGTTGTCCATTCTTGAGGTTATTTTCTGACAACTAGTGCAAACCAGAAACGCCGTATGTCCTTGAAATTATGTAAAATATTCTTTCAGTATACTTTCTCGCATAATACTATCCTTGCGTGACAGCAAAACGTATTTTTTTTATCCAACAATTGCACACCGTGTCTGCTATAAATACAAATCAGGTAACTGAGTTGTTGCTCACATAAGAATGAATTATGAAATCTGTCATCGACTTCACGAACTGACCAATCCTTATTTATAACATCTATTAATCATGCTATTTGAAGTTACTATACAGTCCTACTTAGAGTGATCGATCATTACTTTTTTTTTTCACACGACTGCATATACATGGCTTCAACTTAATTTATTATTCCAGCTGTTATCACCATAATATATTCATAATGCCAAAGACGCCATTAAAGAATTCGAGTTTTTAATTTATTTCCTTCCCTTAACATTCCAGAAATATGCAGAAAGATGCTACGCGTGATATCTCATCTATTTAATCTCTATATTATCTTTTCTCCTCTCTCTCTCTATCTCTCTCTCTCTCTCTCTCTCTCCCTCCCTCCCTCCCTCCGAATTGTCCATAATATTTGAAAGCTGGCGATATAGACCATTAATTAACTCCCTTTCAGGCATGTCACATGCGTTTTATCATATTGACTTGAATTCAATATCCAGTAGGAAAAAAAACAGTTTAGAATAGTGTAAAATCTTGAATTGTTTTGAGTTGTATGCAATCTAAAATTTGTTCAGTATGGCTAAAGCGTCCACGTTAAATACTTAGTAATATATTAAAATTAGTGTGCTGATATTTCGTGGGCGTGCATATGTTCGTGGGGGTAATTTAATTGATAAAAAATATGAAATGCACTCGCATTGCACCAAACAATAAAGACGTCAAGCTACCAGGCTTTACTTTTAGATGGTTGAAACAGGGGCATGCCGAAACGTCGGGAAAAAAAATATTGATATGCGTTGTTTGGCCAATAAATTGAAATACTTTTAACATTTTCCTATTGGTGTTAAATTTGGAAATTTTAAGGAAGTTAAATCGCACTGAGTATAAACGTTTAGAGCCAAAATAGGTTTTTTTTTTTGTTTTGCTTGTGTTTATTTGATGCGGGATTTATGTGACCTCCAATACTACTTGCTTGAACTGTTAGAGAGGGGGGGAAGAAGAATATGCATCCTGGGCCTAACATTCTGACAAACAAAGTAGATTTGAAGCACTTAAACATCTGCTTCACTCCAGCGACTGGGTCAAATCCTCAGCGCCCGCCCTGGACGCTCGAGAATCAGAAACAAATAAGAACACCAACACTGCAAAAAAAAATTACTATGCAATTTTACTCAAAATGTCTGAGGTAGTAAGCTGTGTCGCCACTGACGTCTGTGAAATTTTTACACTTACCCGTGTTGGTGTATTTTTACTAATATGTTCAAGTGAAAATACAATCAAAAGTGTAAAAGTACAACTGTTATGGTCTAGTAAATACATCGAAGCTTTTGGTTTTTTTTTAACACGCTTCTATTAGCTTCTTGGAAGTCGATTTTTACCTACTGCTAATGATCTTATCGATTTGAAATTTCGCGATTATTAGTAATCCGGATTACAATAAAAAAAATTCACGATTATGACCCTGAGAGAGAAGGGGAGAGTCATAGGGACAAAAAAAAAGGGCACTACTTTCGAGCTATGGGCAATAGCCAATCTTGTCGAAAACATTACGTTATACAGATTTGTAGTTCATACTTAAATTTAAAGATTTTTACTTTTTTTTAAACAACAAAAGCGTGTTTTTTTAGTTTTCAAAATTATAATTTTATTACTATAACGTATAAATTTACATATGCATGCATGTGTATTTCTAACACAACAGCCAGTTATGTTACTTCATTGATGAGTAAATTTATATCAACACTATAAATGATAATTTATAATACTTCCGATTTTTTTAAGTTTTTTTATGTACTTTCGATTATATTTTAATATTATCACCTTCAATTGAACAATTGAACACGCCTAATAATCGGAGTGTTTAGAAGAGTATCGAACTCAAAACCTTTTGATTATTATTACACACAATCTCTATAAGCGCGATGGTCGCTAAGGGCGACTCTGGCTCGCATAGCACACTCCTCTGCGCCTCTGCGCGCCTCTACCTACGGGACCTCAAGCAGGTAACATGAAGGGCCATGCATATTTCGCGAAAATATACCGAGACTAGTTATAAGTAGGGACAGGAAAAATTCGCTGTTTCGACGGCCTTCAGGATAGTCTACGCATTCCCCTGTACACTCGGGCAAGTAACGCAAGTTCATTGGCTGCCGACTTGTAAGTCGTCTCAGCTGGTTTGACTGTGATTCGATCCTTCTTTGGTTGAGGGTTTATAATTGGTTGAGATTCGTCCAGATAAACAGTAAGCCAATAGCAAAATCATCTACAAGGTATATGTATTTGAATTTTAGCCTATCGCCGAATGAATCCGCGAATTTTTCCGGTCTCTATAGTTATAAGTTAAAACGCACTGTAGCGCCGTCTCTGTTTCATGATTGGGTGAATTTCTTTCAGGTAATTATAAGTTGAGTGTTACAACACCGATCAGAGTAATTGATTGGGAAAGCAAACGCGTCCTGAGTGGCCCGGTCAAATAAGGCAACGACTTCTCTCGCAGACGGCCGCCAATCACAAGGAATAAACCGCTGGTACGGGTAGGTATACCTTGTTGCAGTCAAATAGGCTTTCAGATTTATTCGAGAAAAATGCCTGCCCCTACCCATAATGTTATAGTGCATTATTTTACAAATACCATTTACAATAAATACTGTGTGTAGAATTTTTCACACATTGAAAGTCCGTGAAAACACCCGTTTTACGCTTTTTTTTTTTTTTTTTTTTGCTGTCCAAAAAGTACACGTAGCCAGTCAACCAGTGGTGGATACAGGAATTTTTTTTGTTGGGGGGGGGGGGGGGAGTAAATAAAATATATATACATAATATAAATAATTAAAATTTGAACACGTGTATTCAAAAACAACTTACATTACTATTGACTCAAACACACAGACACACGGGCCTACAGTAGGGGACATGGCTTCTCATACAGCAACAAACTGTCCTCCCTTCCCGTGTTATTCAGGTTCTTGCTGAAATATCACAAGATCAGGTGTAGCTGCGGCGTCGAGCAATGTCTGACTGGATATGCACAAACGTGTGCGTTTGTATTTTTAAAAATTGTTCACGTCTTGGTTTGGTTTTTATTTAAATATTTCCATCGTAAAAAAAATATTAAAACCTTTTTAGCACTATAGAGTTGGATATATTAATTTTTTTTAAAATCAATCTTTTTATATCTTTTGCTTCATATTCATATTTGTTATTTTATTGCATTTGTTAGTACTTTTGGGTTTTATAGGCTAAATTAGGTAAATAAATGTGTGGTTAAGTGTATTACAAGGCGGCGCGCCTTAACTTCGTCACTTGAAATAGGTTCAAAAAAATTAAATAAATAAAAAAATATATTTTTTTTTAATAGCGGATGGTGAGGTGGTGGGGGGGGGGGGGAGGTAAGACATAACACCCCTCGCCTGCGCCCACCCCTGTAAGCCATACCTTCGGCCCCCGACGACCAGCAAACCTGCCGAAGCCCTTGGAGTCCGGCCGCGCGGGTGTGTGGGGGTGGGGGGTGGGAGGTGGTAAGGGGGTGGGGGGCAGGCGTCCCGACGCCTGGCGTCCCTGTGGGAACCCCGCAGCTGGAGGGGCGGCGTCGAGGAGATGGGATTGCGCTTCACGAGCCGCTACACTCGCGCGCTGCGCCGACAACACCCGGAGCCGTCAGCGAGCGCCCGAGCTTCCCCGTCCATTCATTCATTCATTCATTCATTCATTCATTCATTCATTCATACTTCTCTAGCCGCGCCAAGAAAAAAAAAACCAAATGATGACAGCGAAATTTTCACATTTATGTAGTTTTTATTTCTCGCCCTTTCGATGCTTCGATCAAATACTTAAATCCTGTCGTACGATGTCCAGGTGTTTAAAACGCTGATTTTTTTTTTTTTTTTTTTTTGGCTTGTGTCCGGCGCGTTTTGTTGTACTTATTCGTTGTCGTCCATTCTTGTGGTTTCTTTGTGACGTGACGTGTAAAACCAATTAAGCGCACGCAGATAGAACCTCTTTTTTCCCCCGCTGCTTGCTTTCAAGTTTATTGGTGGTGACAACAATTTTTTTTTTGACGTGATAACGTCTTACAAATCGACGAACGCACGGCTGCACGCACGGAAAAAAGCATGACTCATTGTCACGTTCCGCCTGAGCCGAGCGTGAAATAACCGGCCAACCCCTGTGCGAAGAAAAATCTTCTATAATATCAAACAGGTTAAAGCGGGCTTTTTAAACTGATTGCTCGTGATTATATTTAAACAAATTATTTTAAATTAAATTTGTAAAAAAAGCTGAAAAAAAAATATGAAAATTAAAAAGTATGCAATTTTTCGTCAATGTTTTCTTATGACTTTATCACCTAAAATTATCTTCCGTAAACCGTCTTTAGAGTCAACCCCCCCCCCCTTTTTTTTTAGTCTTGGGGATTGGGTGAAGAGAAAGAGAATCACCTGGTTAAGCCCATTCATTCAATTTTTTTTACATGTGATGCCACGTAATTTATTATCTCGTCGGCAACGTGGCAAGAACGGAACACTAGTAGGTAAGTAGGGAGAGAGAGTAGGTTCTGGTCCAGTTCGCCGGGGAGTGTTGGGAGGGTGTCAGGGAGGGAGGTAGGAGTGGAGGACTCTGATTGCCGACGAGGACCCAGGACAAACACGGGGAGGCCGCAGGGGTATTCACCGCCGTGTAATTGCCACCCCCTCCCCAACCCCCCAGACGGCCGCGGGTGGTTTATCTTGTCCGCGTGAAGAGGCCCCCGGCCGTGTCTCGGAAGTGCGGAGACGTGTCGCGGTCCACCCTCTAGAGGGGGCGACACCCCCAGAGTGCAAGTCAGTCACGAGAGGGCTGAGTACTGGGGAGGAGACCCCCGGTTCAAAAGTGGCCCTGGATTGAAAGAATAACACGAGTGTTGCGTTGCCGTCACATGAGTTGCAAGTGAAACTCCACAGACAGAAGTGGGTCTACACGAACGCAACAAAATGACACGACATTGAAAGTAGCTAGACCTTTTTATTAAAAAAATACTTACAAAAAATGTTCCTAAAGACGATTCTCACGTTGGGTTATCATTCGTTTGTAGGTAAATCGAACTTTTTATATCCGTGACTGGTTAAAAAAAAAATTTTCTTTGTCGATTTGTATTTAATCGTAACATGGTGGTGTAGAACAACTTTTATAAATCATTTTGTTGATTTTACCGATAGTCAATGTAGAAAGTGCGTAAATGAGAAACATTTTGATTGATGACTGTAAGATGCTGTCACAGAGGACTTAACAGCGGGTTTTCGGTTGGATGGACAAGGTCCACAGTGGACAAATTTTCGTATGTTATTAAGCATGGTCGATTCTAACACACTGGACTGCAAAAATTCAGCTGTGAACAAATTTTGCACAGGTGTATTCCTATAACGGATTATTTTTACATCTTGTATAGAGATATACGTATATACTACTGCAGCTGCAACTCTTAGATTTTTAATTCTTGTATAAAGAGATATACGTATATACTACTACAGCTGCAACTCTTAGATTTTTAATATTTACAATTGTGGAGAGAATATTTCAATATAGTTATGCTCTGCTATAATTTTTTTTCGTTTTCCCATTTACATTCTTTTCTCTTTCATTTTCCCTACATAAAAAAAAATCGCCAAGCTTTCAAATCATCTGCTTCTAAGTTTTTAAAATAAGTATGTTCGCATTCAGGCTTATTTACGTCACTTATCCAGTTTAATGCTTCACTTATAGAAAATCGACATCTCTGTCCTTAATTTATAGATATATATGTATGTATGTATAGGCCTATTTCAAAGCTGATGGTATAAAGTTCTGCATTCGGTTTTAGTTGGTCCTCTCTAGCATGCTAATGGCAAAACAAATTTTAATGCACGTAAACATATAAAAAATCATGAATATACTGTAGATTAATTCATACAAACGTGTCATATAGAAGCTAACGTATAAACTATGCTTATAATTTTAAAAATATATTTTTTTCATGTCAGAAAAGCCCAGGATACAGTATAAATACGTTTTGGAAATGTTATTAAAGGAAGAAAAAAACGCTAAACCTTATTTTTAGAGCTCCTAAGACATTATCCATCAAAAATAAAAAAAAACTTTTCTAAGCCAATACCCATATTGCTGAATGGTAAAGATGTTTCAGTAAAAAAAATTGTTTTATGCCGGAGTATATTTTTTATTGGGACAGTTATTATGAGGTGAAGGAATAATGGTTAGAATATATCCACTTGAATAGATAACCACGTACGAACGGAGATTATAAATTTAAATACATGTGTGTTTCAGCCTACATTTTTTATGATTAGGCTACATTGCTTTTTAAACACGCAAACCTTTTTTTCTGATATTTCTCACGTTCAAATATTTTTCGTATTTCTAGCTGTTTAAACACACACTGTTCTTACTGTTTGTTCTCAGAGGTCACGCATGGAAATTCAGGACAAAATAAAATTCTTTCAGTCCTTTCATAATCAAGTGTGTACGGGATTATTCCTTACATTGCATTCCTGATTCTGTAATAAAGTTGATGATACTTTTTTATTCAGTCCCTTCAAAACAAATTTGTAAAATATTAAACATTGTGAAGTAAACTTTAGCTGTTGTTCTTGTAAAAAAAATACAGTGATTTCTACCATCAGTTAGTGTTAAAACGGTTAGTTCAAACTTCCACTGTTGAAACTGTAGATTTATTTTACTTATGACACCTGATTTGTTTTAAAGTACGATTGATTTTAAATTATCACAACATATGTGTGGATATATGTAAATAATTTAAATGAGTCATCTGTTCAAGCAAATTTATTTATTTTTCACATATAGCAACAGAAAATAATACATTCATGAAGTATACATGCATGTTGCATGTATGTCCCTTTCCGCAGACTTTATGTTATTGAACGTACTGCCACCATTCGTTAGTAAAAATATGCATAGTATTAACCATGTAATATTTAGATATTGTCGATACAGTATTAAGGAAAAAAATTAGTGATGTTTGAGCCTCGTTGAAACGTTTAATAAATTTAATTGTACACGTCAAATAATGTTTTCATGTAGCATGTCGATTTGAACGTACCAAAGGAACAATCGTATATTTATATTAAAACGTTGTGATGTCTTATAAAAAATAACTTACTATTTACCGTTAATATTTTTCATTATGAAAATGTGATCTACAAATATTTTTTGGGAAAGTAAATTCACTAGAATATGAATTCATTTGAATAAGATTCCAACTAAATTCACGAGTTCCTGGTTAAATATTTAATGCTTCAAAGCTTTACTTACATAACTTTTTTTGCCTAATAAACACCAATTTTAGTCAATGCCAGCATGCATTATTGCTTATTTTAGTAAACAATCTTCAAGTAGTCAGATATTATTGTAGAATTGGCAGTTGTAATGGCTAAATAAAAAATTTTTTTTTTACGAAAACTGTTGTGTGATAAATTATGTATTAATCTTTATCAATTACGGTTTACTTTAAAAAAAGCACGTTCTGCCGCACCATGATAGGAAAATTTAATTTGAAAGAACACTATTTTTTTTTTTTCGTTTTCATAAAATTTGAATTTCATTTGTAAGGTAAAAAAAAAGAGTTTATCATAATAATCATAATAATTCTTGTCCAACCAACAGTTGTACTGTGGATTTTTTGAACTTTAATATATATATATATATATATATATATATATATATATATATATAAAGTTGGATGTGAATTACTAGATTTCCGAGCCACTGATCCCCTTTCTGTAAACAACTGTTCTTGTCGCAGGCGGTGAACCTCAGTTTCAGAGCAGTTCTTCTGGTTGTGCTAACCACCGCCCTCTGTATTCTCCCTATTGTCGTCAGTTTGGGGCGTAGCGCCCCTAGAGTCTTGGGAAAAAGTGGTGATGGGGGGGGGGGGAGCTTAAAAGCCCTGCAAGGGTCTCTTCTCGCCCTATCCTCTTCTCGCCCTATCCTCTTCTCTGCTTTGTTTCCTACCGTATTTCCAGCGCACTGAACTCTTTCCCGCCCAGGAACGTGTACATCACTTTCTATGTACATTTTTACCTCAAATATCCCAATGAAGGCAAGAAATATATTTTTTTTCCCACGGAAAAACTACAGTTCCTGTGAAAATATATTCACGGAAAATTCAAACTTAGCTTCTGAAAACAAATCTGAAAAAAAAAAAAGCTCATAAACAGTACTTTCAGCGAGGAGTAAAAATTATATATATATATATATATATATATATGTTTTTCACAATAGTTATTGGTTAATACTTTGAACTTTTTAAAACGTTAGGATTAAAAATTATTATTTTTTGTAATAGTGAAACATATTTCAATAAAGCATGTTTTCAGTTGTTTTTTTTTAAAGCTAAATCGGATGTTAGAATTTTTAAATACTGATGATTCCAATCACGCAATAAAAAAAAAATTACCATATTATTTTATTTTCTTTGCAATGATCTTTGATACTTATACTAAGGACATAACGCGAGCGAAGCCGCGGGTAAAAGCTAGTATATTTATATATCTGTCAGCTGATATATATTTAATCAATGCGGGAATAACGCCACTGAGACTGTGAGACTCGAGAATGAGCAGCTGCGATGGATCATGGTGTGTCTGTACTAGCGAGGCTGGACTAGCCGGTGCTTCTAGCACGGTGTCGCCTCTGAGCTGACGCGTATATGTCTGAGAGGCAACCATGACATTACATGGCGGAGAAAAGGAAGATAAAGACGTAATGCGGCTCCCTCGAGTGCTTCCAAGAATCCGTACCGGAACTCTCATGCCTAAATCACGCGGCTTGGGCTATCTTCACTCTTCCTGGAGATAGAGCTTGAAAACTATATAAACCACGGAACAGAACTACTCATCCGCGGGGACAGGAAATTTGCGCGGGTTCATTGACCTCCAGGATTGACTCGAAAGTCACTTTCATTCTCTGGAAAACTGACCTCTTCTCAACGGCTGTTGACTCGTGAGACGTCTCAAACTAGGTCGTCCGTAATTCGGCACTTTTCTTGGGATTAGGGATTCCCATTGGCTCAACGGTTCCCCCGGATAAAATGCGGGCCAATCGCAGGAGCGGTACGAAGGTAACACTTGTTTGGATGTTGGACCATCGCGAAATTAAACCGCTGTTTAATTTTTTTTGGGTCTCTCCTCATCAGCTTATCATTTAAAGCTTTTCGTAGACAGTCACCACTCTGATGCTCATGGACAGACACCACTCTGGTGTTGTAAACAGACGCCACTCTGGTGTTGTAGATAGTCACCACTCTGGTGTTGTGGACAGACGCCACTCTAGACAGATAGCACTCTGGTGTTCGTAGACAGACATAACTCTGGTGCTCGTGGAGAGACACCACTCTGGTGTAGACGGACACCACTCTGGTGTTCGTAAACAGACACCACTCTTGTGTAGACAGACACCACTCTGGTGTTCGTGGACAGATGCCACTCTGGTGTTGTAGACAGATAGCACTCTTGTATTAGTGGACAGACACCACTCTGGTGTTCGTAAACAGACACCACTCTTGTGTAGACAGACACCACTCTGGTGTTGTAGACAGACACCACTCTGGTGTTGTAGACAGACACCACTCTGGTGTTCGTGGACAGATGCCACTCTGGTGTTGTAGACAGATAGCACTCTTGTATTAGTGGACAGACACCACTCTGGTGTTCGTAAACAGACACCACTCTTGTGTAGACAGACACCACTCTGGTGTTCGTGGACAGATGCCACTCTGGTGTTGTAGACAGATAGCACTCTTGTATTAGTGGACAGACACCACTCTGGTGTTATAGACAGACACCACTCTGGTGTTGTAGACAGACACCACTCTGGTGTTGTAGACAGACACCACTCTGGTGTTCGTGGACAGATGCCACTCTGGTGTTGTAGACAGATAGCACTCTTGTATTAGTGGACAGAAACCACTCTGGTGCTATAGACAGACACCACTCTGGTGTTGTAGACAGACACCACTCTTGTGTAGACAGACACCACTCTGGTGTTCGTGGACAGATGCCACTCTGGTGTTGTAGACAGATAGCACTCTTGTATTAGTGGACAGAAACCACTCTGGTGCTATAGACAGACACCACTCTGGTGTTGTAGACAGACACCACTCTTGTGTAGACAGACACCACTCTGGTGTTCGTGGACAGATGCCACTCTGGTGTTGTAGACAGATAGCACTCTTGTATTAGTGGACAGACACCACTCTGGTGTTATAGACAGACACCACTCTGGTGTTGTAGACAGACACCACTCTGGTGTTATAGACAGATACCACTCTGGTGTTGTAGACAGTCACCACTCTGGTGTTGTAGACAGATTGCACTCAGGTGTTGTGGACAGTCACCACTCTGGTGCTCGTGGACAGACGGACAGCACTCTGGTGCACGCGGAGAGACAGCACTGCTGGCGTGGGCGGTGGTGATGGCATCTCGGCCGCCCACCGGCGAGGCGAGGCGACTCGGCGCGTGGTCCATTGTGCCCGCAGCCTCCCGCGAGATCAGGCGCTACCTGTCCCGGGACACGCCCCTGGCGCGCCTAACGAGCCGCCGCCCAGAGCCCCGCCCCCCGCCCCCGGCCCTAATAGCGCGCTCTGCCCCCCGCCGCCCCCAGGCGTCCTGGACTCCCCGCACAGTTGCTTCTCTGCGCCGCGTGCATGGCCGCTAACAATCGCCTGGCCTCACAGAAAACTAACTTTAACTATGCACTAAAATAATAAAAAGACCAGTCATATTATTAATGTGGTTGGTAAAACTTGATGTAAGCTTTTGGACATACGCCATTGCTAAGCACATGTATGTCTGTAGAAGAAAGCTAAAAAATACCCAAAAGAAAAAAACACAAATTAAGCAAAAAAATCGCTTTTGTCAACAGGATATAAACACCACATAGGTAATATTCCATAACAGGAATGTCTGTTTTGGAAAACTATTGTGTTTGTTTCGTCTTTTCGTTTTATCGTGTTTTTGTCTCGTTTCAACTGTTGTGCTGAATTTTTTTGGGTTCAATATTTTTGTGCTGTCATCATTTGTGTTTTTTTTTTGTTCTCTTAGTGCATTTTTCTTTGTTTTTCTTTTTTTGTTGACCATATTTTTATTATGGAATATTATGTGGTGTTTATATCCTGTTGACAACAGCAATTTTTTGCTTAATTTGTGTTTTTGTCTTTTGGGTATTTTTTAGTTTTCTTCTACAGACATACATGTGCTTAGCAATGGCGTATGTCCAAAAGCTTACATCAAGTCATGCACTCCCATTGGACAAATCTTTCAAAGACAATATGTGGTTGGTAAAGTATGAAGTAAAATTTTTAATGAATACTCAGTATTCAATCCTGAATTAAACCCCACGTGCAAAATTCTCGAACCCCCTTGTGAATTTCCGCGGGCCCTACTGGCTAATCCCACAGATTTGTTCCCCTGAAGCACCCCTTTGCTAATTTTAAGTTCATTATTGTTATTAATTTCATATATTTATTTCCGCAATAACTATATCCTAAAATTTTCGTATTGACTATATCCTAAAATTAGCGATAGAAAATCTGTTGCAAATCATATTGTTATTACTGATATAAAATTTAAGAGAAGTAATATCAAGCACCGCACGTTTGTAGTTGTACACAGTTGTGATGCATTATCTGGTGTTTGAACAAAAATACTTTATTTTAAATATATATATTTTTTGAATTTTAGGTTCAACGTTAAAGCGGATTATATATATATATATATATATATATATATATATATATATATATATATATATTCAAAACATTATGTAAGTTTACACATTCGGCGTATATTTTTTTTACATTTTCCTCGGTAATTCTGAAAAAAAAAAAAATATATATATATAGTTTGTGTATTTTTGCACATTACGTGTGAAATGGGAAAATGAAGTATCCGCAGCTACAAGCCCATTCATCGGTGTTGCCATAGAAGAGCAAGTGGAACAAACATGGCCTCAAGTAACTATGCAGCTACACCACTCCCTTTTTTCTAATCTTTACACTTCCCGTAACGTTCTGAGTGTTACGCTTTTTTAAATCTTATCTCTCGGTATTACGGAATTTGGTAGGAGCGATTTCGTGAATGGACCGGAAGTCAATTGAAACGGAAATGTGTTTCCTAAACATCGTGCTGCCATCTGTGGAAGTCTCAGAAATCTCGAAAAGACGGTGGAACAGCATGGTTCATCTGTTTATATTAACTTTCGCGAACATCGGTGGATATACTAAGCGCCTTGGTGTGACAAACTAAAATTTATAATTTGTAAAACTATCCTTTAATACTTTATGTTGTAATTTATAGTCATAAAAATAAATAATGACAACTTCACCGTACATCATACTGTAGACACACAAGGAATTGCTAACCTACATATATTCGACGACCTGTTGAAGAAAATAATTTCGTGATGAATTTTTTTTGTTAAATATTAAATGTTGAATCAGTCCAATAAGGTTAAGGTTTGTTTGTAGGGAGCATTTACAGACTTATTTCTGTCGTTTAAGCAAATACGAATATACATTCATTACATAGTGTCATAGGCTATGTGTATTTAAATATTTCAGGTTAATTTTGTTTTAAAGTTAATTGAATTGCAACTTTTAGTATGAAAAATACCTAAAAGATAGCGCCACTGTCGTAATGCTTAGAGAAACAACTAATTAATGTTAAATATCTTTAACGCCATTTTCGTTCCAACACAATTTTCCTGGCTAATAAATTATAGGTAATTATTTTTTAAGTTGCGAATAAATCTTATGACTATAAAAATCTACAAAATGTGTTCCGGGATAGTTTCACAACCATTAAGTTTACTTTGGCACACAAATACGCTTAGTGCATCCCTCGATGTTCGCGAAAGTTAATATATACGGGTGCATGTTGTCACACTCCATCTTGACGACTTCGGTCCGTGGCTATAGCACGTCCAGCTGTGTCCTGTGGCTACATACAGTTGTACAGTACCCGCTCCTGATGTGTGTTATCAGGTTCTATTTGCATTCAAATGGGACTGATTGCGCCGTGGTACTTACAAATAAAAGAGAAAAAAACACGAGGACTCATCTCTATGTAACGTTTCCATTGTCAATGTTATAACTGACGAGTTCAATTTTCTACGCACCAATGGTAATTTAATAGTTAATTTTTATACTGTTTATGTATATGCTGTATTTAAAAAATGTTATTTACTAGTTTATGTTTGTTTGTCCTAAGATATATATGAACGATATTATATGTAAGATATCTGAAGTTATTCCAGGAATTAACCAACAATTAGGAATTTTGTTATAAAAAAAAGGTTTATGTAAGAAAATATTCCTGGGACTGCACCATTTTAAAATGAAATTTTAAATGGTTTATGGTGCGTGTATCTATCTTAGTTATTGCAAGAGGGTATTAAAATTGTTAAGGGGAAATTACAGGTTTTACTAGCCGGAGCACCCGTGATTCGCTACGCCAATCAGCAGGCAGAACACTCGCACTGCTAATTAATTTAACACGCCCCTCTTTGTGCGTGCGCCACTGTCGTTGCCATGGATACGCAGGAGGCAACAACAATGTAAAAACCCCGTAGCCATGGAAACGAAGAAACCATTAATAATTAAATGGCGAAATTTCGTCAAGTCTTGCTAATCTTTTTTTTATGATGTATTTTATCTGCGTTCGCATGGAATACAGCTCAAGGACCACGCAAAACTGCGCCCCACCTTTTTTAATATGAATAATCTTGGAATGGCTCACCTTATATTTGCTCTTGGTTTTGAAAAAAATGTGGTTTCATTGTTATACGTATTTTCCCGGCTCCCTTCATCTTGAAGAGATAAAATAAAATATGCACCTGTTTTTAGTCTAATCATAAGATTTTTAAACACAAAAGGTTCCATCAAAATCGGTTGAGTAGTTTTTGCATGACGCTTGAACAAAAACAAACAGAATCTCACACACACATCTGTGGTATGATTGTTATGTATCTCCGGTTCCCTTCGTCGCAGCAAGATGAAATATGCACCATCTTTTAATTCTAATTGTAAGGTTTCAAACACAAAAGGTTTCATCATAATCGGTGCAGTAGGGTTTGCGCGATGCCCGAACAAACATACAGACATACATACAGGCAGTTACAGTATTATAATAATAAAGGTTAGTTTGCCTTGGAGTATAGTCTCGAAGGTGTTCATGTCATGCAGTAATAATTCGGAATAAACCGAGGAAGACATGCTGCAGTTTCTGCAAAGGCCCCCGGGTGAGCGGAGCGGACTGTCCCAGGGCCCCAGTTGCCGGCGGACGCGACGGTACCCGCTCCGGGGAGAGAAATCGAACAAAGCTCTTCCTCCTCTGCCTGCCGCGAGGGCCTAAGCCGGATTTGCTCCTCTGGATGCTGTGTATAGAGGGTGACTCTCCCGTTCTCCAGTCATCAGGAGTTGGGTGGAGGGAGGAGGGGTCTCTCGCTCGCTGTCTTGTGCTCCGTGGAGTTCCCAGCGCTTTATCGGTGCGGAGCACTACTCCACCGGCCCCGCCTGGCGGGGGCGCGACTACCCCCCACCCCCTCCCCTGCTACTCCCCCTGTCTCGGGAGACTCGTCAGCGACTCTTTGCCAGGTCCTCCAGCCGTCGCCGAGGTCGCAACTGGAGTCCACGGGCGGTGACAGTAGACAGGACGAACTGAATCCTTAAAAAATTGGATCATACCATGTTTCACCCAACATCGGGAAAAATAGATTACAAATTTCGATATCTTTAGTTTATTACATGTCCAGTTGTTATTAATTTGTGTTAATCTCAGCTGCTGTTATACAGTACTAGAAATTTACTTATTTTCTAATAATTATAAATAGTTTCTTGTGATGCCGTTTTTATAATTTTGTTGGGTTCGATTCTCTGTTCTGTGGTCGAGCTTCGAGCTATCATACGGGCATTTTTTTCAAGCTTGTGAACAAAGATGCTAACTATCACGCGCTAAACCTTCCTCAGGTTGTATTTGGCTGTAATTTTTTCGTTGTCTAAGTTGCAAAGAAATGGTATGATCGCAAGGGTTTTGTTTACAAATTTAAGCGAACGATCATTACTATGGGAGTGGCGCCTCTTCTCCCTTTACTTACTCTATGCTGGAGTCCACCTTCACTGCACAGATGTCAGCACGAGCTTAACGGTTGCTGAACCTCTTCTGCGCGTGTGTTACCGTCAGATGTATTCTGACCTTTGCGGCCGGCATTTCTCAACGTTCCCCTCCCAATATGCACCCTTGAAGGGTAGTGTGGGAGTATCTTCCTGTTCTCTTTTTAAAACATTCGGGAGCTATAATGAAACAGAACTGTTAGAGATCGCTCCATGTTGTTGATCGGGAGTGTATAAGAGCTTCGGCAATGACCAGCGGCTGGGGCCATCAACCCAGCATAGTCGCCGCCTCAGCCCCTTTACCGCACTCAGCTGACCAGACAGTTGGCTGTGTCCTTTGAATATATAAACTGTATAGAAGTCGCGAGTGGATAGGTTTTACTCTACGTTTATCAGAAGCGTATGATGAGCAGCTTGGGAACTTCACCGCTGCAGTGCGCTGCCGTAACGCCCTGTATCGTCTTAGTTGTTATTTACACGTTAGAGCGCAGCCCTGTAGCCCGCCGTCATTCCCCGCACCCCCCGCCCATCATTCACTGCAGCTCAAGTTCGTTCAACGGGAGGGGGAAGGGGTGTTTGAAGAGTTCGACACTTGTCCGCTAGGGACCACCACAAGTCGATGCCCTAGAGATGGTGGCGATTGCGGCGGTGAATTAACCAACTAGCTCAAAACCGTATTAGAAATTTTAACCTGGGCTGGCGACTTCTATACAGTATATATATTCAAAGCTGTGTCTTGTGTCGTGAGACTTTGTCAGCACTGCTGGCGCCTTCCCCAGGGAAAGAACTAGTAGTGACACTGGACACTACTGGGTGGTTCGTTGCTGTGGACTACGACCTGTTCCCCGCCGCTTGACGTAGGATCGTCCCATTTCTTCGTTTGAGAATTTTCTCCGCCAAATATGTGTCGAGATTCATTGTAGGGCTGAATCTCCTCGGCATAGAGGCCACCGTGAATAGGCACGTGGTAAAACTCTTCGAGGTAGTAGGTCCTAACGTTGAATTTGCGAATTCTTCAATTCTTCGGGTCAGTTCGGGACTCCAATTCTCAGTGAATCCTTCCTCGAAGACGCCTTTCTGCTTGGAGATCCGCACAATGTCGTCGACGTTGGCTTTAAGCTCTCGTGATTCTTTCTTCCTCGTGGTGGATACACTGTTCGAAGCGGTGATCGTCCTTTGTCTTTGGGCTTCATTTTCGTGGTGGAATGCACAGTGAAATTGAATTAACTTATTAGTTTAGGCAAAATGTCCAGACATTTTTAAATTCCATTAGCCGTGAATTGAAGCGACATCTTGGTGCGCAAAGTTCTGTTAAACCTTTGGACTATGGATGCTTTGACATAACTAAGTGCAGAGTAGTGTTTGGCGCCAAAATTCATCAAAACCTTTAAATCCGCATTGTAGAATTTTTTACCGATATGAAGTTGCTTGGCTTCTGGGTTGTAGCCGCATCCAAGACGAATATATCACCGACGTTTTGGTCGGCGTTGCAGTTGCCATCATCACGGTAGAGTTACCTTTTCAGGTTGTTACAAGTTCTCTTGCCTTTGTAATACTCTTACCTGAGAGGGGAGTGTTTCCCGATTGGATGCAGTGTGAGCCAATCACAGCCTTCCTTTTTTCTGGTTGGCCTGTTGGTTTGGCCAATCAGAGCTGGGCTTCTGTGATTGGGTGGGGGGTGCTGGCGAATCAGTTGCCTCTTCTCTTCTGATTGGCTGATATGTTTGGCCAACCAGAGGCGACCTGTCTTTTGTTAGATGCAGAGCTAGGTTTTGAGGTTTTCTGAAGAGTGGATCCATATTCGTCATGAGTTAGCTCTAGTAGTTTTTTTACTCTTGCATATCCTCTTGGGAAAATCACTTAGGGTTCTTGCGAAACAAGAATTTCGTGGACCTGAGTCCCATGTGTTTTGTAATCCTTTACGCATGTGATATTTCCTGTTAATAAGTATATTTAGTGCCTAGAAACCGTTTATTATGTTTTTTGTACACTCATGTGTCATGTGACGGTTGTGTCATTATCTTGTGAAAGATCTTGTATTAACTTGGTGTTCACATTTACATAATTTTCTCTTCTGCATAAACTCGGTACTCTCAAAGTCATCTTCTCGAGCCGGTACATAATTTCTCTTCTTTGCAGTTGGCATCATGTCATCAACTTCTGCCCTTACGGTGATGGCCTCTTCTTTATTAAGTTCATCAAGGCGACTAGAGATTGGTTAAAATATATCTCATTTTTTTCAATATAATGTGAAAGTCGGGCTCTTCTAGCAAGTAGATATTTTTCACGAACAGACTGTATATCACAATGAAGGGCACTTTCCAAGTTCAACATTGTACCTGCTTGTTTAAAATAAATTTTTGTTTGTCCGCAGTAAATTTATTGTTTAGTTTTTTTTTTCCATACACGAATCACATAATTGCTGTATTAAGCAAGATGTGTTTTCGTTGAACGCGAAAACCGTTTGGTTCCTCCAATAAACCCTCAGTCGATAATGGCATGGACGTAGATCCCTGAGAGGCCAGGGGGGGGGGGGCACCTGACACCCCCCACCTCTTCCTGGAATTTAGCAGACCATCACTGCGGGAACCGCTCGCACTTGCAAATTTCGTGACTGAAACGGGGTTGATAAATATAAATGTCAAAACTATGTTTAATGGAAAACTTTCTGTGCATTTTATAGTTTATGCTTATAGCTTAAATTTAGGCCAAAATATGGGCCATGTACAACATACGAGCGCCGTATCCAGAGATAACTTGTGTCGGTTAAAGCCCGCTCGCAAGACTTAAGGGGTGCACCCCACCCCCCTCAAACTTGCGAATCCTACAGATTTGCGTCCGTGCAAGATGGTGTAGCCCAATCCACAATCCAAGACAGAACTGTCACCAGAGCCCCAATTATATACTAGTAGTGCAAATTACTACAATTCAATACTTTTTCATAACAAGCCCAAAAATGGTATTAAAATATTGCAAAATAGATCATTTTATCAACCGGAGTTCTTTCAGTTAAGAACCGGTACAGTACCTATATTAAGCACAATATCTGTCACTCCTGAATACATTTATGAGTTATCTGAGTTTTTTAAAGTAGTTCAGTCAGAGGTCGGAACCAACATGTTCACATAAGATAGAACACTATGTCGTTGTGTGCTGTGTGATAAGCGGGGTTATGCTTGTTGCAGGAGTCAGCAACAGGAAACAGCGACGAGAGCGGACCACGTTCACCCGCGCGCAGCTGGACGTGCTGGAGGCGTTGTTCGCCAAGACGCGCTACCCGGACATCTTCATGAGGGAGGAGGTGGCGCTGAAGATCAACCTGCCCGAGTCCCGTGTCCAGGTGCGTGTACTGCACAGCTGCATGTAGCCACAGGACACAGCTGCATGTAGCCACAGGACACAGCTGGACGTGCTGAAGGCGTTGTTCGCCAAGACGCGCTACCCGGACATCTTCATGAGGGAGGAGGTGGCGCTGATGATCAACCTGCCCGAGTCCCGTGTCCAGGTGCGTGTACTGCACAGCTGCATGTAGCCACAGGACACAGCTGCATGTAGCCACAGGACACAGCTGCACGTGCTGGAGGCGCTGTACGCCAAGACGCGCTACCCGGACATCTTCATGAGGGAGGAGGTGGCGCTGAAGATCAACCTGCCCGAGTCCCGTGTCCAGGTGCGTGTACTGCACAGCTGCATGTAGCCACAGGACACAGCTGCATGTAGCCACAGGACACAGCTGCACGTGCTGGAGGCGCTGTACGCCAAGACGCGCTACCCGGACATCTTCATGAGGGAGGAGGTGGCGCTGAAGATCAACCTGCCCGAGTCCCGTGTCCAGGTGCGTGCATACATTTATGATTTAAAATACTTGAAGATGATTTGGATTTTAACTGGTTCATGGACTATTTTTGCATTGATTTGTGGCATCCAAGGTACTTTAACCACTCTGAAACTTTGAAGGAATTAATTTAATATTACCTACTATATGCTAAATTGAGGAAGAGGCTACGCCTCTCTGCATAATCGTGTTGTGGTTAGTACGTCTAGAAGGTTCTGGCTGCTGTGCGCAGATGATATAAAAGGCCCTGGAAGATAAGGTAAGTCCGGCTGAGCTCTGTTGGCAGTGACACCAGCTAGTAGTTGTCTGGTTAGTGATACCAGCATGTGAGCTGTGGGTTACGAGCAATAGTGCGGAGACTTCGCGGACGTAGAGAGAACCCAAGGCGACATCGGCGAGGAGGAGATTGTGATGGTGACCCAACGTGAGTAGTGGCGAGCGTGTGTTTGTGAGCATTGGTCATGGACAGGGACAGATAATAGGCGTGTTTATATAGTAGAATTATTAGGATTTAATCATTTTGCAGTTAGATTTTAGACTGTTCGGATTTTAGGAGATAGTGGGTGAATACTACTATAGTAAATTTATACATATTATTAATTTATCAGGGAGTTATTACGAACAATTTTTGAAGTGAAACGTCTCTGGGCGCGATGAGAGAAAAACTTGAAGGCCCAATTCTAATGTAAATTTTTCGTGAAACATTGTTTTTAAACGTTTCTGAGGCGATAAAGACAGAAAAGATACATATAAAGAGAGCACAATATATATATATACACATTATATACAATATATATATATATACACATTACCAGGCTCTTTTTCGTTGTCTTTGTGCAATGATTCGTCCCCTGCAAAAAAAAAAAAATAGAATCGAGAGGAGATACGTGAACAAACACAAAAGAATAAGACAGAGTGTGTTCATGCTCTTATTTCAGAAAATAGATAAAGGTATCCTACACAGTCAGCGGCTAGTGCCTTGAATTCCATTTTTGCTACCAGCGCGCTCGCGGTCCTACTTATTCAACCAGCAGCGTAGAGAGCGCTGCTGAGACAGTCCCTGCATTTTTCCCGCATAGATAGCGCCACCTGTTATGAATTTCGCAATTTCATTCACAGCAGAAATGACAACGTGGCATATTGTTCAGTTTAAATTTGTTACCAACTTGAAGGTCCCACATGTTGGCTCAGCAGCCATATCTAAATTACGTAATTCTATTTCTACTGTTAAAAGGAAAATTTTTTTGCAGGTGATGTTTCGAACAGGAATTAGTCCCGCGTCTGTAGAGCCTGACGCCTGCAAGTGGAGCGGATCTGACGTCCAGACCTCATGTCAGAGTCTAGTCCGGGCGCAGTTACTACAGCCGAGCTGGAGGGAGTTTGGCGTTGGAAATAAAAAAAGATAAATAAATAAAAGCGCGCGCGTGTGTCGTGGGTGCGAGGCAGTGTTTGCACAGTCGGCGCCGGGGGTGGCTGCGCAGATGAATTTGTTACGCTGGCAAGTCACCCCCCGACCCACCCCCAACCACCGATCTTTTTTTTTTTTTTCCATTTTTATTCCTCGCGCCCCTGGACCTATCGGTTTACCCGTGGGAAGGGGTGACGGGGGGGGGGAGGGAAGTGAGTTATGATTTATTTGCGCGCGGCAAACTCGCGTTAGCATTCATGGGCGCGCGCATCTGGTAGCTCGCTGTGCGCGTTCACACGCCCGCCGTGTTGGTGTGTGGGGAGGGGAGGGGCGGTGGCAAAGAAAACACACAGCGCTAGTGTCGGGGTGGTACCTCCCTCTGTTGTGTCCACACCAGCGCCGCCTGCCCTGCCTGTCCGGCAGGGTTGGCTGTACTCCGCAACACACCAGTCTGTCGGTCTTTCGATACATCGATATTTGCGATACATCGATTTTCATACTATACTACTACTATTTTGGGATCCGTGCCGTCAACAGCACCGAATACAAAAATCAATCAACACTGAAACGACTTAATATTATAGAGACCGGAAAAATTCGCGATTTCAACGACCTGTAGGATATACTGCATGATAATCTATGCACTCGGGAAAATTACATCTACTCATTGGCTACTGACTCGTGACACCTGTTAACTAGGACGCTAGTGATTCGATACTTCTTTTGTTTAAGGTTTTTCATTGGCCGAGTGTCATTCAGATGAACTTTGGCCCAATCACTGATGCAGTAAAAAGGCAAAGGTTTTTGGATTCTAGACTATCACGAAATAAATCCGCGAATTTTTCAGGTCTCTACTTAATATGAATATAAAATTAGTTGCCAGACATGCATCCACGCGTCTACTTTCACTTCACCCGCCTCTCTAGCACACACACACACTACTGACCAGACGAACGCCTATTAGGGCGTAAGTTCCGCGCCACCGACCACGGAGAGGCGTGCTGGTCGACCTTATGCAGTCCTCATTGTTCCTGGGTCACGTGACCCAACTCCCGTGATCCGAAATATCCGAGAAATGAAGAAACGACGGCTCGCTTCAATTGTCGATACATCCCGGTGTAACACTGTACAAAAAGTAGATGCATGTCAGGGGTGGCCACGTCTCGACATCACATTGTAACGAGGTGGTCTTTTTTTTTTTGACGTGACAACGTCTAATAAATCGATGAACGCCAGCTGCACGCACGAAAAAGTGTCCTGTTACGCACATTGTTCCGTTACGCTGTGTCCCGTTACGCTGTGTCCCGTTACGCTGTCGGCGAGTGCAGTAATAATAGGTTATGTTACAATTGACTAAAAAATTATTGTGATTCATATAATTGATGATGATATTTAATTACAGTTTCTTTAAGTATATGAAAACATGTTCATAATTATATATAAACTTTAGAGCTAAACGCCAGTTTTTAAAATTAATTACAAGTCATCTACACGTGAACTGTTTCGTCGACTGTTTATAAAGTGAAGTGAAAAGTTAATGTGGTTTTCATTGCTTATTACAACAACAATTTCGGCAATAAAGGTTAATTATTCCTGCATTAAAAAAATCTGATTACTAGTATAATTTAAATATTTATTATTATATTATTAAAATAAAAATGATTCAATTTTATTCATAAAAGTATGTAATCATTTCATCAATGTTTTGTTATGACGTTGTCACGTTAAACTATCGTCCGTAACCCGACTTTACAGACAACCAATTTTTTTTATTTAGATCGTGGTTTGCGACTCGTTGGTTAGACGCCCAAAACACTGGCTGAAGTGTAGTGTTTGCAATATGGAAACAGTTTCAAATGAATGTATTTTGTGGAAGGGACTGTGTTTAACGACGGAGATACTAATTCATACTTACTAACCATGATCGGACATGGTCTAGCAACAATTCCCCAAAGTTTTTTTTTTTTTTTGGCGCGACTATACGGCAGTGGCGAGGTAAGAAAGTGACCTCGTCTACGTCACATCTTGACGTCGCCTGACAATGTATACACAGATGCAGTCTTTGTATACGACACTAGGTGAAGTACTCGCAGTTGCCCGGGCTAAACACATCATAATAAAAGGAACATCACAAATGAGTTTAAAAAAAAACGGCAAAATTTTGGTTTTAAAGTCCAATTTGTTTGCACAATCTCGGTGCATCAAGGCTACGCATCAGCAAAACCGGGACGCCAATATTCAGCTTCATTTGGTGGGAAGCCAGGTAACACCTAGGCAAGAAGTGACTGGCGCAGTTACAAATTCAAGGCAACACCATCTGTTGACGAAGTTCTAAACTAGACTGTTAGGTATTAGCACCTATAGTTCGCTAGCAGCCGCGAGCTTCACTAAGCGGATGGTTTAGCCAAGGAGAAGGATAGTAAGTTGCCAGACCTTACTATATGACCGTGTGGCGGACATAGAGAAATTACACAAACTCACCGTTTGCGCGACTACGACCTACCTCCTATGATTTTCCTATTATAAAACTGAATTTCCCCCTTTTCACTTCCTTAGGAATTGCATAATTATATGCAGTATAGGTAGAGACCGGAAAAATTCGCGGATTAATTTCGCGATAGGCTGAAATTCAAACACATATAGTACCTACCTCTAAGCTGCTCTTGTCATTGGCTCACTGTTCATCCGGACGACTCTGGGCCGATGGGAAACACTCAACCAAAGAAGTATCGCATCACAGGCAAACCAGTTGAGACGACTCACAAGTCAGCAGCCAAATGAACAGGCGTTATTCACCCGAGTATACTAAGGACTGTGTAGTCTATCCTGAAGGTCATCAAAAACGCGAATTTTTCCAGTCCCTAAGTATAGGTCACTATCCAGGCCATAAACGATCTATATGGAAGCATGCATGTCGATACGTTGCTCTGTTGCTGCGTGGAAGGACAAACGGACAAACACTCTTATGTTAGTAGGGATGGATATCGTTCTCGCTGGTTCCCCGTCCCAACTATAGAGGTCTCTGGGTCGGGGAGTAGGTTCGGCCGGTGTCTGGTTGCAGAAGTAGCTCCGGGCGCCTCTGAAACCCCCCTCCGCCCCGGTGGACAGTGGAGCATCTGTAGCGACGTGTCAGGTTGCCTGTGGAGGTCGCCTTTCAGCGCAGATGACGCCGACGTTTCTATTGGGGTGTCGACATGTCGACCAGAAGCACAACCGTCGCAGGGAAGAGCCATAAAAAAACTTACTGCGATAGAGGGGAACCCTCATTGGCAAACACAATTAGGCTCCTTAGCTACAATAAGCTGTACAAATCCCATAAAATATGAACAAAGTGAATTTTTTTTTTGTATTAGGTATATATGTTTCCCCCGAAAAGGACCGTGGACAATATAGCAGCACAATTTCAATTTTTCCCACAAATAATTTTGTGATTTTTTGGATAAAAAATGTTATGATGATTTCTGTAACGCATTTTTTTTTGTTTGCTTCAGAATACGTCGTTTAACCGCCAACTTACACGAAAGGAAACAAATAATGAACGGGTCTATTGTATGAGGAGAAATTTGCCACTTCCAACTTGGACTGACCAAATTGGAAAAAAATTATTATTTCATACTTTTTTTGTACCAAGGTTTGCTTGGTTGCGTACATAACTTTGTTCCCGACTTATACTTAAATTTAAAAAATTTAAATTTTGGCTAAAACAAAAGTCACAAAGTGGCCTTTATATTAAAGATGTTAGCTTGGAGTGGAATTGAATAAGACTCGTTATTTAATAAACTGTGCGATGGATTCTCACTTTCCTATGGTCAAATTCAAGGAATATTAATTACGCAGTTCATAAGCAACAAAACGTTTACGAAAAATTCCTCGTTCTGGAACTATTTTTCACATTTCGTGTTTTTCCAACTTTTCACTACCTTACTGTATAAAATCGTTTATAATTTCAGAAATAGTCGTGTAGGCTTCAATTAAATAATAAAAAAAAAGAGCTTACATAAAGATTAAGTTTTCTGTTTTTATAGGAACTGCTACAAAGTGCCAACCTTCTTCACAGTTGCAGTTAGTACTTTGGTTTTTTGTTCCAGAAGTAGGCCAATTGTTTAAAAAAAATCAAGATGGACCATTTTATTTCTTAAACTGTATTTTACATTTCTTTTGTGAAGTGAAATAATTTATTGTTAAATTTACCAACGAGTGGTTATCCCTTCCATACCTAAGCTATTTAAATTTGTGCCACATTATCTAACATTCAGTCATCGTTGTATAACCCTAATGCAACATTATTTCTACATGTGGATATACCAAAGCTAAGTCCATTAGATGAAGTTTTTGTGAAATTAGAAAAATTCTAGTATTTTATTGATCCAGGAAAGTTTTTCATGTTTTAAATTTATGAGATTTTCAATGTTCAAACCTGCGATCCTTACTGTTTGAACTGATGTTGGCCAATTTTTGAATTGACTTTCAAGATTGAAAAAAAGATTGTCTAACAGAAAATCTAACGATCTTTCAAATTATCAGTCTTCTTAGGTGGCAAGGTAGTGAAAAGTTGGAAAAACCCAAAATGTGAAGTATTTCCTGAAAAGAGGATTTTTCGAAAACGTTTTACAAGTTGTTGATTTCGAACCGTAGATTTGATGTGCAGACTTTAGAAATAAGAAACCGAGACTACCTGTATACATAAATGGATTGTTATTCAACCTACATTCTCTTATTATAGGCCATAGTTGTGTCCCTCATAGCTATCGTGGAATAAATTTAAAATGATTATTCCAGTTCTAAAACACTGCATTTTGTAGACGCGCTTGGAATAAAGTGATTTTTATGACTCGCTGAATAGGAAATTGCAATTGTTTACAAGGAAATCTGAAACTGTACGACCTTTCTCTACTCTATTGCCATGAAAATTTCCGCTCCAAGCCTCTTTGCTGTCGTTTAAGAGAACTGCGGGTCCGCGCTTGCCACTCACAAAGGTGAGAATGCGCTCGTGGAAGCTGTGAAGGTCGACCTTGTGGCTATAATTCCCGGCGCAAGGTCACGTAGGAATCACACTAAGGTTGGGTTCATTAATACCGAAACCAGACGCATGAAAATCGCAGTTGTTTATAAATGACGCATTTCGCAAGACGTCAAAATTCTTATAACTTAAATATATTAAAAAGTAAAAAAAAAATCTGCCCTGGGCTCTTTTTTTTTTTTTTTTTGACAATTCATTAAAACAAAAGAAATTTTCAATGATTTTATATTTAAAACCGTTATTTTATTAAGTGTGTGAATAATTTTAACAAGTGTAAACATTACGTATTTAATAAAACAAATATGCACATGACGTCTCGTGTCCCTAAAAGTTTTCGTAGCGCTTCTCTTCAAATGTGGCCGTCGAAAACAAAAGACAAAAACGCAAGAAAGAAATGGTTGGAAAAAAAATTGGTTTGTCTGTAAAGTCGGTTTACGGACGATAGTTTAACGTGACAACGTCATAACAAAACATTGATGAAATGATTGCATAGTTTTATGAATAAAATTGAATCATTTTTATTGAATTATCACTATTTTGTATGGATACAAAGGAGGAGTGAAATGAAATCTACAATTTAATTGATGAATTTACTTTTATTTGCACTCATTAAATCAAATATGTTTATTACTTTAACGAAGAGATTATTTTAACTACAACTTTTATACATGTTTGCTATTTAAACTTCTTCCAATCTGCGTTATTCTGTTAAGGATAGGACGATGATAGGAAAAGTAGGAAACGGATGGGAGTGTTTCCAAGTTTAATGTGCCTCGAAAAAGTCAAATCGATGGTAGTTCCAATCGAGTGGAAGAGTGATAGATGCGACGCAAGCGTACGATGAGCGTAACGGGACACTTTTTCGTGCGTGCTGCGGACGTTCATGGATTTATTTAGAGGTTCTCACGTCAAAAAAAAAATCGCGCTTTCGCAGTTCGTACGCCGGTTCTCTGAAATGAGGCAGCCGAACACGCGTCTCGAATTCCTATGCGTTGTTTTCCAAACAGGCCTTGTTGGTTCCACGTCGTCGTGTTCGCAGGCTGTAATCGCCGTCCAAGAAGGCTGATAAATTTGAAAGAGCGTTAGATTTTCTGTTAGACAATCTTGTTTTCAATATTGAAAGTCAATTCAAAAATTTGGCCAACATCAGTTCAAACAGTAGTAAGGATCGTAGGTTTGAACATTGAAAATCTCATAAATTGAAATCATGAAAAAACTTTACTGGATCAATAAATTACTAGAATTCATCAAATTCCACACAAAAACTTCATCTAATGGACTTAGCTTTTTGTATATCCACATGTAGAAATACTGTTGCATCAGGCTCTCTTCAGGGCTGAAGGCGTTGTTCAAACAACCGACCGTCGGGATTGCAGGCTCGTGCAAGCGCGAGGTATGTAATAAGAGAAGAGGACGACTGGTTCCGCGCTAGGGAGGTCTCGACGGAGGCGGGCAAACGAGGGGCTACCGCGCTCCATAATGCAGACGGTCGCCTTCAACAAGGGCTTAACTTCCGCGGCGGACGAGTTGCCCCGCGCTCCGGCCGCCTTCCTCGGAGGCTGCAACTTTCATGAGCGGCCGGGCTTTCTTCATGTGTTTTTTATGACGCAGGGGCCAAGCCCAACCTTCCCCCCCCTTCACCCCCCCCCTCGACGAGGTGTGCCGGGGAGGAAGCCATTTTCCATTTCGGGCCCCGCGGCCATTGTCGGCGAGCGACCCGAGTATTGTCGCCTCTCGCCGCCGCGCGCGCTACTGTCGCGCCCCTCGCTTGTTTTCCATTAGGCAAACTCCGCGCGCCGGATTAGTCCCCGGAGAATAAAGCTTTGCGGGAAGAGGCGGGCCCCCTTGCCCCCTCTACCCCCCTACTTCCAGCCCCTGGAAGGATACAGTGTAGTACAGGGGTGTAAATGACTAGGCCAATGTTTGCGCGTCTTTCTATTATCGGGGGAGGGCCTTTTTGGAGGGGACTAGGGGTGGCGCGAGGAAAATAGATGATAGGGTGTTGGGAAGAGAGTTGGGGGGGGGGGGGTTTGGGGGGAAATAGGGGCGGATTCAGCGGGGAAAGCTCTGAATGGAATAATGAAATCACATCAACTGTTTAAAATGGCTTCATCCGTGAAAAACGATAGGGTGAAAAGTATTTCCTATGGATGGGGGGGTGGTTGCATAAAAAAGAAGGGGGAGGGAGAGTCTGATGACAGGATGCGCGCCCAGGCGAGTGCCCGAGAAAATTGAGTTTGAATTTTTGCAACGGGCTGATAGCAGCCGGGGAGGTTATCGCTGCTGCGGTGTTGCCACGTCTTTCCTCGACGCGCAGCCGGCGGCGGGGCGGCAACAGCGCCATCGCACAGCCGCGACAGAAGGATTTCTTTTTCCTAACCTAACTAAAAACTAAGTGTACTTGGGAGGGTTCCGGGTTATGGAGGGAGACTAAGTGCGTCTCAGGCCGAAGCCTATACGCTTTAATCATGCAGGAGAGGTAGCAGGCATTCATGTGCTAGGAGGGGGATTGGCCAGCCATGGCAGCGATTGGCGCCATGACTAACTCCCCTCACTGACTATCCTAGACTAAAAACCAGATAAGTTGGGCCCAGGTAAAACCTGCATAGACACAGGGAAAACCCTGGGCACTTACATGCGGGGTGCAGAAGTCATGCAATCAGGTTGGTTACGGGAGACAGAAGGATGGTTCAGGAAGAAGAGTTGGACAGAGTAGAAAAGAGTCTCATATGCGGAGGGTTGGGCTCTTGGACGTTGCTGTCCGCATTATTTTTGGATGTCACGGGTTGTCCGCGACAGAAGTGCGACTTGCAGAGGAAACTGAAACCATAACTCTATCCGAATACGTATGAATGCGTCCAAAACATACACACCCCTGCATCCCTTAGCCAATCCAGCCTCACTGTAGAGGACGCAGTTATAATGGATGGACAGCATCCGAGTACTTCTACTGCTAGCACATTCTGTTTTCAGTTGGTCGTACTAACGTTCACTTATCCACTTAGGGTCAGGATATCTACGAATATTCAGCAAAGCGTGAATAAAAACAACTAATTTTTAAAAATATATGTAGCTTTTGTTATAAATAGGGGCAGGCATTTTTCGCGAAAAGATCTGAGCACTTATTAGACTGCAACAAGGTATACCAGCACCTGTGGTTTCTTCCTCGTGATTGGCGGCCGTCTAGCGAGAGAAGTCGTTGCCTTATTTGACCGGGCCACTCAAGACGAGTTTACTTTCGCGATGAATCACTGCGATTGGTGTTGTAACAATCGATATGTACCTGGGAGAAACTCGCCCAATCAAGAAACACAAGACGATGCTATATAGTTGTTTAAATTTCATGTAGTCTCGTAATCTTTTCGCAAAATCAACATGCTCTTAGACTGTTTGCGAACAAACGGTAAAAAATACTTATAATGAGAATTTAAATAAAATTAACGTTCTTTATTTGTCTCTATTTTAAATAACCTTTCGAACAAATATCTTGCCAAAAATCAGAAGTAATATAATTTAAAAACAGAATAAAACACGATTCCGAACCTGGCGAATGTCGGTGCGCATTGCTAGATGTGAGTCTGACTTCTTGGAAATCTCGATTTAGTGGACGCATGCAGGTAATCATCGGCGTCCAGTTGTCCCTTGTGAGGATTCTTAGGCAGCACAAGGATGCTCGCAGCCAATCAGTGCGCTTCTACTGGATCCCTTGGGCACTCGTGAGTAGCGCGACATGTGCCGCTATCTGTCGGGTGGGCCCACAACTAGCTACTATCAAAAAACTACTCGGGGTGGGAGGTTCAGATCCAAAGTATTGAGTTATTAATGTTTATTTAACTACTTGGCGACTAATTGCTCAGTAACAACAGATTTAAACTGTAATAAAAAAAAAGCATGATGCATACAGATTAGTAGGAGATGCAAAATTTCTGGTATGCCACCGCACAAAATATGTAGCTACCAAAATAAAATAAATAAATTTTTACTGGTTTGTTTGCCTGATAGTAGCTGACGCATTATTTCCCACAGTCAATATAGCTATGTTAGTAATATATAATGGCAGCAGCTAACTAGCGGTTGGGCTTTTAAGACACTATGTCACAAAAACCAAATTTTTCATGAGAGCAGTTTAAATAATTTTAAACAGTGCTTTACTAATTTACTCAACTATTTTAAACTCAAAATACTATATTTTTGACATATCGTAGATCTTAGTGTTGTGTGCCACTAGAAAGAACGTAAAACGGTGGTAAAGTTTATGATTAAAAGTGCATTTTACCCAAAATTACATAAAGTGTTATGCCTCCGAGATACATATAGCCTATATACTTTGGAAGCTTTCAAAAGCCATTCGCCGGGATGGAGTTTCAGTCGTTAAACACTAATGCATTCGATCATAAACAACACTTGTGCATTGCGGGAAGATTATTGCTGAAGACGAGTCTTTGTTCTAAACATTTAAACATTCAAAAAAGAAAGAAAAAAAAACATTCAAAATACTCTAACCCGCATTACCATTTCTCTACTTTTCCTTTACTGTAGCAGTATTTTTCTTTTTGCAAAGCAAAATATAAATGTTATTGTTTGAACGTAGTGAAAAATGTTTGATTGGCACTAAATCACGTGAAACCCAGTTTCAAAGCACGGCTGGGTCGCTAGCAAGGGGAAACCTTGAGGAGGAAAACATTATCTTTAATAGTGCACTTTGACTGTTCTGAGCGCTTATCTTGCCAGGTGTTGTGTTGTCTAGAAGGTACGTGTCAGAAGGTGTCAGGGTGTGGACGATGTTGCCGCAGGTGTGGTTCAAGAACCGGCGCGCCAAGTGCAGGCAGCAGCTGCAGCAGCAGCAGCAGCAGCAGCAGAGCGCGCAGGCGCAGATGGGCGCCGCTCCCGCCGCCGCCAAGAGCCCGCGCGCCGCCGCCAAGCCCAAGGCCGCCAAGCCGTCGCCGCCCCACTCGCCGCTGCTCAAGAAGGAGCCGTCCCCCGGGGTCCCGGGCTTCCAGCAGCGAAGCTGCGGCTCCGGTCCCGCCTCCCTGGCCACCCCCAGCCCGCCCGCCACCCCCGGCGGCGCCGCCTACCAGCACGACGCCGCCGCCTACAACGGCTTCTGCTGGGGCGGCGCAGCTCCCGCCGCCTCTCCCGCCAACTGCTACCCGCAGGGCTACGGCTCGTACTACGGCAACGTGGACCCGTACTTCCCGCCGCCGCACCAGGCGTCGGGGGCGGGCGCCGGCGGCGGCGGGCACTACGCGGCGCACGGCTTCAACCCCCACCACCACCACCACCACCACCACCACCAGGGGTACTCGGGGGCGGGCGGGGTGCCGCCGCCGCCGCACCAGGTCTTCACCGCCTCCAGGCACGCAGACTGCAGCCTCGAGTACCAGGCGGCGCCCGACAAGTACCAGATGGTGTAGCAGGACTCGTCTGCCGAACACGCCTGGTACACACCGGGACATGGCTGAGGGAAGTGTCAACACTCCCGAACGATGCGCCCTTGTTCACGACAGCCACAGGCTCAGGACTCCCTCAGGAGCGACGTCTGGGCTTGGAGCGACTCTCGGTGAAAACTCTCCCGGAGTTTATCGTCACCTCGCCTCATAGTAAACTTCCCTTTAAGGCGTAAGAAGAACGAACATCGAGTGTGGGTCGTGTCTAATAGCAGCAGGGACGATTATGCGTACACTCTTACAAACGTGTGTGTGTCAAAACCTTCCGCTGATCATTCCGTATTTCACCAGAAAACTGTTGGTCATTATCGCCCCTGACAGATTTAAAAATGGAATTCTTTAAACTGTTTTTTTCCAAAGAAATTCAACGGTTCACCGCGGTTCTAAGAGGTTCAGATAGAAAGTGTATACCGGCTCAAGGGGTTTGAGACACTCGACAGGTTCGTGCGTGTTACCAGCTGGACCACGCTGTAGGAACTGCAGGAAGATGTTTTTGTGAGTTTTCTGTTTGAATTTGGCGCGTCGACCCAACACAGCTTCACGCGTACCAACCTCCGTACTCCCGGTGATCGAAACGCGAGGACAGTTCTACCAGGTGAGGACGAACTTCCGTCGAAATGACTCGTTATCCTTGAACTATCGAAGCTCGTGCCATTGCCATTGCAGAGGCCAATCTTGTGTGGTGCTACATCGAAACTTTGACTTTGTCACTTTTCCAATGATGTGAGAGCTTGTGCTTTTTTTAAATGTGAATATGTGATTAAACTTTAATTTGTGTTAACATATTAGTGAATATTGCCTAGAGTTTGATGGCTCAAATTTTATTAAAACCGTAAATTAGTTTTTTTCTCTAATATTTAGCCTAAGCTATGTGCTCTTTCATTATGATAGTACTATCAAAATCAATATATTTAATACAGGAATGACTTATCTTCGAGCCTAAATTTACAAAGCTGTTGAAGCTGATTTCAATCTCTTTTTCTTTCTTTTTTTTGGTGTAAAAATATACTCTTGACTTAGGATACTTTATCCATAAGTACCCTGCATTATCTGAATAATAACAACTCACGACTACTTTAAGAAGTCGTCATTTTATATGTTTTACTTTATGATAAACAATATGCTTGATGGAAACATTTCATAGCAATTTTAAATAGTCAGGATGAAGTATAATGTAAATTTTTGAAGTGAAGACACCTGAAAGTTTTTTTGCGCTAGTTATTATCGCCTATCAAAAAAAAAAAATTGTGCACAAACAATATTTTGAACCAACGAGTGACATTTTAGTGAGGACTGGGAGATAATTAAATTAAAACTAACGTGGTTTAATTCAACTGGCATGGCAGTTTGAGTGCCTTTATTTAAACTATATATGTATACTCTGTCAACCAGGATAACAGATATCTTTTAATGTCCTATATATGGTAATGCTTATCACAAAATACATCATACAAATCGTCAAAAGTCTTGTCACTCTCACTACAAAAACCAGAGGTTTTTTTAAAATACAACAACGTTTGATTAAACATACTTATCTATGTGATTATTTTAAAATGTTAACTACTTGTTTCCAGATCCAACTTCAAAAAGTTGTCTTGGTATGAAAGACATAATAAATTTTAACTGTGACATGGGAAATGTATTTCTGATATCCTTAACAACGCTACTAGGAAGTATTCCATAAAGTAACTAATTAATAATTACAAAAAATCATAATGTATGGAAGCATACATGTTTAGTGTTCGTACGCCTCGTTAATACCCTTAAAACTGCCTTAATTTTACTTTAATTAAATTGGGACCCTTAAAAACTCTTGAATTTCTCTCATACTCCTTAAAATCTCCTTAATAAAGGTCAATAGCGTAAAAGTAACTGGCAAATGCAGGTATTATAATGTTTTTTTTTTTTTTTTATCCGACGTGGCAGCAACAACGCTTGTCGCATGCGCAGTAGAATTACAGAATTTCGGGCCACTTTATTACAATTTACATATTAAAAATTGAGTTCATTTTCAGTTTTATTTGTATGCCACCTTTAAACTAAAAAAGGTGTGTTTTGTTTTACTGTCTCACTGTAAACTTGTAATATTAAGTAAATATTTTTTTGATCAAATTAAATTTTGGGGCTGATTAGGTATGTGTTCCAGAGATAGTTCTGGACAATTAGAAATGGGAGTAGGGGATGTGGGGTTAATCTGTGAGTATTGAACCAAAGAACAAATTTTTTTCATTAGTTAATTAACGTTGTATTTTCTTTAAAGGATTTTGTGTTATTATAGTTTTCTACCTCTATATAGTGGTGAAGGCGATGAATTAAGGAGTCCTTAGAAACTGGTAGGCCACTGTGAGGCAAAGCTAATTTGTATCTGTCGCCGGACAACTGCGTCCATTCATGGTGTCCCCGCCCAAAATAATAATAATAATAATAATAATAATTTTTTTTTTATCTTAGAAGTACAAACTGTCTTGACGCGCGACCTTCAAAATCTTGAACACGCCCATATCCATACATTGAGAATACGCGGTCAATTGTAACATCGAAGAGTTGGCAGTAGCGGCCGGTGATGTTAAATTATGGGTGTTCACACATTCATACATACACACATGCGAACACATTAGGCACTCATAGAGAAAAAAAGACGTCCTACCTTACTGCGTTCTTGAAGCCTGTTTTGGTGTCAGATTATCTGTGTTGGTGCGGCACCGTAGCAGTTTCTGCTTATCTTGGAGTCGTGAAAGATATATTTCGTTTATTACACAAACTCATGTCTGTATTTGTAGCCCGAATTAACACAACGAAGCTTTTGAGCAGACTAGTTGTTTTTTAAGAGATTTTAAATTGTAATTCAAAATGGTAGATCGCTGATCAAGCCTCACATAAATAATAAACAAATTGTGTTTGATGTTCTTGATTTTTCAAATTTGTGGCTGGGCTTAAGCTTATCAAAGTGTTGCACCTGAAAGCAGACTCTCTGTAAGCACTGTCTAGCTGTGTACTGATGTTTATTCTACCTAACAATGTAAGTTCAATATTTGCATTTTTGTGAGCAAGAGTGTTTTCATTTTTATTAATTTTCTCGCCCAAATGTACGAGGTCCTTATAACCTGACTTTGTCCACGCGCTTACTTCTGCACTAAAAATCAGGCACCGATAACAAAACAGAGCATTTGTTTTTACACAGCCGCATAGCCACTTGTGTTTTGTGTAAATGTTTTTGTTAAATTTACGTCTGAAAATACGTTTTTGTGACTTTGTTTCCGTAGTTATTTCTAAATGAGGCTGATCAGGACCTAAATTTTTAATTGTTTACTTTTCCTCGTACGTACGTTTTCTGTTCACCAAAATTGTTTGTACGGAATTCATTATGGCGATTTTTAAAAATCTTACATGTTTGCTGTACGCGCCAAATAACGCAGTCACATTTTCACAGTTAAAGTATTACAACAAAGGGAAACTTTATAACATACCTCAGAAAAATGTTGTCCTGCGTAAGGCACAGAAAAATATTTTACAAACGCACACGCACACTAATTATTTAAAGATATTTACGCTCGCATTGAACCACACGCAACTCCTTGTTTCCACTGGACGTAAAAAACTGAAAACGGAAAGTTTGTTTGGTTAGGGGTGATAGTATTGGAGTGGACAATACTGGCATCTACCGGGCTGATTCATAACTTATGACTTGCTTCTCTGATCAGTGCTGCTGTGCGTGCTGATATTTGGAACTACATCAATGAGCAACGAGACGCCAGGACAATCACGAGCACACCAGAGTTGCGCATGCGCAAAAGGACCGAGGCAGGCAGCGCGTGCCGTGCACAGATCCGGGAAGCATACAACTCAAGTAGTTTCGGTTTCCTACCACGTTCGTGCAACTTCGGATTTCTCTCAAAAATTGAAATTAAAAAAATCGAAGGTTTCGTTTAGGTTAGGTTAGGTCAGTCACAACATGCTTGTTTTCATTGGAAACTTCTGATTTAGCGGCTGAAGGGGCGTTAATACCAAAACGCAAAACTTCGGAAATCTTCGGAAATTTTTGCAGGGAACCGAAACAACGTGAGTTGTAGGCTTCCCCACAGATCCACTGTGAACACTACAGCGTTGCCGTATCGCCGCAATCGAAAAAATAAAAACAGACGTCCGTGACAGATGCAAACAAAGCGACGAGTGTAACTCTGGTAGCTGCCACTGGTAAAAGTAGATAAAAAAATGAACTTTTAACTCTACAAAATAAATAAATGTTCTGTAGAAAACTGGGTGTGCAAGTGCACCTGTGCTCTTTAATACCGGCCGCTACTGGAAGTCGGCGTGAGTGTTAAATAATTTAGATCAAACCATTACAGGTAGAATCATAGACACTAACTGTTCCAATAGTAGGTAGCCTATTTATACATATTTTACCACAAAAAATAAAACTCGTGTATATTGAGTACTGGAAGCTACAAAAATCGTTTAAGGGTATTCGTCTCGCTCCAGATCATTACTTAATATATTATGTCCGCATGTGCCGCCTTTTTGAGTGGCCGAACACATATCATACTTTCAGTTTAATTAGCTGGCAAAGTTAAATTTTTAACATTTTTTTTGCAGTATAGATGAAGAGATTTAAAATGTAATATAAAACTATAACTTTTTAGGTTTAAAGTCAATTTTACAGGCACCACGCAGTAGCCACTAGCATTGCTTTTAAACACAAAATTTCCAGTTATTTATTCCATTTGGTGATCCGTATCCATAATGCATGAAAATTGAGAAAATTTGACATTGCCAGCTAATAATTGGGGGGGGGGGGGGGGGTTGTAAAATAGCATTATATTTGTTGGAGTTCGAACGTTTAACTATCTTTAAACTTTGACGTAGCTTGGCTTCTGGGTTATCACCGTGTCCTTGGCGAATAATTCACTGACGTTTCGGTCGACACTTCAGTCGCCATCATCAGGGTGCAGTTAGTTACCTGCGAACATTAGATATTATTTTTAACTTTAACGTTTTCAACGTGTTAAACGTAATGATAAAATAATTGTTTGTAACGGGACATATACCCTTAAACGTGAAGCATCGATACGAAGGATGGGTTGAAATGGAGCGCCCCGAGAAAAACCACCAGCTCACGGCAACGTCCGACATGTTTCCCAGTTGGGAAGACTCCTGGTTCAGTGGCGCTGGAAACTGCCTGCGCCGGAGGTGAGTTATTGAGCTCAGGAGCCTTAAAACATATGACATTTACATAACCATATTTGATTACAAAAAGCTTTTACTAGAGACCGGAAAAATTCGCGGATTCATATCGCGATACGCTAAAATCCAAATACATATACCTTTAAACTGCTTTTGTTATTGGTTCACTGTTCATCTGGATGACTCTGGGCCAATGGGAAACACTCAACCTAAGAAGTATCGTATCACAGGCAAACCAGTAAGGACGACTCACAAGTCAGCAGCCAATGAAAAGGCGTTATTTCCCCGAGCATACTGAGGACTGTGTAGTCTATCCTGAAGGCCATCGAAAACGCGAAATTTTCCAGTCCCTAGCTTTTACTACCAAATAATTACGTTTTTTAATGTTTTTTTTTATGAACTTACAGCAGGCAAATGTTTGTAACAGTCCTAGCGGTTAACTGAAAAACATCTGGTATACGTGTACAATCATCAAATCGAAATTAGGTTTTCCACCAACCACATGATAGGAAGCATTGCACTGGGTTACAAACATAAAGCGAGGTGTGTTTTATTGCTACCACAATGACACCAAGGACCCCAGTACTCACTGTAAGAGAATAAAACCAGTCTTGGACACACTGGCGCTGAAACTTAATGAGTGGCATATCTATAGCATACTCCGCACATCACATTGCCGCATAGCACTTATCCCTACGTAAACTCATGCGTCTGTTACGTGAATGTCAGTTCGTGCGCATCATGCTGAAAATCCGTCCGAGTACTATTTTGCTAAATACTACTAGACGTACGCGCCAGTCAGTTCAATAACGTCTTGCTCCTGGGTCAGCAACTTAGAAACGCACAACTTAGAAATGTCATAAGTTAGAAACACACCTATTCGAAATGTCATTAGTTAGAAACACACAACTTAAATGTGTCATAAGTTAGAAATACACAACTTAGAAATGTCAAGTAAGAAACACAACTTAGAAATGTCATAAGTTAGAAACACAAAACTTAGAAATTTCATAAGTTAGAAACACACAACTTAGAAATTTCAAGTTAGAAACACACAACTTAGAAATGTCATAAGTTAGAAACAGAAAACTTAGAAATTTAATAAGTTAAAAACACAACTTAGAAATTTCATAAGTTAGAAACACACAACTTAGAAATTTCATAAGTTAGAAACACACAACAGAAATGCCATAAGTTAGAAACACACAACTTCAAAATGTAACTTTTGGACAGTCATAGATAAGACCTGTTATACAACTTGGAAACACAACCAATCTCAGTTGCTATCACAATTCATGCTCGCTTGACAGACGTCTACGTTTCCAACAGTGTTTGGGAGGCACTATCTATGTCCCAGAATATTCTCAGTTTGGCCTGTCGCAACTTTAATTTATCTTGCTGGCATAAAAATGCCAATTTCATAGTCTGTGCAAATCGTGAACTAATTAATTTCAGTAAGCTGGCTTTATTTTTCAAGTTCGCCGCTGGCGTCATCCAGCTTTGTTAACGTATGTAAATTATAAAAAAATACTTGGTTGCACACACCCCCATCCTAAATAGGGTGTCTTGTAGACGCGTCTGCGGCGGCCGACAAACTAACAGAAGAAATCAAATGCAGTTCTAAATGTCACTAGGTAAGAGCTATAGGTATACGTAACTAGTTTTAGTGTCTGGTATAGAAACAATGTCTGAAGAGGGGACATGGCGTGGGCAGAGATTGGAAAGGATACAGATGGAGCATTAGCCGTCAGACGTGAAGCCGTTTATTTCCCCTTCTTTTTTCCTTCTGATTTTCACATACCAATATGGCGTACGTTTGTTTATATTTGTGTCAGCCGTTCTAACCTGTTTTTATTAACGTCTATAGTTAGGCTGTCCCGAAGAAAAATAGATCAAAATATTACTTTTTAATATGTATATAAATATATATAAAAAGTCCAAAACGAATTTCCATAATACAATTATAATGACACGAGATGACAAATTTTTCTCCAATTTAGCCTCCAATACAGGCACGGTGGATAGGCTACGTTTGTAAATAAAATGCCGCCATATTGGCACGTGTAGTACCACTCCCCTTATGGCTTCACTCCCCCCCCCCTTTCTCTAATCAGGCCTTATGCTCCATTTGTATAGTTCCCTAATCTCTGAGCGTGGGGAGTGACAGTCCAACAAAACAACCCAGGTCTGTGTCCTGTAGAGATAGTACATTTGTGAACCAAAGGATTTCATCCAAGTATTTTTTTATATAATAAACTTGTGCAGCCAAAATTACTGAAACAATAGAATTACGAATTTTAAGATTATGTATAATCTCGGATTGTTGAATACCAGTATTGCATTTCCTGCAAACTACGTTACTGACACGTGAATATTTTGACGTGACAACGTCTAATAAATCGATGAACGCCAACTGCACGCACGTAAAAGTGTCCCGCTACGCACATTGTCCCGTTACGCTCATTGTACGCTTGCGCCGCATCTATCTCTCTTCCACTCGATTGTAACAACCATCGATTTGACTTTTTCGAGACACATTAAACTTGAAACACTCCCATTCGTTTCCTATTTTTCCTATCATCGTCCTATCCTTAACAGAATAATACAGATTGGAAGAAGTTATCTAGCAAACATGTATAAAAGTTATAGTTAAAATAATCTGTTCGTTAAAGTAATAACCATATTTGAATTAGTGAGTGTAAATAAAAGTAAATTTATCAATTAAATTGTAGATTTCATTTCACTCCTTCTTTGTATCCATACAAAATAGTGATAATTCAATAAAAATGATTCAATTTTATTCATAAAAGTATGCAATCATTTCATCAATGTTTTGTTATGACGTCACGTTAAAATATCGTCTGTAAACCGACTTTACAATAATTTTTTTTTTTTTAAAGTTCCGTACTCTCCATTTGACTGGAAATAACACCGTACCACCTCGACACACTCCCCCAGTTTGCTTCACGCTGGTTCCACCCCCGCCTGTCAGCTACTAGACAAGCAGCACGAGACAGTCTACGCGGGGTCTGCTCTATGGAGCTGGTTGCGTCACCCCCGCGGCGGCACGTGACCCGAACAATGGCGAAGTCGCCCGAACAATGGCGAAGTTGGCGCTGGCGAGGGAAAACAGCGGTGTTTGCGTGCGGCGTGTCGTCAGCAATCCGCACGATCCGGGAAAACAACATCTGCCCTATTGGTTATTCCCCTTCATTGTCATTGCTGCTATTTAAAACCTTTTATCACGAAATACCCCTCTCGTGCATTTCATGATTCGTCTTAAATGTTCTCAAAACTAATACTTACTAGAAGAGACCGGAAAAATTCGCGAATTCATTTCGCGATAGGCTAAAATACAAATCGTTATACCTTAGTGCTGCGTCTGCTATTGGCTCACAACTCACCTGGATGACTCTGGGCGAGTGAGAAACACCCAAGCAAAGCTTTATCGAATCACAGGCTGCTACGCTGGAACGTCTCACAAGACAGCAGCCAATGAGTGGGTGGAATTTTTCTGAGTGTACGTAGAACTGTGGAGTTCATCCTGCAGTTCATTGAACCCGCGACTTTTTCCGGACCCTACTTACTAGACATTTTCTAATAGCGATAAAATGTCACGCAAAGTGTTCGTAATTATGTTCACTTGCTCGACCTCTTACGAGATGAGGAGTAAAAAATTGTTTGCGTGTACTTATGTACCTACGCGCGCTTTAAAAGTTATAGTTACTTGGTGTAAAAAAATAACTTGAACTTTGCATGAAAATGATTAATAGAAACAAAATAATAAATTGACGGAGTGATATTATAAAGACTGTTAATAAAATATAAATTCAGTCAAATTAAAAAAATTAAATAAATACACAGTATTCAAAATTAATGTAAACACGTGTATAAAAATAATATTATTTAGTAATATAGTCAAGATAAATAATAATAAAATAATAACGTAATTATTTAAAATAAATATAAATAATACATACGTAAACATAATCTCAATGTCTCCTATGAAAACGACCAGGCGACTTCTAAATCCTCCACAGACACTCCCTGCCAGCGAAAATGAAAACTTACAAGCAACCTGAAATCGTTATACATATGTGAACGTAACCTCACTTATATAAATACAGTGGTAAACGTTTTGTAAATACAATTTCTATCGCTAATGTTAACAATAAATAAATGTTTTTAATTCTTTGGACCAGAATTAAATACCAATAACTAAGGTATATGATTTAAAAGCACACATATAATTTTTAATTGTATGTGGCTTTTTTTTTTTTAATTCTGTTCATTATTGTTGCGTGGTGCGAGCGCATCGTAAAAAATCACTTATACCAATTTTTAATGTTTTGAACAACGCACAACGCACGTTGGTATTAAATTCTCTTGAACTCTTGCACGATCGATAAACGGACCAAAGAAACTCATAGGCCTACAGAGTGCTTTGTTCTGTGTCAGGAAATAGAGGAATGCGTTGGTGAACCTTTTAACGCTGTGAAATTCCCGGCAACGATGATTCCTGGAACTGCTAAATTCCTCGTTTCTGAGAATACCCCCTTTTTCACCCCCTCATCAACCCCTCCCATCACTGTTGACCTGCCACGCCAGACTTGTCACGTCCCGTTAGAGCGGACAAAGCGTCGCGAACAAAAAACCTTTTGTAAACATCCAGGCATAAGCTACCCCATGGACGAGAGCTCTAATTTATTTATTGTCTTTAATGGTTGCAAACTTATTTATTTATTTATTTATTTATCGTCTTTATTGGTGACGAAGTTAAGGCGGTACGCCTTTTCTTACACTTAACAACCTATCTGCAATTACATCAAATAGTGGAATATTAATAATTAAGCATGATATAAGCAGATGTTGACTAAATATTAAGAGAACAAATTAAAATTTTAACTTAATGTTCAAATATTAACTATTACAAAAGATTCAACCATAACTAATTTAAAGTAATTAAAAATTAAGCTTGGACATACATAAAAATGAAAGTAATTAAACATACAGCAAATAGTATCAAAACCGGAAAAAAAAATAGGTGCTACTACTTAAGGCATAAGGTTGCGAAATACACCGTTCAATGTCGTCAATGATTCCATAACCACAGCCGTATGTATGTGTAATGTTCGTAACACAAATCTGCTTAGTTCCTGTTTTATCTTTAGTTGTGTATAATATCCGGATTTTAGTTCTTAAGCTATTGGATTAGGTTAGTATAGTAGGTATTGTAAGTTTTATGAAGTATGATTTTTGTGTAGTTTTGTAGTACTGTGATTAAGTGTAAGTGAAGGCGTAATGCCTTAACATCACCATTAAGTAAATAAATAAATATTTGCATTTCGCTACATTAACAACGAATATTAAAAATGAAATAATAAAGCTCAACAAAAAATTACTTGAATAAATATTATACTTATAAGATAGAAACATGACATACTCATATCAACCATTACTCCAAAAAATTAAATAAAGTAATGACATACTTCGTTTATCAAAGTAAGTAGCTAGCCAAACATTTAGCAGTAATTTTCTCAGTAATTATGTAAAAATATTCAGCAGTCAAACCTAAAATTTTGGTAAAGTTACCTATCGGTTAAGCCATGCGCTATTGGAATAAACTAAGTATGGTAACTAAAAGTGCATTGAAATAAATTGTGGTTATAACTAGAGGCCGGAAAATTTCGCGTATTCATTTCACGATATGCTAGAATCCAAACAACTGTACCTTTATATTGCTTCTGTGATTGATTCACAGTTTATATGAAGGACTTTGAGGCAATGAAAAAACATTCAACCAAAAATGTATCGAATCGCAAGCGTCCCAGTTGACAGATGTCACGAGTCAATAGCCAATGAGCAGGTGGCATTTGCCTGAGTAGGTACGGGGTTGTGGAGTCTATCCTAGAGGTCATCGAAAGCGCGAATTTTTCCGGTCTCTAGTTATAATACATTTATATATAATACAAACACGTTTTATGGGCACTTTTAATATTAAAAGTAATAATTGACTGTATCGAGGACTACGACTGTATATTTGATTTAACGCTGTCTCGGACAGTACTGCGGTGAGCCCAAATGCGAAGTGTAAGCTTGCAAACCAGCTGTGGCCACTGCTACCCTGAAGATCGCGACCGCTATGTCGAACGAAACGCCAGACAAGACGTTTGACTCTGGCGCGACCACTTAACAAAACACAGACATTGGCTGCGAAAGTCAACGTATTTTTTTATGTAGCTACTGTCTATACACATTAATTTATTGATTTTTTTTATACGGTGAAATTAAGGCGTGCCGCCTTGTCTACTACTTAACCACATACATGTTATACAATTAAATGTAAAGTTTCAACAGAAAAAAACATAGTTATAATAACCTAAATAAAAGACAAACAAGAAAATGACAAACAACATACAAAATACAATACAAACTAAATATGCCCATTACTAGCAAGTAATGAAACATGATTCACGCATATTAAGCTCCATGTTACTGATAACACAATTGATACCATTTTTAAAACAGTATACAAAGGACACAAATATATTTAACAAAAAAAAAACTCATGCGCATGCCAAATAGGCCTACATTGGAAACTAAAAACTATTAAACGTTAAACATAAGATTAAACATTTTTAACCTATGACAAAAATTTTGAATAACTACACACACACACTTGTACAAACCTCATAAAAATTAGGATCAAATTCACTTCTTAATCCATTTTTGCAGTATTTTATGATTTATTGAGATACTTTATAGCAGACTTCCTGAAATATGAACGTGAAATATTTGTTGCCTAACTGTAGCTAAACTATTTTGTTTTCGTACGAGAAATATCCGTAAAGTAAGTACCGATTGGTTATTAAAAGAATAAACTCGTGAGAAAAAGTTTTTATTGGCAGTTTTAGTTTACTACATGCATATCTACTTCACATTTTCACATAGTCACCGTTCAGTTCCAAACACTTTTCGTAACGCTGCATTAATTTCTTTAACCCCTCCGCATAGAATTTCGCCGCCTGGAAATTAAACAAGCTGGCAATTGTAATTTTGTAATTTGTGCGGTGATTGGAGCGCTTCAACGTTTTCCAGACATGTTTATTAAGCGCCTGTACACGGGCTACACGCTTATTGCGTATTGGAAGTCCTTGATGCCTATGACTAGGGACTAGAAAAATTCGCGTATTCACTGACCTCCAGGATAGACTCCAAGATCCTGTGCATACTCGGGCAAACGTCACCTGTTCATTGGCTACTGACGTGTGAGGCGTCTCAATTGGGAGACTCGTGATTCGACACTGCTTTGACTGAGGGTCTGTAATTGGCACACAGTCCTCCAGGTTAACAGTGAACCAATAGCAGAAGTCGCACAAAAATACAATTATTTGCATTTTAGCGTGTCGTGAAATGAATCCGCGAATTTTTTCGGTCTCTACCTATGGCCAAGACGCCCGTTATATTTCAATGGTTAAAAAATGTTTAAAAGAAACATCAATTAAAATACAAAATTATGTGCCTACTTTCGTAATTATCTCGCAAAACGTATTTCATATACGCGAAAATAACCATATCCATGGTTCGTACAAAGTTACAGTATCTTTTTTTGTAACGTTACGTACTCCTTCTTGGCAACTGGTTTCCAAAAAAATCTTTTGTAAAACACAGAATTTTTTTTTCTGTTCACGGCATATTTCTTCTCTCAACCATCAATATTTGCATGTATGGGAATACAGTTGTCACAAGGCAGTGTTGAGAAGCCACATTATTCTCATATAAATATTAAAATAATATACATATTTATATTCGGATATTTTATATATTGTACAATCATGGTTTTTATATTTTATAATCCTGTCACAATTTTCCCCCCGTTACTTTTTATCACATACCACAATTTCATTCATTAATCACCGTACAAAACATAGAAAAATTAAATATTTACTAACGTGCGTATGGCCTTTGAATAAGATTCAAAAAATATCATCCGGCCCTCAATAATAGGTGTATATAAGTTGGCCATAAATTATTTTACGAATTTAATAGTCGTTAATTAAAAATAACATACCTAACTTTGTACAATATGTAGAGACCTGAAAAATTCGCGGATTCATTTCGTGATAGTCTAGAATCCAAAAACTTATTCCTTTTTACTGCATCAGTGATTGGGCCACAGTTTATCTGAATGATACTCGGCCAATGAAAAACCGATAAAAAAAAAGAAGTATCGAATCACAAGCGTCCCAGTTAACAGGTGTCACGAGTCAGTAGCCAATGAGCAGATGTAATTTTCCCGAGTTCATAGAGGATCATGGAGTATATGCTACAGGTCATCGAAATCGCGAATTTTTCCAGTTTCTAACAATATGTAAATTAAGAATTCAATCACAGTCAAGTAAATTAATAGGAACCTTTTTTTTTTATTAAGGTAACGTGTATACTTGTAAAATGTAGTGAATGCGGAAAGGAGTGCAGGGGAGAGAGAATACTGCAGTGGCCTCGTCTGTGGTCACCCCTGACCCGACTAACCCACATACAGGCCGGGACACATGTAATATGCAGCGCGGGAGGAGGGGAGGGGCTAGGCCCGCCTTGTAAATGAGAAGAGGGCGTAATCCCTTCTCCGGGGCCTCCCTCCCCGAAGCTCCGCTGCCGGCAGCCAGTAATGAATTATGTTTCAAAGTCTCTTAATTAATTACGGGAGAGTGGGTGGCACGGAGCAGTACTAGAAGGGCCATGCCGGGGTACAGCAGCGCGTTCTTACGTCGCCGGCCGGGGATTACCGGCGGCAGGCATGGCGGGTATCGCTGCTTGCAGGGGCAGGACCCAATTACCCTGAGCGCTTCCCCCAGGACTCCACCCCCCCACACAGAGTCCTCTCTCTCTCTCTCAGTTCTGTGTCCTGCGGCCGCACTCTCTTCCGCGCGCGTCCTGCGGAAATATCACGTGTCGACCTCACCGCCATTACTCTGATTCCACTTCCCTCCAGACCATTAGAGTCCTCGCTGGCGGAGACAGGATTCCGTAGAGACCGGAAAAATTCGAGAGTTCATTTCGCGATAGCCTAAAATACAAATAGTTATACCTCGGTGCTGCCTCTGCCATTGGCTCACAACTCACCGGAATGACTCTGGGCCAATGAGAAACACCCGACCAAAGCTTTATAGAATCACAGGCTGCTACGTTGGGACGTCTCACAAGACAGCAGCCAATGAGTGGGTGACATTTGACCGAGTGTACGTAGAACTATGGGGTTCATCCTGCAGGTCATTGAACCCGCGAATTTTTCCGGTCCCTACGGATTCGTTTCGGCGATAGGCCGAGATTCGAACAACGTGTACCGTTCTGCTGGTTCCGCTATTGGCTCGCGGTTCAACCGGAGCTCTCCGGGGCCAATGAGAGACCGCGAACCCATATAAGCATCGAGTGGAGACGTCTCACAATGAACGTGTGTGGGTTTACTTGAGAAAAGCGTAGGTAAATGGAGGCTATCGTAGAGGTCATTGAGCACGCGAATTTTTCCGTCCTCTACTCATCGGTAGGGGCAGGCATTTTTAAGTGAAAAAGAAGGGGGGTTGTCTGTAAAGTCGGTTTACGGGTGATAATTTTACGTGATAACGTCATAAGAAAACATTGACGAAAAATTCCATACTTTTTAATTTTCAAATATTATTTACAGTTTTTGCAAATTTTAATTTAAATAATATGTTTAAATATAATCACGAACAATTAGTTAAAAAGCCCACCTTAACCTGGTAGACATTATAGAAGATTTTCTCGCACAGTGGTTGGCCGGTTCTTGCACGCTCGGCTCAGGCGGAACGTGACATTTTTTCGTGCGTGCAGCCGACGTTCATCGATTTATAAGACGTTATCACGTCAAAAAAAGAATGCCTATTAGACTGCAACACGGTATACCCGCACCAGCTGTTACTTCCTCGTGACTGGCGGCCGTCTGCTAGAGAAGTCGCTGACTTATTTAGACAGAATCTCTCAGGAAATGTTTGTCCCTGCACCTGAAGGGGACGCACCACAACGCCGAAATGCCAAATTGACCGCAACGCCGGCAGCTAGAAAACTGCTGTGTACCACAACGCCGAATTACCACAACGCCGAAATACACTAACGCCGAAAAATGTCATTGCAGGACTGCCACAAAGGTTAGGTTAGGTTAGACTAGGTTAGGTTAGACTAGGTTAGGTTAGGTTATATTACGCTAGGTTAGGTTAGGTTAGGTAAGGTTAGGTTTGATGGTGGTATTTCGGCGTTAAGGTACATTTAAGAAACACACACAAATTCATTCAGTTGTTATTTCGGCGTTGTAGTACACAGCAGTTTTCTAGCAGTCGGCGTTGTGGTCAATTTTGACATTCGGCGTTATGGTATTTCGGCGTTGTGGTAACGACCCTGCACTGAATCACTGTGACTGGTGTTGCAACAAGCGACACGTACCTCGCAGACCGATAAGTGACGTCACCATTTCGTTTATAGTGTCGTGGTCAACAGCTTCACGTCATCTGCCAGACACTCTTTTCTCTATCGATACACTGTAAAAATGTTCAGCTTGAAATTACGAAGAACGCCGGTTAAGACTCATCCAGGGATGTTCGTAAATTTACGGGTACTAAGTTTGTTGACATTGAACACGAATCCACGAAAGTGATCTCGGTATACTAGAAAAAGTTTCTAAAACATGTTAAGACGCCCGCAAGAACACTTTTAATTCTTCTACATATGTGTATACTTAAAAAAAAAAACAGAACTCGGAGGTCAAAATACGGCGTAGTCCATACGAAGATTCAGTTATGTAAAATTACGAAGAACTTTTGGATGGATTCTTCGTTGAAAAGTTAGTAAATTTACTGTAATTTCTAGGGACTGGAAAAATTCGCGTATTCAATGACCTCCAGGATAGACTCCAAGATCCTGTGCATACTCGGGCAAACGTCACCTGTTCATTGGCTACTGACGCGTGAGGCGTCTCAACTGGGAGACTCGTGATTCGACGCTGCTTTGACTGAGGGTCTGTAACTGGCCCACAGTAATACAATTATTTGCATTTTAGCGTGTCGTGAAATGAACCCGCGAATTTTTCCGGTCTCTAGAAATTTCAATCAGTATACTCATATTCACTTATTCACAGTAGCATCTTCTTTAACTATACAGCTGTCATGTATACTTCTCAATATAGCTTCTTAAAACGCATATTTCTTATTTTATCGAAGAACAGGTCGATCGGCACCCCTCACGACAACAGTTACAAATAAACAATGCAAATAACAAGCATAAATAATTTAAATAATTTTTAAACAATTTTAATACATAATTTTTTATAAAACCGTTATTGTTATAGTCTCCATAATATAAAATTAGTGGTAAATATAAACAGCAAGTGTTTAATTTGCTCAATCGCTGAATAAATGAAAATTAATTACAAGCATTCGAGGCTTACAAACAACTAATTATTAAAGACCGGAAAAATTCTCGGTATCATTTCGCGATAGGTTAAAATTCATATACATATACCGTTAAGCTGCTTTTGTTATTGGTTCACTGTTCATCCGGACGACTCTGGGCCAATGGGAAACACTCAATTAAAGAAGTATCGTATCACAGGCAAACCAGTTTGGACGACTCACAAGTCAGCAGCCAATGAACGGGCGTTATTATCCCGAGTATACTGAGTACTGTGTAGTCTATTTTGAAGGTCATTGAAAACGCAAATTTTTCCAGTCCCTACTGATTACTAAACAGTGAATAATAATAATAATAATAATAACAGATTTTCAAAATTATAACTACTTCAATTAATTCTTGATGAAAGGCAAAAGGATTAATTCATGCTGGATATCAGAAAGTTGGTATTCTTGCGTAAAAGGGTGATAAAGTACTGCAGAACCCCTCATATCCGACCTTCCCACATCCGACTCCTCCGGATATCCGACCTGGTCTCCGTGGTTGGCGAGCCTGTTCACACTTGAAAATGTGAAGCATCTGCACGTTTTCGTGTCGCAAACTGTCAGTTCAGCCGTGATTGTTTGTGTAGAATGTGCGATTGACAAAACTGAAACAAAAAATACATTACTAAATTCTTTAAATAAGGTATAATTACATTGTATTCGTCTTCTCATTTATAATTTAACAAAAGTAAAAGTTTGAATTGCATACAGTAACATTTTTACAAATAAAGTTGTATTACTGTACATGCATACACACTGTACAAAAAATCAAGCTTCCTTTAAGTACAGGCTGAAAAAATATATTTGTAACAACTGCTTACCATGACCACTTCGCCGCTACCCTACTGCTTGAATCTGTGTGTGAATGTGCGAGTGACTGGTTTTGATGTAGTAGCACCTATTTTTTTCTTCCGGTTTTGATACTATTTGCTGTATGTTTAATCACTTTCCTTTTTATGTATGTCTATGCTTAATTTTAATTACTTTAAATTAGTTATGGTTGAATCTATTGTAATAGTTAATATTTGAACATTAAGTTAAAATTTTAATTTGTTCTCTAAATATTTAGTCAACATCTGGTTATATCATGCTTAATTTTTAATAGTCCACTATTTGATGTAATTGGAAAGTGGTTAAGAGTAAGAAAAGGCGTACCGCCTTAACTTCGCCAAAAATCAAGACGATAAAGAAAAATAATTAAAAATTAAATGCTGTATAGCTGGAAAAGGCGTTTTTTTTTTGCTCCTGCGGAGATCCGACCTTTTGGCCGTTCCGACCATGGCCCGGTCCCGTCATGCTCTGACATGGGAGGTTCTGCTGTGATAGTGAACGAGCTGGTTCCAGCGCCGCCGCACAGATGTCACCGTGCGACCACAGAGCGCAGGTGGGCGACCAACTAGTCTCTGCAGGGCGAGGTGGATTCTTGGTCCGTCAAGTGCCTCGTTGCAGCGGTGATCTCCCCCCCCCCCTCCCCCTCCTCCTTGCTGCCCGAGTCACCGGGAATCAAACGGACCGTTAATTGGGTTGGCAGGTACCCTTGCCGAACCCTCGCAAGCCTTCCACACATAAAAAAAATATATATAATATTAAAGCTTGAAAACTGCACTCTGCAAAAGTGATGCGCGCGGGGATTAGATTAAACGATGAAAGGAGGGATCTGATATTTTTTTTCTACGTGGAGATAATTGAATGCTTTTTTCCGGTAGCCTGCCGCCTCGTTAGGCTGGGAGGATAGAAGGAGGGTGCATTGCAATCGTTGATCGAAAAAAAAAGGAGAAGGGGGGGGGGAGGTCCATAGCTACCCAGTTAAAAAAATAATCCGCAGTATGTTCCCCATCACAAGTCCAGGTGCCCAAGGCCACTGATTACAGAGAGAAGAATCAGCAGAGGATTTCGCGCATTCATTTAGTCGCAAGATAGAATGCAAACCTCTACACTCTCGCACTGTGTTCATGATTGGACCGCAGTTATCTGGACACGCCTCTCTACGACCGTGAGCCAACAATGCTCAGCTAGGAGAGAAGTAAGCGAATCAGCTAGTGCCAATTAACAAGTATAGGTAAAACTGTTCTCACTAAGAAATCAACCAATGGATAAGTAAACATCGGTTTAACACACCTATGACTTTGAATTCTACCCTGAGGCCACACGAATTCGCGAATTTTTCGTGTCTCTAGTAATAGGTTTACAAGACACAAGTCACCCAACTCCACTACCACAGAATGATCCTTATAAGCCAGTACTGCCAAGTATTACAGATTTTAAGTAATTAATACTGATTTAGATGTCCTGTTACAGAACTGCGGAGAGTTATCCATTTATTACGAAAAGACAATATAAAAATAAACTTTAAGGACGTCTTAAAATAATCATATCGAACGATAAATATCGCGAATGTTGTATCTCTTGTAATAAGAAGTAACATCTTTTGTAAACTACTTGACATAAAATTTTCCTAAAACTTATTCTAGTTTTTTTTGTTATTAAGTGTTTTGTAACGTGTGAAATTTTTAAATTACTTGATGAATGTATTTTCTGGTTACTGTCTAGAAGTGGTGTTGATTATTTTGAAGAGTCTTGTATCTGGCGTACACTTTATAGCGTTTGTTTAACTCTTGTTGATTTGTATACACAAATGTGATTACTGATACGCGTGCCTTACAGTTGGCAACACTGCTTGTAAAGTTAAAAGTTTTGCAGTAACATTTAGAGCATTTTGCTTCCTAACTGTCTTTGAGTTGTCGCTATATAAACAATCTTTTATTTTTCTCTACAAAAATACACTATAAATCTGGACCAGTGAAAGATTAGCAGTTCGTCAAAGCGATGGGTGTATTTTTGATTACGGAAAAAAATGCAACTGAAAAAAAAAATGATGTTCTTATAAAAACGTATCAAAACCAATAATGTTGTACATATAAGAAAATCGTCATAATAAAAAAAATTGAATACACGAATACTACAGCAGCTAAGATATCTTGTGATAGATTTAGTTATTCCACAGAAACCTTGCATACAGGCTCAGATAGCAGGCATGAAAGCCTATGCGAAACATTACATCGTTGTACACGGTCTTAAAATGGCGGAATTCAGGATGGCGGAAAATTCTAGAAAGCAAAGTGGCGGAATCCACGATAGCGGAAGGTTATTGAATCCAAGATCGTGGAATCAAAAAATGGCGGAAAGTTCTATATTCCAAGATGGGGACTGTGAAGTCACCATTGAAAATGACGGAAAGTTCTATACTCCAAGATGGCGACTGTGAAGTCACAATTAAAAATGGCGGAAAGTTCTAGATTACCAAGATGGCGACTGTGAAGTCACAATTAAAAATGGCGGAAAGTTCTAGATTCAAATATGGCGACTGTGAAGTCACAATTCAAAATGGCGGACAGTTATGGAAAACCAAATTGCAAGCAGAGACGTGCGAGGGGCGGAGCTGCGGGACTTGGTGACGGAATGAAGGAACGCGAACTCGGGGACGTCCGCCATGTTTCCCCGCTCGCCCGGGAGGTCCTGATGACTCAGACCGGGGGTGGTTTTCGACGGTGTAGGCTGAGGGCGGGACTGTCGCTGCACGCTTGCGGTGCGCACAAAGGGAGCGACCCCACGGGCGGTAAGATCAAGGGGGGAGGGGGTATCATCGGCCATCGTCGGTAATTAGCCCATCGAGGGCGGCCAGGTGAGTCCCCCCCCCTCTCCCCCCACCCCCGGCCACGTGCCTGCCGGCCTCAGAGAGGCTGGTAATGGACCGGTAATGCGCGCGGCGCACGGCTCTTTTAGCGGGCCACGTGCGCCAGAACACGCTAATTCCCTCTACTTCCTTCATCCCCGCAAACAAACCCCGCGGGGAGGGAGGGGGTCTATTCTTCGCTGATTGGCTCAGCCGGGCGCTGTGTTTGAGCTCACGTGGAAGCAGTTCGCTTTTTAAACACTTAGAGGCCTGGTCACGTGGCAATCAACCGTGTGGCAACTGTCACCTAGGCAACTAGGCAACTAGAGAGTTACCAACCAAACACCAACAAGATATATTACTGTAATTAAAAAAAAAATTATTTTAATATAAAAAAACTGAAATGAAACCACCGTTTATTTAAGCAATTTTAAATATACCATACAAAAAATGCTAATCTCTGTTGTGACTCTACAGTGTCATATTGCTGTAGTTATTATTTAGTTATGCTCATTCCCCCTCAGCAACCATGCAACAATAATTAATTGTCCCTCCACTTTACAGTTTATTGTTTATTGTTTATTGGCAGAAGTTCTGTGTCTCTCGAGGAAATAGCACAGCTCGTGAGAAGAGGTGCTGCAAACGAATTAACACTCGCAGAAATTATTCTTCTCCTCTTGGCAATGGAGATAATAATGATAGTATTATTTATTATTAATTTATTAAAATGACAGACTAACAGTGTCATCAAACATTAACAGGCAGGCACAACAATAAACACAGACATTAAAGACAAAATGACAAACTAGACAAACACACACTAAAGTACATATGACATACAAAATAGTGACATTGATTTCACAATCTCGGTGCATCAAGACTACGCATCAGCAAAACCGGGACGCCAATTTTCAGCTTAATTTTGTGGGAAGCCAGGCAACACCTAGGCAAGAAGTGACTGACGCAGTTACAAATTCAAGGCAACGCCATCTATTGACGAAGTTCTAAGCTACACTGTCATTAGCGCCTTTAGTTCGCTAGCAGCCGCGAGCTTTACTAAGTGGATGGATTTCGCCAAGGAGAAGGCTAGGAATTTGCTAGACCTTACTATATGACCGTGTGGCGGAAATAGAGAAATGACACAAACTCACTACTTATTTGTGTGGTTATGACCTACCCCCTTTGATTTTCTATTATAAAACTCAATTTACCCCTTTTTTACTCCCTTAGGGATGTAATTTGAAAATAATATGCAGAGTATGTCACTCTCTAACCCATAAACTATCTATATGATAAAAAAAAATCATGTCGATCCGTTGCTCCGTTGCAACGTGAAAGAACGCCAAACAGACAAACACACTCTCGCATGTATAGCATTAGTGTGTGTATATACATACATACATACATAATCTAGGGCTGATCGCCTGCTTTTTTAGTAATGCACAGTACCCCAAGGGGAACCACACATAACTTAGAAACACACAACTTAGAATAGTCATAACTTAGAAACCTCGAAAAAAAATCCACATAACTTACAACTGTCATAAGTTAGAACGATCATAACTTGGAAACACGTAACTCAGAAACACACAACGCAGAATCACACAACTTAGAAACGTCGTCACTTAGAAAGTCATAACTTAGAACAATCACAACTTAGAAACTCACAACTTAGAAACACGCAACGCAGAACCACACAACTTAGAAATGTCGTAACGTAGGACGTCATAAATTAGAACTATCACAACTTAGAAACTCACAACTTAGAAACACGCAACGCAGAACCACACAACTTAGAAACGGGGCGTAACGTAGAAAGTAATAACTTAGAACTATCACTACTTAGAAACTCACAACTTAGAACCATCATAACTTATAAACACGTAACTTAGAAACACGCAACACAGAACCACACAACTTAGAAATGTCGTAACGTAGAAAGTCATAACGTAGAACTATCATAACATAGAAACCCACAACTTACAACAGGCATAACTTAGAAGATTATATCTTGTGTGTTTCTAAGTTGTGACGGCACCCCTACCCCAGGTTGTAGCGTCAAGCACCTCCGGCTGCCCGCGCTGGCGCATGCGCACTGCGGACAGTTCGCAGGCCCACGCAAGCCACCCGGGTCTTAACGCCCGTCGGCGACCACGGACTCGCCATTTGTACATTTGTTTATTTTAAAATTCCACAGAGAGTTTATTTCTTCCTGCCCTCCCCACTACCTCAAAAAAAAAAAATCTCCTGCGCCTACATTGTTCTGATATTCAATCCATGGCCATTTGTTGTTATATATTTATTTTTATTTTTTTTGGAGGGGGTTGGGGTTGCACTCCAGGGAGAAGAGAAACCGGCGGGAGATGTTGCGTGAGCATTAATAGCCCATCAGTGGACTCGCGGCCATTTGGGAGATAGGAGGAAGGATAAAAAAAAATTTCCGCTGATCCCCAAAAACACACCCGGTCCGGAGTAGCGCTGGGAGCGGTAGCCTGGCAGTAGACCGGCCCGTAGACCGAATGTCATTTCCATCCGACATTTCGGACGAAAAAAAAACACTTCCGGCCCACAGACCACCAACCTTCCCTGTGGTCTGCGTTTCGCTCGCTGCTTCTCGTGAGATGCCTGTCGGGATGCATCTGTCTGCCCACTAAAGAGAGTGATCAATGAACCTAACAAGCACGACCTCCGCGCCCTAAGGCAATAACTAATCGATGAACGTGAAGATACAGAATTCCGCTAAAAGACGATCCAAACCCCTCACCCTTTCCAATCGCACTCCTTTCAGAGTTTATTCTTGTTGTGTCAGGAAAAAAATGGTCACACCCACTCAGCCAAAAGATGACACTTAAAAGAAATCCAATACTTAGGAATTTAAATAATCCATAAGCGATAATTTTGTTTTGTTTAGAATGGTCGTGCTCCAAGTAGTTTTGCTTTTTACCAATAGATGCCGCATCATCATGTAATGACTCAAGAGAGTGTTTGAGCAGTTCAAAGAAATATTAGAATTCTATCTTAGCTTAAGTTACCAAGCGCAGTATTAAAAGTACCAGACATTTACAAAACGATGTGTTGTAGCTTTTAACATGTGCGTAAACTGTATAGTGAATTTTTAAAAAAATGAATGGTAATTTAATAAAATACTTGTCGAAAATAAGAGGTTTAGCATTTTTATTTATCGCTTTTATCGGAGTCTTTATAATTGTTAAAAATTTCTGCTATCTGCACGGGAAGGTATCATGCTAGTTTACAATTCAGGCGCAGAATGTAAGTTTATGATTCGCGTCTAGAAATTTTTGGTATTTGTAAAGCGAATATTTTATTTATCACGCTCGACTTTATTTTAAATAATTCTCCGTTAAAGTTCATGCACGAGTTACGCATCCTAAGTTTATTTGCGACTTGAACGATATGAGAACACACAGTGGCGTAGCCAGGATTTGTGTATGGGGGGTGTTAAGAAGCATGGCCCCCCCCCCCCCCGTATTAAAGCGGGGGGTCGGGGGGTCCTCCCCCAGGAAAATTTGAATTTTAAGGTGTAAAATAGTGCTATTTTAGCAGTTTTCGGTACTTAAATTTAAAAATTGTAATGGTAAAATTTTTATTAATTTTAATATGAAATTTGTTTGAGTGATGAATAAGAAATTAATTAAAGATTTGGTGCTAAGGGGGGGGGGGGTTGAACCCCTAAACCCCCCCCCCCCCCTGGCTACGCCCCTGAGAGCACATGAATTTGCTAGTTATCAAGGCTAGATGTTGAACATCACTGGCGAGTACTGGGGGACTCGGTGACTTTTTGACGTGAGAACGTCAAAAAAATCGATGAACGCCGGTTGCACGCACGAAAAATGATGACGCATTGTCCCGTTACGCACATTGTCCCGTTACGCACATTGTCCCGTTACGCACATTGTCCCGTTACGCACATTGTCCCGTTACGCTCATTGTACGCTTGCGCCGCATCTATCTCTCTTCCACTCGATTGGAACAACCATCGATTTGACTTTTTCGAGGCACATTAAACTTGAAACACTCCCATTATTTTCTTAATTTTCCTATCATCGTCCTATCCTTAACAGAAATAACACAGATTGGAAGAAGTTAAATGGCAAACATGTATAAAAGTTATAGATAAAATAATCTCTTCGTTAAAGTAATAAACATATTTGAATTAATGAGTGCAAATAAAAGTAAATTAATCAATTAAATTGTATATTTCATTTCACTCCTTTGTATCCATACAAAATAGTGATGATTCAATAAAAACGATTCAATATTATTCATAAAAGTATGCAATCATTTCATCAATGTTTTGTTATTACGTTGTCACGTTAAACTATCGTCCGTAAACCGACTTTACAGACAACAAATTTTTTTTTCTTTTTCACTCAATTCCTTGCTTGAAATCGCTATTTGGCTGTATTCGTCTTCTTTCCTGACCTTGATTTCGTTCCCACAGTTCAAAGAAGTGTCTGGAATTGACCGGGAGGAAGGGAGGAAAAAAAAATCTGTCATTGTATATTTTTCTTAAGGCGTTGGGGGATATATATCTCTTCTCTCCTTTTTTTTTTTTTTTACCGTCGGTCCCAAGTCGCGGCAGGTGGAGATCCGGAAGCAATATCTCACATCCTGCCTGTACTTTCCTTTGGCGCATTCTCTCCGCGGGGCCGCACAATGACCCCGGAGCTGCGACCGAGGACTCTGCCCCCTTCTCTTCTGGCCCCACAACCGGGCATATCGCCAACACCAGGGGGGGGGGGGTGTCTGTATGCGCAGCGAGCATAAGTCACTTGCAGGCAACACATTGCTTCCCCCGCTATTTCGACAATGGTAACATCAGAACAGATATCTAAGAATTGTGGTATTTTACACGTGTGTAAAAAACCCTTTTTTGACTGATGAGTAGAAACCTGCAAAATTAACGGTTTCGATGGGCTTCAGGATAGACTGCACATACCCCTGTACACGCGGGCAAATAACGCAAGTTCATTGGCTGCCGACTTGTAAGTCGTCTCCGCTGGTTTGTCTGTGATTCGATCCTTCTTTGGTTGAGGGTTTATAACTGGTTGATATTCGTCCAGATGAACAGTAAGCCAATAGCAAAATTATCTAAGAGGTATATGTGTTTGAATTCTAGCCTATCACCGAATGAATCCGCGAATTTTGCAGGTCTCTACTGATGAGACGTAAAACAAAAAAACAAAAAAGGGGGACGATAATTTTACCTGATAACGTTATAAGAAAACATTGATGAAAAATTTGCTTACTTTTTTAATTTTAAAATATTATTTACAGTTTTTTGCAAATTTAATTTAAATAATTTGTTTAAATATAATCACGAACAATTAGTTAAAAAGGCCCGCCTTAACCTGTTTGATATTATAGAAGATTTTCTCCCACGGTGGTTGGCCGGTTCTTGCACGCTCAGCTCAGGCGGAACGTGACAATTTTTCGTGCGTGCAGCCGGCGTTCATCGATTTATAAGACGTTATCACGTCAAAAAAAAGAGAGAAAAGTGACCTTTTTATGCTTTTGAATATAAATACCATAATAGAGAACTAAAAAAAAATTCTCAAGATGATTTCTACATTCAATCACATTTTTAATAAATTTAAATCCAAGGACTGGATTTAGTAGAACTTGTTTATGTTTCCTCTCGCTCAGAGTGGGGTAACATTAACTTCCACTTAAACTTTAAATTTCTTGTTCTTTGTGTCGATTTTTTTTTCACTCGTTAATTCGCTGACATAACGTATTTTCCTCTTCACGCAATTTTATTCACACAATTTTATCCTACTGTCTGATCTGCTAGTTTGGTTGTGAAACCTGCCGTCTTGACTAGTTTCATTATCACTTATTCTACTGATCAGGATACTTACAGTTTTTGTTTCCACTTATGTATATGTAATCTGTTAAAACTCGTTCTTACACCCCAAGTAGACTGTTTATTTTTCATGCTGTTGCTTTCATTTTGACGGCTTTTTCCTGGAGATTCATCACGAATGCAAGTTTTGTCTCCTGATTGGTACTAAACGTTATTTGCGAACGTTAAAATGACCCGTAAGGGCTCTTTCACACGGAGAGCCGTGCGGCTCGCACTCGCGAGCGGGAGCAGGAGCTTTTTCCGCTCCTACCTTCCACTCTTTCACACGGAGAGCCTTTTTGGCTCGTACACGTGGCGTGGCCATGTATCTTCTTTACCGTAGGCGACGTCTTCGACGACAAAAACGCCGATGTACCAAAACGTATTGGGTACATCCTATTAATCAAAGGCGCGATGAAACAGGTGTTTTTGCCACGCTTTATCAAGAACTTCGACGAGATGGCAACAAGTTTTACAACTACTTTCGAATGTCATTGGCCTCATTTGATGAGCTCCTTGGGAAGATCAAGAATAGTATCCAGCTCGAAAATACTAACATGAGGAACTGCATTCAGCCTGAACTGAGGCTGGCTGCAACATTAAGGTAAGTAAATCGCACTGTCTAAACAGAAAATTTATGTAAACCATGGCCACCAACTCCTACACAAACTAAAATTCAATTTGATTGAACTAAAAAATCTTGAGAGAGAATAATTATAATAAACTCATATGTTCTTTAATTTGCAGCATTCTTTATTGCGAATAAATTTAGCAATATATATATATATATATATATATATATATATATATATATAGCTTAAATAATGCACACTGAAACCTCAAAGTTTGTATATAAGTAATAGAAAAGTTATTTCTAAAAATAATAATTAAAAAATAGAAAAATTTAAGGTATTGAAAAAAGAATATAGACAATGAAAGAATAATTAGGTAGGCAAACACATACTAATTGAAACAAGACAATTGCACTATCGTCCCATATCCTGTGGAAATGGAGTCTGTGTTGGAGACGTGGTTGTGGTATTGCTTGGGCTGGGAGAGGGCACACATGAGGTGGGCATTATATGCGAGTAGTTGTAGCAACTATGATTGGATTGCTGAGGAGTGCTTGGTTGTCCCCATGCAAAAGGATGATTTGTCTGGTTTGGATCGATAACAAATGTAACAGCGGAGTGAGGTGGATTATTCCTTGCAGATTTTATTTTCTGAATCAAATTCAGTGCACCAGCTTGGAATTCGAGTACCTCATCATCAGTGAAGGTTTCCAGTGTTGGCACTAGTCCTTGCATGAAACAAATGTGTCTGTTTGGGGTTTCGAGTAAATGCAGCATTTTCTGCTCAAATTCGTCAGGGTGGCTTCTGGGTGTTTCTTTTCGTCCCTTCTTGTTTGTTGAAAGAACCTCCCTTTGTTGGGTACGGCTTTCCGGATTCGAGGGTACCGCACCTACGGTAAACTGTTGTTGACCCTCAGCTTCACCTTCTACACTTCCGAGGCAACTTCCTGGGTCACTGTTGTCACTGGCAAGAGAATCTTCAGTCACCCTCCCTTCAAAAACTTTCCTTAAGAAATCCATTTGGTCGTGGTAAACATACTTATTGATTTTTGAAGCGGGGGCTCCTGATTTCCTCGCATTTTTTGCTCTGTCGAGTGCTTTTCTGTATCCATCTCTGATAGTTTTCCATTTAGTCGTTAAGTCCTTTTCTGCAACAAAAAAGAAATGATTCGTGTGACAACATAGTGAATTACCACTAGTATTTTCACAATTTTGTTGTTTATTTTCATGTTAACTTGTTTTAGTTTATTATATTTACAGAATGAAATAATAAAAATGATGTCTAACAACTAACTCGATAGTAACTGCAATTGATAAATAGGGAATTCGTATTTTGCATAACCGTATGGCCAATTTTCGTCCTTATTGTGTTAATAGGCTATAGTTTTTTTTACCAATCAACTGATAAATGATCTTGCACTATTACTATCTTTTCAGGTGCCTTGCAAGTGGTTGCACAATCGGATAACACTTTTTTAAAAGTCCCCGGGGACAAAATGTTTGACGAAACGCAAGAAAGCTATCGTGATGAATAGAGACCTGCAAAATTCGCGGATTCATTCGGTGATAGGCTAGAATTAAAACACATATACCTCTTAGATAATTTTGCTATTGGCTTACTGTTCATCTGGACGAATCTCAACCAGTTATAAACCCTCAACCAAAGAAGGATCGAATCACAGACAAACCAGCTGAGACGACTTACAAGTCGGCAGCCAATGAACTTGCGTTATTTGCCCGAGTGTACAGGGGTATATGCAGTCTATCCTGAAGGCATGCGAAAACGCGAATTTTGCTGGTCTCTAGTGATGAATTTATAGAAATAGCTTTCGAATGATTGTAGATGCAGCCGAGAGATAGTTGTGAGACTCTTGCGACTACAAGAAGCAGATGCAATTAAAAAAAAAAAAATTGCTTCCGTTAAAAATTTTTTCATTAGTCCTATATGTCCCAATAATTATTCTGTGTTTTAATGTTTGCTTATTAGTGACGGCATTTTTCTTGTGGCTAATACATAGGTGGTACCGGTTATGCTAAAAAAAAAATAGTTTCTCTGGTGTCAAAACCAAATATCTAGGGGTATTTATTTTACAAAAAAAATTACTAATCTTGTGTAGGCTACCCGGCTACAGAACTATTCCCTTGTGTGCGGGGGAGGGGGAAACACCGGAAGCTCGCTGACGTCAGATCCTGGCGGTAATGGACCTCCCGTCGCAGGTGCGCAGAGAGGAGTGGGGGGTGGGGTGGTAGGGGTTGGAGCTGCCCTCTGAAGACACCGCTCGGCGAAGGAGTGGGGACGCACCACAACGCCGAAATACAAAACGCCGAAAAATGTCATTGCAGGACTGCCACAAAGGTTAGGTTATGTTAGACTAGGTTAGGTTAGACTAGGTTAGGTTAGACTAGGTTAGACTAGGTTAGGTTAGACTAGGTTAGGTTGGACTAGGTTAGGCTAGGTTAAGTTAGGTTATGTTATATTACGCTAGGTTAGGTTAGGTTAGGTAAGGTTAGGTTTGATTATGGTATTTCGGCGTTAAGGTACATTTAAGAAACACACACACACATTCATTCAGTTGTTATTTCGGCGTTGTGGTACACAGCAGTTTTCTAGCTGTAGGCGTTGAGGTCAATTTTGACATTCGGCGGTATGGTGACGACCCGAAGGTGTGCAGAGGTCTCGTCTCCGAGCACAAACGGACGGAGCCGAGCCAATCACGACCTTGACCTGTCACGTGACTTCCGCCCCGTGTCCCGCCTGCAAGTCGCCGCTGGGAGAACCAGTCACATCACACAGAAGATGCGTGAAGACATGGACGTAACTTACAGGGTGATGGGTTAGACATTTTTATTATATTCGTTTTGTTTTGTGGTCACTAAATCTTTTCCTGCTAAAGCTAAAATTATTTGTAAATATCACACTAAAATACATTCTGTATAATTTTAACATATATTTCATAATTTTTTATAAATATAAATAATTTTATTTTGCACAATATTAAAAGAAAATGAATTAAAGAAGCACAGCGACTGCAGACGCACAGAGACTGCAGACGCACAGTGACTACAGAAGCACTGAGACTGCAGACGCACAGTGACTACAGAAGCACAGAGACTGCAGACGCACAGTGACTACAGAAGCACAGAGACTGCAGACTCACAGTGACTACAGAAGCACAGTGACTGCACACGCACAGTGACTACAGAAGCACAGAGACTGCAGACGCACAGTGACTACAGAAGCACAGAGACTGCAGACGCACAGTGACTACAGAAGCACAGAGACTGCAGACTCACAGTGACTACAGAAGCACAGTGACTGCACACGCACAGTGACTACAGAAGCACAGAGACTGCAGACGCACAGTGACTACAGAAGCACAGAGACTGCAGACTCACAGTGACTACAGAAGCACAGTGACTGCACACGCACAGTGACTACAGAAGCACAGAGACTGCAGACGCACAGTGACTACAGAAGCACAGAGACTGCAGACTCACAGTGACTACAGAAGCACAGAGACTGCAGACGCACAGTGACTACAGAAGCACAGAGACTGCAGACTCACAGTGACTACAGAAGCACAGTGACTGCACACGCACAGTGACTACAGAAGCACAGTGACTGCAGACGCACAGTGACTACAAAAGCACAGTGACTGCAGACGCACAGTGACTACAGAAGCACAGTGACTGTAGACTTACAGTGGCTACAGAAGCACAGTGACTGCAGAAGCACAATGACTGCAGACTCACAGTGACTGCAGACTCACAGTGACTGCAGACTCACAGTGACTGCACAAGCACAGTGACTACAGAAGCACAGTGACTGACGCGACCTCGCCTGATGGAACAGCGCCCCGCCCAGCTGCTAGGTCACCAGCGGGAGCGTGGCTCTCCCAGTGATGTGTTGGCGCTGAGAGAGGCGATAATGGCCGTGAGCCAGTCATGAATAAGTGAGCGAGCACTCTGGCACGGGAGCATCCAGTACTTATCGTGCTTCTCTTCGTTCCAATAACATACACTTTCACGAAGTGTGGAAATTGCCTCACAAAAATAGTTTAATAAACTTTAAACAGACAACAGCAAATTTACATTATCTGAAACTAAATTCTGTGCATGATTCTGTTACAATTATTATTTCATCTCTGGAAGAGTTAACTAAACAGAAAATGCTAATATATATATATATATATATATATATATATATCCTATACTTTTTTTTCTCGAACATATTTGATACGGCAATAGCAAAACACTGTTACTCTGTTTAAATGTTTTCTATATTTTCTAATATTAATATGGATATTTCCAGATTCCTTTTATTCGCTGCAAAAAAAAAAAAAAAACTTACTAGATCGCAAATACATATTTTAAAGGAAGTTTATTATCAGGCATATTTTTTTATGCAAGTTACTTTGATAAAAAAAAAGTAACCAAATACCATAGACCATAATGGCACACAGCAATAGGCATATGACTGGTTTTCTGTACAGCTGGAGCGACAAAGATTTTTTTTGTCTTGTAGGATAAATAAAAAGTTAAAGTAATTAATTTTTATTTCGTTCGAAAGTGTGACAAAAATTAACTGCTGCTTAAAACCATAAAATAAAATAAATGTTGAAAATTATAAATAATTCAGATTTGTAGAAAATAACTGAAAATTTAATTCGTGAAGAACTATTTATAATTTTTTTTTTGAGTTACTGAAAACGGATAAGAAATAATAGCCAGGGGGGAAGGGGGTAATGAAACCGAACCGCCAGTAACTTCTGTAGTTTCAGCGCAACACACCTATCTTTCGACGTTCACTGGTAAAACAGTGAAGTGTACGTGACGAAATATTTTGACGCTCGCTGGTGCTTCTAGCGCGGTGTCTCCTCTGGACTGGCGCGCAGTCTTCTCGTCGTCACAGGACAACTATGTGGTTTTGAGCGGTGACCGTAACATTATATTGCGGAGAAATGAAGATAAAGGTGTGATGCAAGTCCCTCAAGTGCTCAAGAATCTGTACCGGTTGTTTTACGCCTACAAATTGCCCTGAAAACATGCGTTTTAGCCATTTTAACTCTCCAAAAAATACAGTTTAAAAACTCAATCCGAAATCAAAAGTACTTTTCGGCCCTCAGAGAACTCTTAAATGCTTTTCGTAAGCAGACCCCACTCGAATATCTCGAGTAGTTTTGAAGTCGCGTTGTTTTTCTTGAAGCTCTGCACACCGTGTGTGTGCCCGGGTAGGCGGACCACGGATAGGTGAGGGGAGAGGAGGGGGCGGAAGGAGTCGATAAACGCGCGCGGCTATTCGATTATCGAGTCCCCGGTCGATGAGCCCATTATCGCACCCGAGGAAGTCGACTTGGTAGGGCGAACGCCGCAAAGTGGCGGCCGCAGAGTCCGCCGACAAAAGAGGATCGGAAGGGAAAAATTACCGTTTTACAGACGGAACCTTTCTTCTTTTATTACTACTGCTCGCGCCAGCCCAAGCGGCGGACTTTGCAAAGAGCGAAATCGAATCAATTCGAATCATTTTCTTCGTTCATAATCCCCCTTTTTTGATGTCCCCGCCCCCTCTTTGAAACGCACACGATTCGTTTAATTCATTGCGGCGAATTGAAGCTGGGAATTCGTTAAGGAGCAGATTTAAAACTGAACTGGTTGCAGACCGCGCCGGCTTTGGGATCCGAAAAATAACTGTTTTTGAGGACTTAACGTTTATTATAGACTAGAGACATTTTTTGTACTGGCCTAGGTTTGATACGTTGGATGGCAAGAGAGTATTGATTCAGTCGGTAGACTGTCGACATTGTCCTTTTACAGCAACTAAAACAAATTAACAAACGTGCAAATAATTTATGTCTACAGTGTATCAACTATGTACTCTACTCTAGTTCTTGAAGCGAAAAAACCAACACTGATTTTATGAGGTGGGATATTTGATATAGATATGTATTATTTAAGGCTCAGAATCATAGGAGATATACTTAATGGAAAAATTGTACAATTTGCGAGACTCATAGCTCGTGTAGTATTACTTGATGTAGGTTTTTGGACATACACCATTGCTTAGCACATGTATGTCTGCAGAAGAAAACTACAAAAAAACACAAATGACAAAAAACACTAATTAAGCAAAAAATTGCTGTTGTCAGGATTTAACTCCACACAATATTCCACAACAGGAATATGGTCAACAAACAAGGAAAATACAAAGAAAAATGGACTAACAGAACGGAAAACCCCCCACAAATGATGACAGCACAAAAATTCCGAACAAAAAAAACAACACAACAGTTTAAACGAGACAAAAAAACACAGCAAAACGTCGTTTGTTTCTGTTTTATAAAACTGTTGTGTTTTTTTCGTCTTTTCGTTTGGTCGTGTTTTTGTCTCGTTTTGACTGTTGTGCTGAATTTTTTGGGTTCAATATTTTTTGTGCTGTCATCATTTGTGGGGGTTTTTTCGGTTTTTTTTTTTTTTTTTTTGGAAAACTGTTGTGTTTGTTTCGTCTTTTCGTTTTGCTGTGTTTTTTGTCTCGTTTCAACTGTTGTGTTGTTTTTTTTGTTCGGAATTTTTGTGCTGTCATCATTTGTGGTTTTTTTTTCGTTCTGTTAGTCCATTTTTCTTTGTATTTTCCTTGTTTGTTGACCATATTCCTGTTGTGGAATATTGTGTGGCATTAAATCCTGACAACAGCAATTTTTGCTTGATTAGTGTTTTTTGTCATTTGTGTTTTTTGTAGTTTTCTTCTGCAGACATACATGTGCTAAGCAATGGTGTATGTCCAAAAGCCTACATCAAGTCATGCACTCCCATTGCACAAATCTTTCAAAGATAATATCTTGTAGTATTATCGGAACACATCAGATTTTTTTTTTGCTGTATAAGAATATTTCAATAAAAACTCGAAAAGAAAAATTTTTGCAATTATTATTTTAAAAAAAATCTGAGTGTTTAAAATAATATTTTTTCCCCCATACCTCGAAAGCAGCGTTGTTACCCACCCATGTGTCAACCCCTCCCTCCTCCACCAGTGCAGAGATCCTGGTCATTCCAAGAAAAACAGTGTTTCTGGCGCCCCGCTAAGAGATGACTGTGAAAAACTAGCGAGTGCATGCAAAAAGAAAACTATCCTCAAAAAAAACCCTAGTTGCTAAAATTTATTTGTAACTGTTTGAGAAATTACTTAAATTATGTTACCGCACGTACATCATGTGTTCTCATTTTAAATTACCCCCCAGTAGCTTTGAGGCCTGTCCCATCTGGTACCAAATCTCCACTGCAAGTACCACTCTGTTTACCAAGGTTCAGATACACAAGGTAAACTTGCTTGCCCAGAGAGGAAAGATAACCTAAATATTGAACACTTTTGAAGATGGCAATACATTAAGACAAGAAAGTAAATTCAGTGATACTTTAATTGTGATTAATCATATGATCTCTGGACAAAAATTCTGTGACAGAAAATTGTACCCCATAACCACAGTCATATAAATATCTCTTATTATAAATACACACAAAAATAGATATATATCTCATTGATTCATGTACAAGAAAAATGTCTCAAAAGTTACTTTATATCATTTTATAATACTAGTATATTCACTTTATTTCATAACCTTCCTGAGGATGTGAGATTATTCGAAAACTGATATCCTGGAAACAAACATTATTTACTTGGCTAATTATGGTGATTTCAGGTCTTGAAGAGCTATGGAAAACTGTCTGAAAGAAGAAGACAGTTGAAGGAAATGAATCTGGCATCACGAGCAACCCGAATTAAACACTAACTCAACAAGGGGCATCGCACGAACAACTTCAGAAAAATTGCCACATGCTGTCGGCAGTTGGCGAAGTTATCAAATCCGTAAAAAAACCCGGAAAAATTCGTGGGTTCAAAGACCTGTAGGATGAACTCCATAGTTATACGTACTCTCGGTCAAATGCCACCCACCCATTGGCTGCTGTCTTGTGATACGTCCCAACGTAGCAGCCTATGATTCGATAAAGCGTTGGTTGGGTGTTTCTCATTGGCCCAGAGTCATCCAGGTGAGTTGTGAGCCAATAGCAGAGGCAGCACTGAGGTATAACTATTTGTAGCCTATCGCGAAATGAATTCGCGAATTTTTCCGGTCTCTACAAATCCGTCATTGCAAGAGTGCGGTATTCTGGCCTCGAGTGGTCAAGTAGTCCCACTCCCAGCGATTAGCTCGCCTTCAGGTTCCGTAGCCGGCGGTCTGTTGGACTTCTCGCCACGGGCCACTCAAACAGAGTGACATAATCCAATCTAATCGGCAGAAGTCCCTGTGTTGTAGCATCCTTCGTGAAGGACGCAGATAAGCAATGATATCAGTGAAGAGATTGCGACACAAAAGCGTTTACAATGCGTACATTCCTAGAAGAACAGTGATTTCGTGGTGAACAGGGATTCAGGATGTTCAATCCGTCAGCTAAATCTTCGTATTCAACGCCGCTACACTAAATTTTTTTTGTAAATGGAACAGATATATTCATGTAAAAAATTACATATATCTATAAATACGTACAATTACATGAAAAAAATACTGTATCACTATAAAGTAGTGTTAGCAGTAATACAGGGTTCGGAATATTGCCCGGGAATTCATGCTTTGTGTTGTGTTTAAAGTTATTTGTAGGGACTGGAAAAATTCGCGTTTTCGACGACCTTCAGTATACTCGGGAAAATACCGGCTGTTCATTGGCTACTGACTTGTGAGTCGTCTCAACTGGTTTGCCTGTGATACGATACTTCTTTGGTTGAGTGTTTTCCATTGGTCCAGAGTCGTCCGGACGAACAATGAACCAATAACAAAAGCAGCTTGAAGGTATATGTATTAGAATTTTAGCGTATCGCGAAATGAATCCGCGAAATTTTCCGGTCTCTAGTTATTTGTAAACCGTTCCCTTAATATTCATCCAGTTTTAACTTCGCACGTTGATAAGATCGAGGTGAAAAATATTCGACGGCATCGTGCAGTAGAAACAACCAGAGTCACGTGTAGCTCCCTGTGATCTGCTCGTCGGTTGAGACAATGCCTCTAGAGTGGCGCAGAGTGGCGCAGAGTGGCGCGGAGTGGCCCTGTCGCGAGGCGTCGAGTGCTGCGCGAGACTCGACCTTAACGAGCGCATTCAGTCGGCGGCCTCCCCGAGTACGCGCGCGCCGCGGGTCATTACATTCCTGCGGAACCTCCCGGGGGGGGGGGGGGGTGAGTGGGGTAGCATCGCGTGCGCCGGGTGGTAACTTGAACCACAAGTAATTACATACTCGTTCATTTTCCGGCGGGCGGTCTTGAATGGGTCCCTCCCTCCCTTCCTTCCTCCCTCAAGGGAGCGAGCTATTCCCGACGGAGCCGGGGTCCCGACAGTTTTTAATAAACAGGGAGCCACCCCCTCTGCTAGCCGGGGTAGGGTTCTCCCCGCCCTTCACCCCGTGACACGCCTTGGCGGCGGGCTTTCAGCGCCGCGCGCCCGCCGTGCGGGAAGCCTGCCTCCCAGGGGACGCCCGTATGGCCGCCGCTACAGGGGGGGAGAGAAACAATTTGCCGACCAGCTACATCGCACGTGCGCGCGAACTGCGCCCCCGGACCCGCGGCGAACATCAACAGCGGCACTGATAATGTTCCCAAGGATTTCACGGGCCATTGTCTGAAAGCAGCTTGGATTCTGGGTTTGTAGCCGGTTGTCCTCGGCGGATAAATACACCGACCTTTGCGGTCGCCATCGTCAGGGAGCAGTAGTTACCTACTGGAGTTGCTCACCTCGGTAGGTAAACTGCTCCCTGATGATGGCGACTGCAACTTTCGACCGAAACTCTCGGGGAATTATTCGCCAAGGACAATGGCTACAGCCCAGAAGCCAAGCTGCTTCATCAACAGCGTATACTGTTCACACTTTTCATTTGTTTCGACGAAGAATTTACACGCAAATGAGTTTGTTCCTGACGTGTGAATGAACGTCTGTTGGGACATCTACCACTTCGTTCTTTATGGGATGGTGACTCGCGAAGAATGATCACTGGACAGATGAATGATGAATGAAAAGATGCGCCGCTATGCTTTCCAGGGAGTCTGAAAACTTCTCACAGTCCCGCACGCAAGCCGAAGCTTCTTTTTCGCTGGCTGAGTGATTGCGTTCGTCTCCTCTCGGTAGCCGGATGGCATATGCCACAGGTCTCAACGACCCATCTGCTTCTTGACTCGATTAGCCCCCTCTTCCCCCCCCCCCCCAGGGCATCGACGTTATTGATTAACTTACGCCTGAAATCTGGAAAAAATTAATACAGGTGATGTGGTTAGAGATTCTGTTATCACTCACAAAGCTTGTTCCTGTTTTTTCCCCCCATGCAAATTTGACCCATTCTTTTTTTTTTTAAAAAAAAAAAATTAATCTGTTCAGAGGTTCAGCGATTTCTGATATTTTGTACACGAATTCAGCGTAATTGCCCAAATTCACAAAACGTTCACTTTCATTGAACATGAATGCAAAAGAATATGTTTTTCATATTAACAAAAAAAAATGGTTGTCTGTAAAGTCGGTTTACGGACGATAGTTTAACGTGACGTCATAAAAAAAATGAAACGATAGTTTAGTTAAAGTACTAAATTTAAAAGCTACTTTTGAAAAGCTAGCCTTAACCTATTTAATATAATAGTAGATTCATAGGCCAATCGAGTGGAAGAGAATAGATGCGGCGCAAGCGTACAATGTCCGTAACGGGACAGCGTAACGGGAAAATGTGCGTAACGGGACATTTTTTCGTGCGTGCAGCCGGCGTTCATCGATTTATTAGACGTTGTCACGTCAAAAAAGCAAAGTCCACAGTAAGAACACTCAATGTGTGTGTCTACCTTTGTTTAGAATGAAACAGAAAGCTCGGAAGTCGACATGGCGAAGTTCCCGCGGAGATTCAGTCTAGCAAACGTGATATTCGTTTCCCGTGCGTTCCCCAAAGTCCTTGCTATAGGCTGCGACCGATTATTACGCTCAGCAATTGTGCAGAACTACAGTACCAGTTCAAAACAACCAGCGACATGAATTTTCGTTGTGAAATAATTTCATTGTCCATTAGAATGTAAATAGGTAAACGTAATGGCATAAAACCAAAATAAAATTCCTTAATCTTTTAAATATGATGTAAAATATTGTTGCTATGTTTGTGAGTGTCATATTTATACTAGTGTTAAACTCTTTTAAAGACTGCAGTTGTTTCATGTTCCACTCAGAGGTCTGCAAGCTGGTTTAAAAAAAAGGGGGGGGGGGGGGTTTGTCTGTAATATCGGTTAACGGACGATAATTTTACGTGATAACGTCATAAGAAAACATTGATGAAAAATGGCGTACTTTTTAATTTTCAAATATTATTTACAGTTTTTTTCAAAATTAATTTAAATAATTTGTTTGAGTGTAATCACGAACAATTAGTTAAAAAAAAATCCCGCCTTAACCTGTTTGATGTTATAGAAGATTTTCTCGCACGGTGGTTGGGGCCGGTTCTTGCACGCTCGGCTCAGGCGGAACGTGACACTTTTCTCGTGCGTGCAGCCGGCGTTCATCGATTTATAAGACGTTATCAAGTCAAAATGAAGTAAATGTCATTTTTGTTGGGAGTTGTATTCCTCCGGGTCAGAGAAAAACGTATAAACGCCTTCGTTGCTTGAAAACTCCAGGTGGGCTCCGAACCGCGCGACCTTGTGTGTGTGTGTGTGGGGGGGGGGGGGGGGTACAAGCATCGAGTGCCCGGAAGTTAACTCCCGGAAACCACGCACAGCATTGAGGCGCTGATCCCTGGACGGGATTTTTATTTTTTCGATCGGTAAAAAAAAAAAAAAAAATTGGCGAGCCGAAAAACAAGTGGCGCATCGAACAAAATCACGCGAGTTATGCATGGACGAGGGTAACGCGTTGCCTGCAAGGCGGATGGTGATATATAAATATATTTTTTGTTGTTGCTGTTGTATTTCCGTCCGTCCGTCCGAACGCCACGAGCGCGGGGCGTATGTCTCTGCCGGGAAGGGAAAAAAAATAAAAATAATAAGAGCGGGCACGATGTTGTTGGCTGGAATTGGTGGTAAGGGAAAAGGAGGGGGGGGGGGGTGAAGCTACACGGGGCATGTCGAGTCGATTCCCCGGCGACTGGTAATACCTTCCTGCATTATTGATTCTCATCCATCAAACTGATGCTGCCGCTTCGCTTTTACGAGAGGAGGACAAAAAAATATATATATATATATACACACACAACAGCCTGTCCGCCCTTTCTCCTCTCTCTCTCCTCATAAACCACTCTTCCATGGCGGGCTTTCACCCCCCCCCCCCACACCCCCTTTCCTCATATCCTCCTCTTCAACCACTCCTCCGCTTGCAAGCACCGCCGCTTGCCTCCTGTGTATTAAATCCTGATGACGTGGAAACCGAAATACTGTGATGCTTCAGCCCCCTCCCCGCACCACTAGGCTGGAACAGCTCCTATGGGACGGCCACATGCGTCGCATTCGAAAACTCAACTCCCCCCCCCCCCCCTGGTTCTCGAGGCTGCGCCCCGGGAAACTTGATCTCCCGCCCATGTCGCCGGGCGGTGGAAAGGAAGCTGAACCTCCCCCTCCCCCCCCCCCCGCCTCCTCCAGGGAGGGAGCTGACGTCAGATGATCCTCGACGGACAAGAACCGGGCTCATTAGTCTGCTCCGGGGGCAGTCCACGTCTCGTCTGCTGGCCTCCCCTTCCTCCGCCGAGAGACAGATCGCGACAAGAATACCGTCGATTCGCACACGTTGCTATGGTTATTTTTAAGAGACCGGAAAAATTCCGCGGATTCAATGACCTGCAGGATGAACTCCATAGTTCTACCTACACTCGGTTCAAATGCCACCCACTCATTGTGGCTGCTGTCTTGTGAGACGTCCCAACGTAGCAGCGCCTGTGATTCGACGAAGCTTTGGTCGGGCGTTCATCATCGGCCCAGAGTCATCCAGGTGAGTTGTGAGCCGATGGCAGAGGCAGCACTGAGGTATAACTATTTGTATTTTAGCCCATCGCGAAATTAATCCGCGAATTTTTTGCGGTCTCTACGGATTCATTTCGTTATAGGCTGAAATTCAAAAATGTGTATAATTCTGCTGGTTCTGTTGTTGGCTCGCCGTTTAACTGGAGCTCTCTGGGCCAATGAGAGACTATCGACCAAAGATGCGTCGAATCACAAGCTACCCATCAGTGAAAACGACTCACAATTTAGTTCCCAATGAACACGCGTGTTCACTTGAGAAGTGCAGAGGATAATGGAGGCTATCCTAGAGGTCATTGAATCCGTGAATTTTTCCGGTCCCTACTCATATTTAAGTTTGAATGTGTTGGTCGTCGTGGTGTCGTCCATAATACCTGTTTAGGTTCATCGTTGGGTTTATCCGTTATGTGTTATTCATTTCAACTTCTTAATTTTAGTTCTTGAATTTTTTTTCCTCGAAAAACAGTGTAAAACTGCAATGGCGTGTGTGTCCGGGAAATAGTATGAAATCAAAAATCCCCAATTGCATGAATCATTTAAATGACGTCATTTGATCACTTTGGCAACCATTCGGAGACCAAAATAATTACACACGGCTCGAAAACGTATTTTTGGAGTAGCACATTCTATCCTGTGAGGCGTTAGGATAAACTTGTCGTTAAATTTAGAAATTGTAACGATTTAGATAATTGTTGGATTAAACAACGGTAGGTATCCCACGACATTGAGATCGTCGATATTCATATTTAATTTTTTTCATAAATACATATTTATCCGTGTAATAACGTTACACGTGTCTTTTTAGATTGTCTATTGAAAAATTACCAAAATTATGTTTCTGATATCTTTGTAATCTTTATATTGTTATTCTGACCAAAATGTAGCAATTTTACAATAAAAATTTTTAGTGATAAAATAAATCATGGGAGTTTGTTATTTTTTTATCACAATGCACAAATGTAACACAAATGAAAATGTTTGCAATAATTTAGTTTTCCTCACCTCCTGCTTTAGAATTATACTAAGAAATCCTGTAAACGTGAAATGATCCCAGTATTGGTCTTATGCAAACCCATGTAGAGAGACATCAGCACTGTTACAGTATAGTATCTATACTAACACAAGTGGAGGAGGAAAGATAGCGCGAATTCTTGTGATTGCCTTTTTGCACAACCAAGGTACCATGTGTCATCACTCAGGCAGTGTTCCAACTGCTGTCTGTGGTGCTACCACCTCAGCATTGCTTGTGATCCACAGAACTCATATAGATGATAAGGAGACAGTTTTAAAACAAATCGTGTATATCTGTTAAAAAAAACATTGTGATAACAAAGTTCCATTGTTAAATACGCAGATAAATTTCAATATTTATTTCGAAACCGTCTATAAGGGCATTCGTGCTAATCAAAACACTTGAAATAAAAAACTTAAAACTAATTTAAAAAAAAAGCACACGCTCTTTTCAGTTGGCAACACATTTGTTGTGAGGGACCCTTATCTTGTTGTGTATTTGCGAGAATGAGGTGATTCTTTTATGTACTTTTTATGTTCCTTTTCGAAGGAATATGAATATGGTCTAGGATCCTATCCTGATATCTGTGTATGTGTATGCCCTGTATTAATTTTGCTCCCGCTTAACCGAACTCAAATAAGTTCTATCAAGGCATTTTTCATCTCCTAGGCTTGACTTTAGTATAGTTTGTAATTTTTTTTTACAGAATATTCGCATTTTAAAACTTTATACATTTCTGGAAAAAATAGGCCTGGAAGTGATATTACTCGGAAAGATATGATAATCACTTTCAGTGAATCGTCAAGACATTGCAACTGCCCAGCTATCTGCTGGGTGCTCAAGTCTGAGATAACAGAATCAAGTGTAAGAACAACCAGCACTGCCCAAGTGGCGACAGAACTGAGCAGAGACAAGTATAAAAAACGGTGAAGATGGCTCAGTTGTTACAGTAGCTTCTTTTCGTGCAACACGTGCTTCGCTACAGTTAATTCGCAAACATGTGAGTGTTGGTGTTCATTCTCTTTAATATGTGAAAATTGAAATGTATAACGTACATCAGAACAATTTTTCAATAAGCATTAGATAAAAAAAAAATTCTTTGGATTCTGTTGTTAAAACTTAAAAATAATTTTCGTTATGTGTCCATACGAGATATTATTATCACCATGATGATAAATAATGGTTAGAGACCGGAAAAATTCGCGAATTCATTTCGCGATAAGCTAAAATACAAATAGTTATACCTCAGTGCTGCCTCTGCCATTGGCTCAAAACTCACCTGGATAACTCTGGGCCAATGAGAAACGCCCGACCATGGCTTTATCGAATCACAGGCTGCTACGTTGGGACGTATCACAAGACAGCAGCCAATGAGTGGGTGGCATTTGACTGAGTGTACGTAGAACTATGGAGTTCATCCTGCAGGTCATTGAACCCGCGAATTTTTCCGGTCCCTACTAATGGTTTGAAATATATTCTTATTCCTCGTGAATGTAAGTCGAAAAATAACTAAGGGGCCTGATTCTAGATCCCTGAGCCAATAAAATAATATATTAAAATACATAAAATTTTAATGTTATCTATGCATATAAAAATTAACTCCTATTTCTCCTGGTCATGCTATAACTTGAGAACGGCTTTACCGATTTCATTCATCTTTTTTTTAAACTTTTTAATACTTCGTAGAAGGTTCTTACATTAAAAAATTAAGGAAATTGCGCAGAAACTTAGAAAATTTAAGCAAACTTAACGACTACCTTTATTATAAACTTTTTAAATGTAACCTTAGCCCCAGCGTGATATACTCTTTGCTCTTTGGAAGGCGTTCGAACAGCTCATTCAGCACTCAAATTGCCGTTGAACATGCAAGTTAATGAAACTCCAACTTGCAACCTTTCGAGGAATTCTGCGATGGCCAAAGTGTTGCAGCAAAGCGGATTAATCGTTTGGGATGAATGCACGATGGCACACAAAAAATCTTTGGCGGCATTAGACCGCACAATGAAAGATTTACGAAACAACCAAAACCTGTTTGGTGGAGCGATGATTCTATTGGCAGGTGATTTTCGACAAAAATTGTCAGTAATGCCTCGATCAACGCCAGCCGATGAACTTAATGAATGTTTGAAGTCGTCCATTTTATGGAAATACGTCAAGACACTAAAATTAAATATGTATATGCGAGTCGTGTTGCAAACTGATGAATCTGGTGATTTTCTAAACAATTGCTCGATATTGGTAATGGCAAAATTCCTGTTGACACATCGTCTGGATACATCACATTCCCTGCAAATTTTTGTCAATTTACTGAATCAAATACCGAACTCATCGAGATGGTTTTCCCAAACATTGCTGAAAATTACAAAAATCAAGTTTGGTAGTGAACGTGTTATATTGGCTAAAAAAAAAGTTGGTGTCAACGAAATGAATTTTCAAATTCAAAGTAAGATAGCTGGTGAATTGATGACATACAAATCGGTTGATTCCGTTACTAACCAAGATGATGATGTCAACTATCCAACGGAATTCTTCAATTACTTGGAATTTCCCGGATTACCACCTCATAATCTGCAACTAAAAATTGGAACGGTAATCATAATGGTACGAAACATAAACCAGCCACGTCTTTGTAATGGCACTCGGCTTGCGGTGAAGAAATTAATGAACAACGTCATCAAAGCCACAATTTTAAAAGGGAAGTATAAAGGCGAAGACGTTTTGATTCCACGCATCCCTATGATTCCGAACGACATGCCATTCGACTTTAAACGGGGACAATTTCCTGTGCGGCTAGCATTTGCAATGTCAATTAATAAATCGCAAGGGCAGTCAAGTGTTTGTGGCATTAATCATGAAAATCCATGTTTTTCACATGGCCAACTGTATGTCGCCTGTTCCCGTGTCTTAAAACCATCAGCATTATATAATTTACGCGCCAGGAAATAAAACTAACAATGTTGTGTATCAGTAAGCATTACAATAAACAATATGTTATAGAGATAATAACAAATTACAAACATATACAATATCCAAATATACAACAGTATAAATAATTATTATTAGTATAGTATTGCAGCTTGAATTTAATGATAGGACAACGTCTGTCGGGTCAGCTAGTAATGAAATAAAAATACATCAAATGAAGCATTTTTTATCTAAACCAGCTCAAATTAATTTTTTGAAGAATTATTTTTTTATTCTTATGTATTTTCTATTACCTCACGAATCAGCTCCAAACCACTCCGGCTCAACACAATTTAAATTTCTTAAAAATTTGCATTTCACATCGAAAACAGTTCAATCCAAGTTTTCACTTAGTTATTATTATTAAATTATCATGATGGATTAGCAAAATTTTATTATTAATATTTTTAACTTTTATGTGTATTAAATTTTTATTTTAAAACTTTTAAAACTAAATAAGCATTATTAAATTAATGTTTATTACATTCACCAGAATAATACAAAGAAATTGTTTTCCTAAAATTAACAAATTTCCTTCATCTATCTGTCTCGGTTATAATATTTTTTGGTAAGGGGTCAATTCTTTGCCAAAAGAGGAGACCGAAAACAAGACCAACAATGTATAAGCATAGTGCTCTCTTTATATCTCTTTGGCCAAGTACCTTTTCTATGTCCTTTTCGCGTCAGAATCGCTTCACAACAATATTTCACGAAAACGTTGCATTATAATCCAGTCTTCAAATTTTACTCTCATCGCGCCCAAATAATTTTCACTTCAAAAATTCTTAACAGTGAGAATTTTTCTCAACTTCTTTAAAATTTCCTGTAAACGAATGAAGTAGTTTTAGTATTAATGCCTCAATTATTTTAGTTTATGATGTTTAGAAACGAATGTTAAAACATTCATAATTTGGTTTTGTTTCACAGGTTGTTGTTGATTGTATTCTCTTCACTGGCATGTCTTCAAGCAGCAGTTCATGGTCTTAACAACTGCACAGGTAAAAGTTGTTAAACCTTTATGTGTTCAATTTAATACAATAAGGAAAATATTTGTGGCAAAATATGATTTTAAATTAATACTATGAAAATTAAACTAGCATTGTTGATATGATTTCAATAAAATAGAAAATTGACTTATATAATTGGTTTAAGATAAACGTAATATTATAGAAATCTCGTCGTTTAAGAATACATTTATTTATTTGGTAAATAAAAACTGGTTTCGAACTACTTCACCAAACAAGTGTGTGTCTAAAGTTGGTTAGTGACAGTTAAAAATACAGTTTGTTTACTAAGAGGTTTCTAACTTATTCCACGAAATAAAAAAATAAGATGTATGTGTTAAAGAAACTGCATCGCGTTAAATTTTAGTGTTATTCAAACAATTTTGTAGTGAGACGATTAATATACATATATATTGAGCAATACAAAGTCTTATAAAAAAAGTATTTTCAAACAAGTAGCTATAACACAATTATTTTGACAATGATTTTCAATTTGGAATTTTCTGGAATTGTAACCACGCCTTTGGCAAACAAACAAGAAGCTTAGGTGATAACTGTTACTAACTCTGTTCCGTGATGAATAAAAATTCCATAAATACAAAAAAAAAGACAAGTGAACTGATAATAACGCACCACACAACATTTTACCTGGACATGTTGTTCTTCGACACTGACGAAAAAATAACATCTACACAATAAAGGGATCAAGTTTATGTGGTCCGTGCACTTTGCATTCACAGTTAAGACAAGGAACAACATACAATGAAATAAAAGTCCTTCAATGACCTAGTTAAAAATTGATATGAAGTGAAAAATCTTAAATACAACCATGTTCTTAAGTCAGTTAACATCCCACCCACCCAAATATACCATATATCAATTATCCCAGTGGCAGAGGTTAAGTTTTGAGATGGGTCTGGTAATGAGGCCTTGTTGTGTATGTGGCTGAGCCACGAGTACAATATTAACAGAGCTTAAAAAATCTCATGTACGCCCAATTCACCAGCGAAGAAGGGGCAAGTAACATTTTTGAACTAACACCAGTTTGTTGGGAGTCAAATTTGCTACAGTCTTCATCCTCTTTCTCCGCTCGCAGGCAGCAGGCTAAACTAAGCAGCTCGCCGCAGAAGCCTCCATTTTGGTAGATAATAAAGTGGTATTCTCGTCAATTCCTCTTTAGGCAAGATGTGTGGAGGTCAAAGTTTGAGAAGGCCACATGGGGTAAGAGCGGTGAAGTAATCTGGATCTTTTGACAGTGGATCAAATGACGTAATATTAAAACCGCCCTGACTTCGTTAGTGAACCTATGACCGTACTTAAATGTGCCTTAACGATTTTCACCCCTTTCTCCTACAGGCTTAAGAGTTGAGTTGCAACTAGGGGGTAGAATTGACATTTTATAACTTGGTTGCCCAAGTCACTGGTGGTAGTGGCATTATTAGATGACTTATCAACACGCGATTGCTGAAGCTTTAACTAAGGTTTTGTCGCCAAAAAAATTCAACAAACAATGACTGAAGTTATCTCTGTTGGATTCATGTCGTGTCATTAACCTGCATTGTAGCCATAAATACTTTGGTGGAAATTTAGGAATGAAATTCAGGTGTATGGTTTTTAGTTGTGAAGCACATAAACAGAAATATGCAGGAAAGTTTTGAGCCATTGTTTTGGCATATTGTTCAACATAACCCATTCTCTACTTTAATAAATGATTTGGTTTGTATTATTTGTTTAGCAGAGAGATGCCTCATCATCGGAATCACTGGAAGCGAAAACGGATCTCATAAATCCTGCTGATGTTGACTAACAATGTCCCTGCTATAAACGATTCAAATATCTCGCTGCAGCGTCGAAAGCGAAAGCTGAGGACCCAGGTGCAGCATGACCTTGTGGAGTTGGTCGATGTTCATTTGTATTTTCTAGAAAGAAGAATGGGATGCTTCGGTTGTTACGACAACATGCTTACCGTTAACCCATGGGAATAATACCCCCACATCTGATTAAAGGTTTTAATTTTTTGAGAGAAGCTAATTTTATTTGCATTTTGCACAGGAAGAAATACAACACTGTAAACCAGGTCCGAGTTGTTTATACCTATATTAAGAATGCTGCTTGAAGAGCTAACCTAACCTCACCTAATGCTCACTTGAAGAGCACCACTAGAGCGCTCCTTTGAAACAAGTTACCCTTGATGAAGAACAAGCATAATGATGTTATCATTTTGATTTTATAGAACAGGAGTCAGGTCCACATAACATTCCAGTTAGAGAAGTCAGTTACCCTATCATTTCTTATGACCCATTGTTCATGAGTCGTTGAAACCCAACCTCCCACATAAAAAAGATAAAAAAACATTAAAATTCCTAATTATATGCTTTACACATTCTTGCTTTTACTGAAAATAGGAATTTTTTTAAAAGGTGGGGTACCCTTGCGGGTGCCCCTTAAAAAAAGCCATCAATTTATTAAAACACGGGTACACACAGAGGCACACGATACACTGAAACATGGGCACAGAGGCCGAGGTGGCGACACGTATGAAGGTATGACATCCAGACCCATCTGACGTCACAGGTCGCTGAGGGTCTAGCTGCTTGTTGAGTCGGTGTTCCAAGTCTGTAGTCAGTCAACGTCAGGAGGAGGAGCCGTGCCGGCAATGAGGCAGCACGAAAAACAGGAATAAATCACCGCACACTGTTGCTGTATTACTCAACGTCTTTGTTTTCTTAATGAAACAGTTTTAAAGTTATAATTATATTTTCTTTTGATTAACAAACAACACGAATCATCAGGGCAACTATATTGCATTAATTTTGCATATTAATACTTGTGCATTCAACTGCAACTAGCAGAACTTTATAAAACCTGGGATCATTCAGATGCTGGTACTGAAGTATGTTAGGGATATCTGTAGACATGTTAAAAAAATTTAATGTTATTCTACCTCTATTGGTATTCTTTCCAGTGAAGCATATCCAACAAAGAAATACAGGGATTTCCCTGCCACTAGGTGTTCAAATAGTAAAGAATGTGAAATGTGGGGGGTTAGTCAAAATCCAACCAACTTTTTTAATATGTTGCGCAGTGCCGGAGGCGGTGACCAACCTGAGAGCACACAACACCACCTCCACCACGACCCTCCTGACCTGGGACCCGCCGGCCTCCACCGCCTGCCTGGACCACTACAGGCTGAGGCACTGCTCCTTCCTCGACGTCATGGACACCCAGTGTGTCTTCAAGGTACGACAACTACCCTCGCCCTTGCAAAGTAGTTGTTGAACAGAGTCGTCTAGTGAAACAGTGTGGACCCTGAGGCAGGCGCACGGAAGAGACTTGTCTATGTTGTTTACTGTTGCCGTCGAAGGCCGTGACGCTGCCCTTGAACGCCACGAGCTACGAGGTAGAGCAGCTCGAGCCATGCAGAGACAACCTCATATGGCTGCACTCTGTGGGCGCGGGGGGAGAGAACCAGGCTGGCCTCCTCGTGCACACAGGCAGTGGCGGTGAGTGACTTCCCCAGGGAACAAGTATTTGTTACAAATGCACGATGACATAGATATTCTTTAGCCTTAAGATCATTACTAATAAAATATTCAATTTTCAAGTGCTTTGGTACTTACAGAAGGAAATAATGTAGGTATTATAATGTCCAAATTTCTTCAGAAATACTATTTTGGAACTACATTCGTAAAATTATAAGGAAAATAATTTAAGTATGATTGGATTATACATAATTTAAATAGGCAAATTATTTTTAATCCAGTATCTACTGACTTAGTGTGGGATTCAAGATTTAATAGGAAACCAGAGGTGCATTGTTATAACAGGTATACCTGAAAAGACCACCAAATGCATGTACATCAAGAAGGAAGGTACTCACAAAGTGTCGTTATTGCAAAAAAAAAAAAAAAAAAAAAAGTTTCTGCAATGTGCTTGTCATTGTACGCCTTGCATGTTCTCACAGACCCGCCAAGAGTGGACCGGTTCTCCGTGAGCGAAGTGAATGCCACTTACATCGTCTTGGATTGGGACCTCCCCGTTGGCTACAATGAGAATTGCTGCCCCGGGTTCAGGGTATGCTACTTGGCCGAGGGCGAAGAGAGAGAGATCTGCAGTTACACCAATAAGAACACAATCTCCACAGAGAACATGGCCCTCCTGTCCCCGTGCACGGAGTACAACGTCAGCGTGGTTACCATCGACGGTAGCTTCGCCACCGACAGCAAGACTTCTGCGAAGTCCCTCCTCTCTGTCGTCACAGGTACGAGTCTCTTACTTCCAAGAGTTATACTCTTCTAACTGCCAGGAGACCCAGATGTAGCATGAAATGGAATCATGAGTAAAAAATTAGTTTATTACATGATTCAGCTACCTTAAACCTTTTTTTAACTTAAAACTAAAACAATGATATGCACTGTATAGAGAAAAATCTAAATATAGAAGAAATATAGGTAAGAATTTACACATGGTTTGTGTTGCCAAATTTTGAAAAAATACCAAAAAAAAAAAAAAACCAACATAAACCTTATATTATTTTTTTTTTCCTTTTCTTCTCTTGCTTTAAAAGTCGTGTCATTAAATATTTTACTTTTATCATTATCTTTTGCTACTTACTGCTAAGAAATGGAATGCTTACTACTTAAAGTATATTAACAATGAATTTTCAACATACATATAAAATTTTGTTTTACTTTCGAAAAATTCCAATCTTGAATGAGAAACTTGTGCCGATAAGAAATAATTTACTGTGCAGCTCCTCAGATGCCCAGCATCGTCGCCACGGAGGTGCGGAACCAGACCGCCGGCCTGTCCTGGCGAGAGCCCGACGCGCTCAGCATGTCCTGCGCCACCGGGTACCAGGTCACCAACTGCCGCTACCCGGACACCTTCCTGCCGCTCGCCTGCGACGTGGTGTGGTCGGAGGACCTGCCGCCCAACTCCACCTCCGCCACGGTGTCGGGCCTGGGCGGCTGCCGCAGCAACCACGTCTCCGTCAGCCTGGTCGGCCGCAACGGGTACTCCACCTCCAGCCAGGCGGTCGTCCAGGACCGAGACACCGGTGAGCGCATTCATCAGGGCCCGGTGCATTCCCACCAGACGGGGCAGTTCCAAACTCCTCTGCTCGTGTTTCTTGCCGTCAGAGGTTTAAGTATGAAATTGGTAACTCTAATATGTTTTCAGGGCCGCAACTAGAGTCTCTGGCACCCGGGGAATGAATGGATTCATGCACCCAACCACTTCTTTTTTTTGCACGTACCACACCAATAAAGCGGGGGGTCCGGGGGCCCTCCGACGGAAAAATGGTGCTATTTAAGCATTTTCCATACCTACATGTAACAGTTTCTGTGCTACTGTAACTTCCATGCAAAAACTTTTTACCAGTTACCAGTTGTTGCAGGAATTACAATGCAAGCGATTTCGGCGCCCCCACAGCTTTGCACCCGGGGCATATGCCCCGCTTGCCACCCCCCCCCCCCCCAGTTGCGGCCCTGTATGTTTTGATATCCATAGTGTATACACAGCTAGGTTTCAGTCAAATTTAATCCATCACTTGGAATGTATTGTAGGAATTTCTGTACCTTAATCTTTTAAACATGATGAAATAACCAACATGTTAATTCGAAACCCACAATCTTTATTGTATCTGCAACTCCTCCATAGCAGCAACATATGCACAAATATTTTTTTTTATAGAAAATGTTTTTTTCATAAACATTTACCTTTTCCATTAAGCCAAATTTCGTCCCTAAATTTATTCATTTTCTCTGTCCAACTCAAGAATTTAATGTAAGATAGATATTATTTTGTTATTTTGCCCTTATAAAAATGTATCTAATATCATACATCTAAAAATAGTTTCATGATGTTACATGAATGACATGCAACCCCATACTAGTCTTTTTCAGTTCTTGTACTTGCAGTCTTATTGCTCTCATATCACGAAAAGATATACAAATTAGAATTAAACTGATGTATGTACAGCCAAAAAATCAAAGCCACTATATTTTAACTATGTCTTTATTCAAAATATGCTTATCCTAATTTTTCGCTGCAGTAATTAATACACAATCTCGTGGAAGACAAAATACTGAAACACATTGAATGCTGAAGATATTATGACAAGTAAAATTGTTATAGATATAATATATACAATGAATTTCATATATTTTAAATGATCTTTGCAAATATACTAGCTTTGTTGGATATGAAAACCACGTACATTTTGCTAGGGAACCGGCAGTAGGTTGATATTTTGTGATGCCTTAGTTCTCAGTATGATGGCCACAAGTAGCTATGCCGTGTTTGGTGTATGATGATTTACTTCACATTGTTATGCACAGTAGATTATAGTGATGGCACTTCTAAAATTATGCGGGCTTTGAACAACTTGTGTACTGACTAATTGCTAATAAATTTCAGCAATGCCATGGTGGTGGGTTTTAACCTGGGACCTTTGGTATGTGAACCTAATGCCTAAACAAACACGACCACCAAGGACCTTAAGTCCACAGTTGTGGAACACCTGATTTTCCTCAGAGAGAAGTTCAGAGGTAGTCTCGTATTGAATTCCGAAGTCTTCCGGTTAAGGTACAACACAACAACTAGTCATGAACCAAGAGAGGATGTGATGAAATACCCATCCCAGTTGGAAATCATACCCGAAACCTTTGCTCATCAACCTGCAGTCCTAACAACTGAACCAAATGGTAGATTGTTGTAAACTTTTACAATCTAAATTACTGACGATATTATTAATGATCTTTAAAAATATCTAGATGTCACTCGGCAAAGTTATTTTTTTTGGTGTTTGACAGTAATCAAGTGTTTTACTAGTACATTCTAAATCAATGCTTTGAAATGAAAATGTTCTTTGAATATATTTAATTGCAGTCAACTGTTAAGTTATTTAGTGATTTCATTGCTAAGCTGGTGTTTGGTATATTAAGTTGTTAAATGAAATTGTTCTCTGCAGAAATCCCAGTTCCATCGATCATAAGTGTCATACCTACGACAAGCTTGCTTGATATTTACTACGAGGTTCTGCCGGACTGCGTAACCGCATATAGTATATGCTGGGGCATGGAAGACAGGGCAGAGACATGTCGCAACACCAGCAAATCATACGGAACCACCTTCCGAGGTCTCAGCCTGGACCCCTGCTCCAACTACACGTTGAACGTTACTGCATTTGGCTGGAATGGCAAGTCCTCCAGGAACTTCACCACCACCTTCTCCACAGGTTGGTCTCCAAGCGGTACACACAAATTAACAGTCCGACATGGCTTATATGATCAATTTTTTAAATCAACTGTTGATATAAACCACTTCTTGTAACGTGAAAATGAATACATTTGTCTTCGCTGCAGTATTCTCACAGTTAAGTTTGCCACATATGATAATAAGAAGTTATCTTACTTAAAATATCATCAAAAATTCCATTAGAAACTTATAGATACTAGCTATAGTTTACTTCAGTTTATGTGCAAACCAATAATATATTGCATTCCATCATCCAACTTTATTATCTTTTCAACAGTGTAATGTTATTTTTGGCTCGACGTTTGCCTAAAGGTGACTTAACGCATGACATTTCTATTTATGTTTCATTCAGTGAATGCCTATAGTATATTAGAATCAAGGATTCTGTGGATGTAGTTGAAACTGTCCCTAATTATATTGTAAAATATTGCAATGTTCATATTCTCTACAAAATATGTTACATATTTTTGTGAAAATGTTGTGTTAGTATTAAGTTTAGCTGAAGTCAGGATGTTTCAATCAAGTGTTTATTTGGTGTATAGATGAAGTAAATTTGTATATTTTTCCTCGTGGAAGCAGGTCCGGATAGTGCCCCTAGCCTCTCCGTTCAGCAGCTGACGCCTCACTCGGCGCTGCTGACGTGGGGGTCGTCGCCATCTGCCCAGAAGTGCGGCCTCAGCTATGACATCCACGTGTACGGCCATATCTCCGGGAATGCCCGGATCCAAGTGCCGATCAACGACACCAGCTACAACATCACAGGCCTCAACGCCTGCACCCAATACATAGCCTCCTTCTACACCCGTAGCTTCGGCGTCTCCTCGTCCGACACAACAGAAATAGTTTTCCGCACTCAGCTGGGAGGTACGTTGTGGTTTGTCTTAGTGCCCACTCTGCATTCATGGCTTTTTCAAGCCTGCGGAATAACAGTAACTTAACCGAGATTTGTTGGGAAGGCTTGACATATCAACCTCGATTAATTTTTTTTTGGTTTCCATGTTGCTTTTGTGACCAGTACTCATATTTATCCTTAATGTCGGTGTTGCATTTCTACTTATGTTTTGTATTAACTACTGTAATCACTGTAAATATATCAAATCACAATAATTAAAAAATAATTTTTTGTTGATAATCCTGATTACGAGATCTCTGAAAAACATGATAAGGCTAATTGCACTCGGGAGCTATTGTTTGAATTTTTTGATTTCAGAATTGCAGCCGATTAAACAAGATTTGACATTCGATTACATAAACAGCGATATGATTTTAATGACTTTTGTGGGGATTCCCTCAAATGAATGGGACTGCATAAGCACATACATCACTTGCTGGCGGGAGGTGGCAGTACCCCAGGAGCATCAAGAGTGCAGTAGTACCACCACATGGGACACAACTGCTTTAAAGGCTTGTGTGAATTACACCTTTGTGGCGAATGTGACCACAAATTCTCAGCAAACTGTGTCTGGTTCTACCACATTCATGCTAGGTAGGTCTAAGTAAGAATTATTATTTTCGAAATTTTCTACAACGGGGTTTGGTATTCATTATGTGACCCAGTAAAAACCTGTAAAACATAAAGATATTTAAACGATTTTGATTTCATGGTTGTAGAAAATAAGTCTTAAAATGAAAGGCCCTAAATTACGAGGTGCTAGGAAGCAGTGTGTACCTTTTTTATTCTTATATTACAGCATGCATGACATTTATTTACAGTGATTAGCAACACGTTCATTTATGTCGCACCTTTTTTCATTATGTATTACAGAGGTAATAATCATAAAAGAGTAATAGGACATGTAGAATAATATTTTTTTTCGAGGAAACCTGCCTCATTGTGTTTCATTGCTGATACTAGCGAGGTTTGCCTTGCTGGGTTCAGCCGCACAGTGTATCAGTGATTGGTCCACTTGATACAGGTCCGAAGAAGGTCACCAACGTGAAGGTGGTCGAGGATGCTGGATCGAGGATAGTCAATGTGTCGTGGACGAATCCCCACAACAATGGCCTGTGCACAGAGTACATCCAGGTCACGACTGCAAGGGACGATTTGACAAGATTTCTGTGGTGAAGATAGCTGGAGATGCGACATCGATCACACTGACCAACCTGACAATGTGCACCACATACCTCATCAAGGTCAAGCCTGTGGCCAGTTTCATCGACTCCATGAGCGATTACCTCATCAGTTACACCACCAGTTGCGACAATGGTTAGTTGTTAGGTGATTCATATTCAGTAATATAGTTTCCTTTCTTCAACCTTTAGGGCTACTTAAACGTTCAAGATTGAGAGGCTTCTTGCCTACTATAGGCTATTGGCAAAAAAGTTATCTTTTTTGGTATGGATGGGAATAACAAAGTGGACATCCTGAAAGACTGTAAACAGTTTAACAATATAGAATAAAAGCATTAGCATCCTTTTTCAGAATAAACCATAGTATTTTGAATCTGTTATTTCACTTTTCTGCGATGCCTTCTTTTCTATTTGAACATCTGTCATAATTATTGGTTCAACTGGTGCGAAAATTTAATAGCACATAGGCTGCAAATTTTTCTTATTTGGATAGAGACATACAATAGATACACATAATTAAATATATTCTGGCTCCATTGGCAAAATGGCAGGTTTTGAATCATCTCATCTGGATGTGCCAGTAAATAAATGTGATTGCAACATAATGTTGTTCATGCATGTAAATATATACACCCCGGGCTTCATCGATGATGTATTGACCTGTGTTTTGATAGAAGCAAACTTTATGCTGCATAGGGAATACACCCATCACACCTGAACAGAAGCAAACTCTATTGGATTGAACTAGCTGATCGGAGTTCTTTTCTGCACCTAAGATACTATTCACAAAGCAGTTTTCCCTTTATTACTGGAGCCTGATTATAATTTGGCATGGTTATTAAAGTGAAACTTCTTTGCACATGATGAAAGTAAAATTTCCAAGCCAAATTTTAATGCAATATTTTCGTAAAACATTGTTTTGATATGTCTGACACGAAAATGCAGAGAATATTTACTTGAACAAAGTTTGCCTCTCTTAAAAAAATAGAAGTAAGAGAGATAGATGAACATAAAATAGGACAGATAAACATTTAACTGCTCACAATTACAAAATAAGATGAAATAAGCAGCATTTCAAATGGCTATTACAATAGCAAAAGTGTTATGTTTCTTTTTTGTTATTGTGATGAAAAATTTCTGAAAATACAAACTCTAAATATATAACTAGTGTTTGATATTAGGGAACAAAAAAAGGTGATAAAAATATTAAGTTTTCCATTTAACTTTTACATCTATGCATAGAAATATTTACTTGAACCAATAGGTACATAAAGTTTGATTCTTTTCATTTGCTGAACTATTATTTTAAGAGACAAGCCAATGTATACAGTGTATTATTAATATAGTACATTTCCTCTAATTAATGTTACGGATTTATTTTTCTTTAAGTTTAAACTTAGTTTTGTCTATTTTTACCAGATGCTGCATCATTGTCCTGAAGACACACTCTTCTGATTATTTTTTGTTGTAACAATTTATAAAATAAAAATAAGCTTATCTAGAATAACATAATGTGAGTATGTAATTTATTTTTAATCCCTTGTCAGTAAATATTATAAATAAAAAAATAAAATACTGTTCCTTGTATATTACCAACGGTAAATAGTGCATGACGATTACTTAATAGACAGACAAACAAAATTGAGCCACTGATCCCAGAAAGGAAAATTTTTAAATGAAAACTTTCTAAACCCACCACCTATTTATTAAGTGATCAAATGTTCATAATAAACATAATACAAGAAAGTTCTATAATTTCTCAAGGGTTATAAGAAAAACGAGAATAAAATAAAAATATTTTAAAGGTAATCATAAAAATAGTAATAATCATATTTTACATCTCACATACATTTGAGTTATTTAATTTAAAATGTGCATGAAAAAGATCTTGTATAAATAAAACCATCTTTCCGGAAGTAAAAAAGCACATTAAAATGTCTTTTTGACAAATGACCACCCATTTTAATCTTATTTAATTAATGTATGCATACATCTTTAGAACATGTAATTAATGCACCGATTATTAGAGTTAATAGAATATCCAAGATAATAAGACGGGTTTCCCTTTATTTGGTCAGTTAATTTACTGGAAGTTTAAATTTGTCACAATAAACTTTTTTTTTTTTGAGACAGAACCATTCTGCTCGCCCTACTATTTTCTTTCATCCAAGTTCTTTGTCTTTCTACCCTTTTTTTTTCCTAAAGAGTTCCGAGAAACCATTCTTCCAGGCCTGGTGCAGCCAGCCCATGTCTGGGTACCAGGAGCTGGTTGTCGATGTCACGCGGTGACACCTGTCACGCTGTCAGCAGCAGGCCGCGGTATTCACTTAGCTCCGGTCTGAACGGAGAGGTACCGTCACTCGGGAAGCCTACTATTCACTCGTCCTTCTGGACATACCCGAATACTCACGTTGGCAAGCCTTATTTTCACGGAAGAGAGATCCAAACCCGAAGTTCCCCGAAGTTCATGCTAGCTTTTTTTTCCGTACCACAACAGTGTATTTATTTGAGGGAAACCGTTTACATGATTTCACAGTATCTTTAATATAGCTATCCTAACCAAGTCAACCGTCCACAATGTTTTAAAGTATTTATAATGTAGCTAACCTAACCTAATTGATCATTAGTTATCATGAGTTGTATATTTATTTACAATGAACCAAAAAAAAAAAAAAAAAAAAACAACAACCGAAGATGCACGATTGGGCGTTTGGCTCTCTCTTCTGTTGAAAGAAGGCTTGCCAACGAGAGTATTCGGGCATGTCCAGAAGGTAGAGTGAATCGTAGGCTTCCCACCGTCACTCACACTCGACAGTACCCCCTTGACCTTTCGATAACTCCCGTACACCCCTGCCAATGACAGCAGCTGACTCCCGTACCTGCACCCCTGCCAATGACAGCAGATCCTATTGTCTACCCGAAATAATGATGTATGAATCTGTTGCAATGATTTTAAATGGGCTCGTCAAAATCTTACACGAGTTAAAAAAATTTTTTTGACATTTTATCCATGGTGGATTATATACACATACACACACACATTCATTCCATTAAATTTATAAATGAGAAGATCTTTAAAACTTTTTGCACCAATGCTATCTTAAAAAACTAAATAACGATATCACGAAATTTTGTTAAATAGTGCATTGTATAGTCAAAAAGTTAATCAAAAAATAAATATTACTAGTAATAAGAAGTAATGAAAATTTTAAACTTAAAATTCTAGTACAAAATCACTTCAATTATGTATAAAAAATAATTCTAACAAATAATATCCTGTTAATCTATTATGCATTAGGATAGAGACCTGCAAAATTCGCGGATTCATTGACCTCTAGGATAGACTCCACAGTCCTTTAAATACTCGCGGAAATGACACCTGTTCATTGGCTACTGACGCGTGAGACGTCTCAACTAGGCTGTCCGTAATTCGGCACTTTCTTGGTTTAGTGTTTCCCATTGGTTCACAGTTCCCCGGATAAAATGTGGGCCAATTGCAGAAGCGGTACGAAGGTATAGTTGTTTTGATGCTAGCCTATCGCGAAATGAATCCGTGAATTTTGTATGTCTCTAGCATTACACGTGTCACTTCCAATCACAGTACAGAATTGTATTGAAGTGTCGTAAATAGTTCCAAAGGGACAAGAAGACCCCAGACATTTTGCACAACTCATGCTTCATGTGGAACATGTCACTCGTGAGGGCGACCGAGACCATGGGAAAGCTTCTGTATTCAGCTGTCATTCCAGGGAAGCCTACAATTCACTCGTCCTTCTGGACATACCCGAATGCTCACGTTGGCAAGCCTTCTTTTCACGGATTAGAGGGCCAAACCCGAAGTTCCCCGAAGTTCATGCTCGCTCTTTTTTTCCGTACCACAACATGTGTATTGATTAGGGGGAAACCGTTTACATGATTTCACAGTATCTTTAATGTAGCTATCCTAACCAAATCAACCGTCCACAATGTTTTAAAGTATTTATAATGTAGCTCACCTAACATACTTGACCATTAGTTATCATGAGTTGTATATTTATTTACAATGAACAAAAAAAAACCGAAGATGCACGATCAGGCGTTTGGCTCTCTCGTCTGTTGAAAGAAGGCTTGCCAACGTGAGTATTCGGGTATGTCCAGAAGGACGAGTGAATCGTAGGCTTCGCGTCATTCGACCCTCGCTGGAACCGACGTCCATGCCACAGACACCATCCAGCCCCACCCCTCGAGGTAAGGGATCTTCCATCAGCACCTCCAGGATCCTCAACAACAAGCCTCAACAATTCGACCCTCGCTCTGCCGGTTGCCAGTTGTCTTGTGAGACGTCCCAACGTGTAGCAGCCTGTGATTCGATAAAGCTTTGGTCGGGTGTTTCTCATTGGCCCAGAGTCATCCAGGTGAGTTGTGAGCCAATAGCAGAGGCAGCACTGAGGTATAACTATTTGTATTTTAGCCTATCGCGAGATGAATTCGCGAATTTTTCCGGTCTCTACTCATTGTTTATTATTTTGTGTTTTTAAGCTATAGTAGCATGGGATCAGATGAATATGTTGCGAGTGTGTCGTCAACATTACGTCGAGAGTCATGCATTTAATAATGTGTGCATTCTAATAAAACTATCGTCGTTGTACCATGTATCTCTTCTAGTTATTCCCAATCGTTGGTAACTAATCCAAAACAAATAAGATTTTTGAAAAGCCGGTGAGAGAGCGCAAACATTTTTCAAACACGAAGTTTAAGAATTTAGTCTCACTTAGAATTTAATATATTCCCTCCTTATGATCATTTGTTTTGTACTACTCGTCACAGCTACTATCACGTAAGTCGACTGCTTAAAAATATGTGGCCGGCAGGGCCACATTTTTACTTGTAATTTATTTTTGTTGCTGGTCTCTAGTTTTATATGGTTTTTATTTCACGTATTTTTACGCCTTTTTTAATTAATGTTAATTTATCTGTAAATTTTTTTTAATTATATTTGTTTCTGTTAATTAGTTATACGCCGTTTGGTAGCTATCGATTATGAGTTTAAGAATATCGATTGTGTTTCACGTAAATACCACTTGGTGAGCGCCCGGCGGTTGGCTGATGACGTCAGACATTCGGCTTGCCGGGAAGAAAAAATCAGCTGGGCCGGGGAGGGAGTTTGTGCCGAGCGACCGTGGAGGACAGAGCCATGTGACGGCGCGGACTGGTGTGCCGGACGGCAACGGGCCACGAAGAGTATTGGGCTGGAGGCTCCACGCTGGGTGACAGGGCAATGGATTGCCCTGTGATACTGAACTTATCAAGGTAAAGAGAGGCCGCAATTTTGATTTTTACCCTCGTGGTACTGCAGTGGTTTTTGGCAAACCTAGTGAACTGTGTATTTTCCCATACTAAATTTTATTTGGACGGAACTTTTATTAGCCAGTTTGGTGAAGAGGCCCATTTGTTTTCACACGTTGTTCCAGTGTGGGATTTTCTTAAAAAAGGTCGCCCGTTTGCCTGTAGTTGCAATAAAAGTATAAGTTTGGAAGAAACGAACATTTTGCAATTTGTTTTTGAGACTTTGTCATCGGAATTTGCATACGTAAAGTTGGCATTTAGCTAATATATCAGCTTGTGCAGTATTATTAAATGTATGCGATCGGTATAAGACTACATGCGCAGCCTGATGTTGGTTGGTGCGGCCATTCTACGTTTTTATAAAATCATTGGCAAGTTAATAAAGAAGTAAGACTTTGTTTGAAGCTGAAGATAAATACTTCTGTGGTAACATGGTTATGTTACGTGAAGAGTTTTTGCTACATTTCCCTTAAAAATAAGATAATTTTTTTTTGGTCATCGTTCACGCCTTTGTGAATTCGTACCTATGGCCCGGCGTGGCATTAGACTCTGGAGTTGGTGAGGAAGGTCAGGAAGCCAGCGCACGCCTAGGATATTAACTTTGTTTTTTTGGCAAGTCTTTAGCAACGAACATCTGAAGAAAGACTAAACCGTTGATTGAGAGTTTAAGAACTTTATTTAAATAATTTGTTTGTACTTCAGTATTATTTTTGTAGATTTTTTATATATTTGTATTGATTGTCTTGTTTGATTTTTGGTATTAGGGCAGTCAGTAAATTTTGATATTTTATAGTGGCCACGCCTCACGCCCTTATATATTTTTATACTTGTTGTTATCAGTATTTATATTTTTACGATTTTTTTAAAGGTTATTGTTAGTATCGCAAATGGGGATAAGATGCTGCCATTATTAACGTCAGCTTTTGTAACTAAGCTTGTATGGTTATGTATAGTAAAAATTATTTTTGCAAATTTCTATTTTTTAATAACATACGTCCAAAGTCTTGCCTCTTGTTTGTTTAATGGTTACTCTGCTATTATATCCTTTAAATTTTTTGGCCTGACCCCTGGGCAGTGGTGTGGGGAATTTATATTGTTTAGCTTTTTATGCCTGGTTTTAATATTTATTTTTTCCCTTCGCGCCCAGAGTGAGTCGGGGACGCAACCCCTCTTCCAATTGAGGAGGAAGAAGGGTTGCAACCTGCGCCACTCTGCTTGGCAGAGACTTTGGACTTTTGCGATTTTGCTGACTTTTTTGATTTTTTTAATAATGGCAGTTTCTTGGATTTATAAACTTCCCAAAGAACAGGTTTACGCTAATTTGCAAGCTGCGGGAGCAGGATCAGCACCAGGAATTTTAGTGGTCTTTTAGATTTCCAGTGATGGTTTTGATTTTTTTCCTGTGAGGTTATAGGTTTTATAGTTCTTTGCTTTAGTTTGCAACCTTTAGTTATTGATAATTTTGAGAGAGAAGGTTTTGTCTAATACGTTTCGGTCTTGACTTTGGAGCTTGTTTGTTTTGTTTTGGCATACTTAGATCCCGTTTGTTCGGTTTGTGAGTTTAGTTTGTCTTTTCCGTTACTTGTTGGAAAATCCTTCTCTTGTTTTTTTTTTTTTTTTGAGCGTTGAAATTTTTGACTGAGGCTTTGGAGGCAAGTTTTCCTTGTTGCAGGTTTGTTTGTTTGAGTTTGGGCTGGTTTGTTGGATTAGAAGTTTTTGAGAATACTTTGTCTCCAAGTCCAAGGTTTTTTTTTGACGTTTTAGTTTTTTAAGGTTGCTGTTTAAATTTTTTTTTGTTCAAGGCGGAGGTTGTGGCCGGCAGGGCCACATTTTTACTTGTAATTTATTTTTGTTGCTGGTCTCTAGTTTTATATGGTTTTTATTTCACGTATTTTTACGCCTTTTTTAATTAATGTTAATTTATCTGTAATTTTTTTTTAATTATATTTGTTTCTGTTAATTAGTTATACGCCGTTTGGTAGCTATCGATTATGAGTTTAAGAATATCGATTGTGTTTCACGTAAATACCACTTGGTGAGCGCCCGGCGGTTGGCTGATGACGTCAGACATTCGGCTTGCCGGGAAGAAAAAATCAGCTGGGCCGGGGAGGGAGTTTGTGCCGAGCGACCGTGGAGGACAGAGCCATGTGACGGCGCGGACTGGTGTGCCGGACGGCAACGGGCCACGAAGAGTATTGGGCTGGAGGCTCCACGCTGGGTGACAGGGCAATGGATTGCCCTGTGATACTGAACTTATCAAGGTAAAGAGAGGCCGCAATTTTGATTTTTACCCTCGTGGTACTGCAGTGGTTTTTGGCAAACCTAGTGAACTGTGTATTTTCCCATACTAAATTTTATTTGGACGGAACTTTTATTAGCCAGTTTGGTGAAGAGGCCCATTTGTTTTCACACGTTGTTCCAGTGTGGGATTTTCTTAAAAAAGGTCGCCCGTTTGCCTGTAGTTGCAATAAAAGTATAAGTTTGGAAGAAACGAACATTTTGCAATTTGTTTTTGAGACTTTGTCATCGGAATTTGCATACGTAAAGTTGGCATTTAGCTAATATATCAGCTTGTGCAGTATTATTAAATGTATGCGATCGGTATAAGACTACATGCGCAGCCTGATGTTGGTTGGTGCGGCCATTCTACGTTTTTATAAAATCATTGGCAAGTTAATAAAGAAGTAAGACTTTGTTTGAAGCTGAAGATAAATACTTCTGTGGTAACATGGTTATGTTACGTGAAGAGTTTTTGCTACATTTCCCTTAAAAATAAGATAATTTTTTTTTGGTCATCGTTCACGCCTTTGTGAATTCGTACCTATGGCCCGGCGTGGCATTAGACTCTGGAGTTGGTGAGGAAGGTCAGGAAGCCAGCGCACGCCTAGGATATTAACTTTGTTTTTTTGGCAAGTCTTTAGCAACGAACATCTGAAGAAAGACTAAACCGTTGATTGAGAGTTTAAGAACTTTATTTAAATAATTTGTTTGTACTTCAGTATTATTTTTGTAGATTTTTTATATATTTGTATTGATTGTCTTGTTTGATTTTTGGTATTAGGGCAGTCAGTAAATTTTGATATTTTATAGTGGCCACGCCTCACGCCCTTATATATTTTTATACTTGTTGTTATCAGTATTTATATTTTTACGATTTTTTAAAGGTTATTGTTAGTATCGCAAATGGGGATAAGATGCTGCCATTATTAACGTCAGCTTTTGTAACTAAGCTTGTATGGTTATGTATAGTAAAAATTATTTTTGCAAATTTCTATTTTTTAATAACATACGTCCAAAGTCTTGCCTCTTGTTTGTTTAATGGTTACTCTGCTATTATATCCTTTAAATTTTTTGGCCTGACCCCTGGGCAGTGGTGTGGGGAATTTATATTGTTTAGCTTTTTATGCCTGGTTTTAATATTTATTTTTTCCCTTCGCGCCCAGAGTGAGTCGGGGACGCAACCCCTCTTCCAATTGAGGAGGAAGAAGGGTTACAAATACGTAAATTATTTAACGACACATTATTAGTAGATAAAGAAAATAATTTCTTTCTGACGATTACAATAACTTTACTTCTGCGATATATTTTTCAAACTTATGAAATTTCATCTTATTTTACAGCCTATCCACTTAAATTTGAATTCTGCAAGTAGTCAGCTACCAGAAATTGGTTATCGGAAGGTCCTGATAGTCCTTATCTTCTTTGCTATGAAGCTCATTGTTTGGAAAGTCGAAAAATAAATCATATCGTACATGAGATAAAGATATCAAATTGTTTCTGTAAAATTGGGCAATCGCGATTACTTACAAAATTCTTAGGGACAAAAAAAAACAAAAAAACAATCAAGTTACCAAAATTCATCCTGCATAAAAAGAACAGGCTTCGTGACGTAACGTTATAGCTAAGCTCTCTAACACCAACAGGTTTTGACGTGACAACGTCTAATAAATCGATGAATGCCGGCTGCACGCACGAAAAAGGATGACTCATTGTCCCGTTACGCACATTGTACGCTTGCGCCGCTTCTATCTCTCTTCCACTCGATTGGAACAACCATCGATTTGACTTTTTCGAGGCACATTAAACTTTAAACAATCCCATTCGTTTCCTACCTTTCCTATCATCGTCCTATCCTTAACAGAATAACACAGATTGGAAGAAGTTAAATAGCAAACATGTATAAAAGTTATAGTTAAAATAATCTCTTCGTTAAGGTAATAAACATATTTGAATTAATGAGTGCGAATAAAAGTAAATTTATCAATTAAATTGTAGATTTCATTTCACTCCTTCTTTGCATCCATACAAAATAGTGATAATTCAATAAAAAATATTCAATTTTATTCATAAAAGTATGCAATTATTACATCAATGTTTTTTTATAACGTTGTCACGTTAAACTATCGTCCGTAAACCGACTTTACAGACAACCAATTTTTTTGAACATTTTTTTGTTTGTTGCTGTAAGGGAAGTTAATGAATGAGTAACCTATTGTAAGGTAGTCCGCGGCGGACTAGGGAGTGTGTTTGCCTCCCGGCCTGGTGCCTCTTTAGGCATGAGGGCGTGAGACTAGTTTCCACCCGGGGCAAGAACTCATTTTGGTGATCCCCCCCCCCCCTTTTTTTTTTTCAAACCAACCAAACCGAAACCTTTCCCAACACCACCTCATGTCCCAACCACAAATTAATCACACTTATCCAAATATTTTTTATTCTACTTAGATGGCAAAAAAATAAATTAATTTGTAGTTATTTCATTTCTAATTCATCACAGGTTTGATGGTCTGTGGAAAAAAAAGGGTTTTTACATATTTGACTATATACATGTGTGAATATTTCAATACAAATAATTCAGTTCATCTGCCCTCCAGACATTTTTGTTGTGTTCTAACATTGTGATATTCAAGTAAATATATATAGTGATAATCACTCTGCCAGTTCAGCGCCCCCCCCCCCCCCAAATACGACGCCCGGGGCACAAGCCCCGTCTGCTCCCCTCCAGTTACGTCCTGGGGGAAAGACAGCAGCAATTGGCCAATGGGCATCGTTCGTCGAGATCTCGCTTGCTCCATCGCGGAGAGGACATGCAGTTGGACGTGCGCTGAGAGAGAGAGAGAGAGAGAGCGAGAGAGAGAGAGAGAGAGAGAGCGAGAGAGAGAGAGCGAGAGAGAGAGAGAGAGAGAGCGAGAGAGCGAGAGCGAGAGAGCGAGAGAGAGAGAGCGAGAGAGAGAGCGAGAGAGAGAGAGCGAGAGAGAGAGAGCGAGAGAGAGAGAGAGAGAGCGAGAGAGAGAGAGAGCGAGAGAGAGAGAGAGAGAGCGAGAGAGCGAGAGAGAGAGAGCGAGAGAGAGAGAGCGAGAGAGAGAGAGCGAGAGAGAGAGAGCGAGAGAGAGAGAGAGAGAGAGAGAGCGAGAGAGAGCGAGAGAGAGCGAGAGAGAGCGAGAGAGAGAGAGAGAGAGCGAGAGAGCGAGAGAGAGAGAGAGCGAGAGAGAGAGAGCGAGAGAGAGAGAGAGAGAGAGAGAGCGAGAGAGAGAGAGAGAGAGCGAGAGAGAGAGAGCGAGAGAGAGAGAGCGAGAGAGAGAGAGCGAGAGAGAGAGCGAGAGAGCGAGAGAGAGAGAGCGAGAGAGCGAGAGAGAGAGAGCGAGAGAGAGAGAGCGAGAGAGCGAGAGAGTTGTGCTTAAACAAACAGTGACTCTTAAAACATTTCACGTTCAATTTACGGAAAAATCCTGTTCAGAAATTAACTAAGAATCTTCGTAAATTTAAAGTATTTAACAATCCTGAACATTTTTTTTTGTATTTATTAGAAATTTTAATAAAATAAAAATAAATAAATTAACATGAATTAATAAAATTAATTCTCACTTCAAAATAACTGCTCAGGATATCAATATTAATTTATGTATTTATTTATTGCCTTATTTTAAGTGGCGAAGGTAATATGTATACACTTTTGAATTTACTTTGGTTTTGGGGTCTATGAACCATGAACCGAAAAAATATATACCTATAAAAAAGGGGGTTGTCTGTAAAGTCGGTTCACGGACGATAATTTTACGTGATAACGTCATAAGAAAACATTGATGAAAAATTGCATAGGCTACTTTTTAATTTTCAAATACTATTTACAGTTTTTGCAAATTTAATTTAAATAATTTGTTTGAATATAATCACGAACAATTAGTTAAAAAGCTCGCCTTAACCTGTTTGGTATTATAGAGGATTTTCTCGCACGGTGGTTGGCCGGTTCTTGCACGCTCGGCTCAGGCGGAACGTGATAATTTTTCGTGCGTGCAGCCGGCGTTCATCGATTTATAAGACGTTTTCACGCCAAAAATTTTTGAAAGTCGCACCATGGTAACGGTTACAATAGGCAGTATTTATTTTATATCTACCTAAAAGGCTGTTGGCTGGTTACTAGTAGTCCAGTAGTAGAAGTACTTTAAAGGCTAATTGATTAATATAGTTTATAAATAAATTCTGCACTGAAAACGTTCTATTGTGGTATTAAGGCTCATCGAGATTAAACTAAAAGTTAGTTCACTGCCAGCACGCTTCTATGTTATTTATCAGCCGAAACACTTACGATAAGAAAAAATCCCCTTTTTGAAGTGTGAGGTTCTTTTTCAGACTGCTGATTAAGTCTAGAGATAAAATTATCCACTAGGATGGCATATAAAAGGCGTCAAACATGTTGCACTGTCCACAGAAGAACAGTCCTACCATCCTGTGCAGATGTTTAGTTCAAGTTCATCTTTAAACATGTAAGTATTTTTCTTTTGCGAATATTTCCATGAAACTGCAGTTTAAATTTCAAACAACTATGCAGGGCGTGTTTCTTATATAATCTAATTAAATATTTTATTTTTGGCGACGTAAATTGGTGACCTAGTATAAATTAAAAAAAAATATGTTTCGGACTTGCTAATTTTTTCCATTCACGATATAACCTCAAACCGTAATTTTTTTGTAATGGAACTAAGTAAGTAATGTAACGTTGCAGACATTTTAAAATTTGTACATTTACATGAAATAAACTGTATCGCTCCAAAAATGTTACCAGTAACATCTGGGTTCAGACCATTGCCCAGAACTTTTTAATTTGTGTTGTTCCAGTACCTACACTAGTTAAAGTTATTTGTAAACCGTTCCCTGAATAGCTTTCCAGTATTAACTGCGCTCATAATTAAGAATTATTAAAGAAAATAAATTCCTGTCGTCAGTGGCGTAGCCAGGATTTGTGTATGGGGGGGTTTTAAGAAGCATGGCCCCCCATATTAAAGCGGGGGGCGCGGGGGTCTTCCCCCGGGAAAATTTGGATTTTAGGGTGTAAAATAGTGCTATTTTAGCAGTTTTCGGTTCTTAAATTTAAATATTGTAATGGTAAAATTTTTATTAATTTTAATATGAAATTTGTTTGAGTGATGAATAAGAAATTCATTAAAGATTTGGTTAAATGGGGGGGGGGGAGGGGGGTTAACCCCTAAAACCCCACCCCCTGGCTACGACCCTGCCTGTCAATGAATATTCAATTATTCTTTTTTCTTTGGTTTAAAATATTGTATGACTGTATATAAAGTCAATCAAAATTTACAATTATTATGCACTAATTTTCGAAATCGCGACAAGAAATATTCAGTATTTTTTCTAAAAACGTATTTTATTCATGCAAAAATAAACATATCAATGTTTAGTACAAATTTACATTAACTATCTTGTAGTATTACAAACTATTTATTGGCAACTGTTTTATAAAGGAATGTTTTGTAAAAGTATAAAAAAATTATCTGTGCATGTCTATATTTAAAGTTGTGGGATGCCACTGGTGCAATCAGATTCTCTATGATGTATGACAAAATGTATATTTTGGCTTTAATTGACTAAGTAAGGGACAAACGCCATTAAATTAGGCGTAGCCTACCGATAGTATTCATTTTAGTATTTGCAAATGTTTTTTTTGCGAGATTATTTGACCATATTTAAGAATTAAATATAGTTAAATTAGCAACCAAAATAAATGTAAAGCTTGTCATTTCCTGTATCAAGCCAGTTTGTTTTCTTCATCGGGTTGTGGTAGTGCTAGTAATTAGTTGCAAATTCTCGTTTCTTGTAAGGAGCATAATTTTAGCGCGTTGACACAGTAGCAATCTTTACAAAAGAACAGCTATCTTAATCTTATAATTGATTTTGTCTTATTATTTTATGTGGAATACGTTTTTCAGCCTTAAATTAATTTCCAAGTATTGTGCAAGTTTCGTACAAAATTCATATGGTATTTTATACACGGTAGACACTTAGGTATACAGTTATGAAAAATTCTAACCATGATACTGTATACTTATAACAACAAAAAATAAAACTGAAATAAAATGGGAGATTACTTTTGAGGTCATTTAAGATAAAAATTTATTTTTTAAATGAATTGTATTTTTAACCACAATGTGAAAAATGTGTACGTCTTAGCGGAATATTAGAAAGTCTTGTGTTGACAAAACACAATACATTATAATTATTGTTTAATTTTCAGGTTCGTGGCAGTATTTACGTCGCTGGTATATCTCATTTCAGCTGTGTCTGCCCAGAGCAACTGTAAAGGTAAAATTTAAACAATCATTTTTAATAATAAATTTAGATAAATACGTCGTCTTGAAGGACATCACGCCAACGATACGTAAATAGAATAAACCTCAGAGAAAATGAAATTTCTAAATAGCTAAAAATAAAATGTAATTTCAGATACGTATATTATATTTCAAATGCCCATAATATGTTTTTAATTTATATAAAAATATTTGAACTATAAGCTAAACATAACAATCAATATATCATTAGTAGAATAACATAGAGTAAACAATACTCTAATCCTACAATTTTGTAGGTATGATGTCAATGCTTTATTTTGTTCTTGTATGCATGTCTCCGCGATACACATGTCCTGTTGGTATACTTATAAATGGTTAAATATTGCATTTTTCTATTTTTATATAAAATAACCTATATTCTAATGAATTTTTCATACAGTTGGGACCTTAGTAAATCCATTTCTCTCGACATAAACAAAAATTGTCATAATTTAAAAGAAATATTGAAGCCATTTCAAGTTAACCTGTATATCTACGAGTATAACAAGAATTGCTCGTTTACAGTAGCCATATAACAGCGAATTGAAAGTACATATAAAGGAATATTCGGTAGATTATTATTAATTCGCTTAAAGTGTTTTTCTAACGGGCCCCATACACTAGCGGATATACTCGACACATGGCCGCTACCACACACTACACGAGCATGCTCGTCTCTTTCTATATAAAGACAGTCAGAGTTGTACTTGCACAATGGCTGTAGTAGCATTGCACTGTCTGGCGGATTATATTGTCTGGATGAAGAGCCACTAAAAAAGACACGAAAACTTTGGTCTATAAGGTTGCTTGTGGAACGAAATACAAATAGTGACATGTCAAAGATGAGAGAGCTGGAAATCTCAGAGCCAACAGACCTGCATAGTTATTTGAGGATGGACAAATGTAAATTCACATTCACATGTAATGTTCATTCACATTTCCCTGAGTTTTTTCACTAGCTGTTCGTAGCACTCTTGTTGAATATGCCTATTGACATATTCCTTACTCCTTGTATCCCACACTGGTCGAAAGGTGCGATATAAATTTATGAACTCCTACCAAAAAAACAACTTTATTGTCATTAAAAGACATGATGATGCGACAACAGACGGCACACTCGCTGTGGGCTCGGGGCGAGCATGTTGGGACCTGCCACTCACTGGCGGATATGCTCGGTCCAGGGCTCGGCTCAGAGGGAACTGCCATCCGACGGCGAGCCGAGCATGCTCGATCTAACAGAAGCCATACCAGCCCATGCACTAGCAGATATGCTCGCCGAGCCAAGTCACTTGGCTCGCGAGCATATCCGCCAGTGTATGGGGCGTTTTAAGGGCAGTGCAGGGTGGAATGTTCTAATGACGAGAAACTACGACGTAGTATTGTGCTTTTTCTTTTGTGGTAGTCTCCCTCGTCTATCCTGCTCATGGTCAGCATTGTTGCTCTCGTCTATCCTGCTCATGGTCAGCACTGTTGCCTGTTGCACTCGTCTCTCCTGCTCATGGACTGTACTGTTGCTCTCGGCTCTCCTGCTCATGGTCAGCACTGTTGCTCTCGTCTCTCCTGCTCATGGTCAGTACTGTTGCTCTCGTCTCTCCTGCTCATGGTCAGCACTGTTGCCTGTTGCACTCGTCACTCCTGCTCATGGACTGTACTGTTGCTCTCGGCTCTCCTGCTCATGGTCAGCACTGTTGCCTGTTGCACTCGTCACTCCTGCTCATGGACTGTACTGTTGCTCTCGGCTCTCCTGCTCATGGTCAGCACTGTTGCTCTCTACTCTCCTGCTCATGGTCAGCACTGTTGCTCTCGTCTATCCTGCTCATGGTCAGCACTGTTGCCTGTTGCACTCGTCTCTCCTGCTCATGGACTGTACTGTTGCTCTCGGCTCTCCTGCTCATGGTCAGTACTGTTGCTCTCGTCTCTCCTGCTCATGGTCAGCACTGTTGCCTGTTGCACTCGTCACTCCTGCTCATGGACTGTACTGTTGCTCTCGGCTCTCCTGCTCATGGTCAGTACTGTCGCTCTCGTCTCTCCTGCTCATGGTCAGCACTGTTGCTCTTGTCTCTCCTGCTCATGGTCAGCACTGTTGCTCTCTACTCTCCTGCTCATGGACAGCACTGTTGCTCTCGGCTCTCCTGCTCATGGTCAGCACTGTTGCTCTTGTCTCTCCTGCTCATGGTCAGCACTGTTGCTCTCTACTCTCCTGCTCATGGTCAGCACTGTTGCTCTCGTCTCTCCTGCTCATGGTCAGCACTGTTGCTCTCGTCTCTCCTGCTCATGGTCAGCACTGTTGCTCTTGTCTCTCCTGCTCATGGTCAGCACTGTTGCTCTCGGCACTCCTGCTCATGGACTGTACTGTTGCTCTCGTCTCTCCTGCTCATGGTCAGCACTGTTGCTCTTGTCTCTCCTGCTCATGATCAGCACTGTTGCTCTCGTCTCTCCTGTTCATGGTCAGCACTGTTTCTCTCGTATCTCCTGCTCATGGTCAGCACTGTTGCTCTCGTCTCTCCTGCTCATGGTCAGCACTGTTTCTCTCGTCTCTCCTGCTCATGGTCAGCACTGTTGCTCTCGTCTCTCCTGCTCATGGTCAGCACTGTTGCTCTCGTCTCTCCTGCTCATGGTCAGCACTGTTGCTCTCGTCTCTCCTGCTCATGGTCAGCACTGTTGCTCTCGGCTCTCCTGCTCATGGTCAGCACTGTTGCTCTCGTCTCTTCTGCTCATGGACTGTACTGTTGCTCTCGGCTCTCCTGCTCATAATCAGCAATGTTGCTCTCGTCTCTCCTGCTCATGGTCAGCACTGTTGCTCTCGTCTCTCCTGCTCATGGTCAGCACTGTTGCTCTCGGCTCTCCTGCTCATGGTCAGTACTGTTGCTCTCGTCTCTTCTGCTCATGGACTGTACTTTTGCTCTCGGCTCTCCTGCTCATAATCAGCAATGTTGCTCTCGTCTCTCCTGCTCATGGTCAGCACTGTTGCTCTCGTCTCTCCTGCTCATGGTCAGCACTGTTGCTCTCGTCTCTTCTGCTCATGGACTGTACTGTTGCTCTCGTCTCTCCTGCTCATGGTCAGCAATGTTGCTCTCGTCTCTCCTGCTCATGGTCAGCACTGTTGCTCTCGTCTCTCCTGCTCATGGTCAGCACTGTTGCTCTCGTCTCTCCTGCTCATGGTCAGCACTGTTGCTCTCGTCTCTCCTGCTCATGGTCAGCACTGTTGCTCTCGGCTCTCCTGCTCATGGTCAGCACTGTTGCTCTCGTCTCTTCTGCTCATGGACTGTACTGTTGCTCTCGGCTCTCCTGCTCATAATCAGCAATGTTGCTCTCGTCTCTCCTGCTCATGGTCAGCACTGTTGCTCTCGTCTCTCCTGCTCATGGTCAGCACTGTTGCTCTCGTCTCTCCTGCTCATGGTCAGCACTGTTGCTCTCGTCTCTCCTGCTCATGGTCAGCACTGTTGCTCTCGTATCTCCTGCTCATGGTCAGCACTGTTGCTCTCGTCTCTCCTGCTCATGGTCAGCACTGTTGCTCTCGTCTCTCCTGCTCATGGTCAGCACTGTTGCTTCGCAGTGCCGGAGGCGGTGACCAACCTGAGAGCACACAACACCACCTCCACCACGACCCTCCTGACCTGGGACCCGCCGGCCTCCACCGCCTGCCTGGACCACTACAGGCTGATGCACTGCTCCTACTGGGAGGACGCCACGAGCCAGTGCGCCTTCAAGACGGTCAGGCTGCCCTCTAATGCGACCAGCCACGTCGTGGAGGGCCTCGGGCCCTGCGCGCGCAACCTCATCGAGCTGTACTCGGTGGGCTCGGGCGGCGAGCAGTACGCGCAGGTCATCCTGCGCACGGGCAGCGGGGGTGAGTGCAGCCCTTCACCCTTCAGCCCAGGGTCGGCCCTGCAGCCTCTACATCCCTTCACACACTTACTGACTGGTGGCACCTCCTGTTTCAAGTACAGGTCGATATCAACCTGCGCTGTCGATCCATCTGTTTGGTTGCGGCAATCCAGAAAGCAGAACCCGTATAGCAACAAATTAACCTGTCTTATTTTTACTAATAATTGTATAGACACATAGACTGCAACGAAAGTGCACTCATCCACAACCAACCACTATGCACTAGAGATATATATTTTTTAATTAAACAGCAGTATCAACGTGAAATATTACAGATTTTTGTAAATTTGTTCATTTAGTTTAAAATAACTGTATCACTACGAAATAGTGTTTCAATTTATACTGGGTTTGGATTCTTACCGTGGAATTTGTGCTTTTTATTGTCCCTGTACATCCAAGAGTCAAATTTATTTGTAAAATCTTCCAGTATTAACTGCCCACATAATAAGCATGATGATGCAACAAATTAAAGTCCAGTTGTTAAATATTTGATGTTTTTCATTTGTAAAGAAATTATGGCCTACAAACATTATTTTATAAATTCAATTATGCGGCAATCTTCATAAGAAACAGTATTAACTTATAATGTAGCCATATGTTGTACTTTGTTACAATAATTACAAACTATTTATTGGCAACTGGTTTCTAAAGGAATATTTTGTAAAAGTACAAAAAACGATATGTATGTATATGTGTGTGCGTATGAAAAAGTAAACGCTTGCCTGTTCTAGTGAATACAAAGGTAAATCCAGGCATGAATGAGTCTGTGTTTTGAGCAGCAATGTTGGGACAGGAGCTGCCCAATGGTACTGGAGTGTCTGTCTGGATATCACAGGGCAGTTCGTCAAGCACTGCATCACATTGCCAAGTGGCAGGAAACAAACTAAATGTTTTCTTACAATTTAAAATACATCGAGCAATTCAAAGCCTCTGGCTCTTTTCTCCAGCTTCTGATGCCACAGAGTGGATACCAGTTCGAAAAAAATAAAGTGTACGGAATCAAATTATCTATACCTATGTACTATAGATTTTTCCATTTACACACAAATTATCATAAAACAATGCGTACGCTTTGAAACCACCTCGTCCACAAGAGAATGACGCATGTGGTAGGTTGAAAAATTATAAGTGTGCTACATATATATTGACACCAAGATTCGGATTTTTAGCTACTCTTAATTACTTATTTGTCTAACTAACAAGTACAAGTTTATTTTACTAATTCCATAACAAAGAAGCCAGTGAATGAAGAAATTATTTATTGTTATGTAATATACAAATAAGTAAAGATAAACTGTATAAAAAAACATAACACAGGCCAACAAATAGTGGTGGATCCAGGAGATAGAGGAAAAGCTTTTTGGTCTGTATTTACAAAATAATATCTATCCCCATTTGTCCCCATTTTTTCCCTGTGTAAGTAGCAATCGAAATGAATGGGGGAGCCACAGTCACTAAAAGCATTATCTCCTTCCACATGGATCTTCCAAAATATTCTATAAGTAGTTAACATATAAAACATACTTGACAAATATAAGCTACGGATAATTTTTTTGAAAAGGCGAATGTTGTAAATAACACAGTTTGTTGTTCTTGTAGATCCGCCATCATTGGATAACGTGCAAATCAGCTACGTGCATTCCGACTACTTCGGGCTGAAGTGGGACCTTCCCTCGGACTACAATGAGCGGTGCTACCCAGGATTCAGGGTGTGCTTCTCGGCCAAGGGCGAGGAGAAGCACACATGCCAGGATACGGTTAACAAGTATTTATCCACTAGAGGCATTGCACAGCTGTCCCCGTGCACGGAGTACGATGTCTCCGTGGCCACCGTCGATGGCAGCTTCACCGCTGACAGCAAGACGTCGGAGAAGACCCGCCTCACCATCGTCACAGGTGCGTGGTTCCAAAACCTTTTCCTCGGAGACTTCCTTGCCAGAAGCTTACCATTTCACAGCCCCTAACACCCAATTTGTCTTGGGCGAACCTGCTGCTGACCTGTGTTGGTACCTGCTGAGGTAATCTTTTAGCCACTTGATCAGAATTGAAGAACGATCCCTCTAAGGAATGGCAGCCAGAGGAATTGCGTGTATTTGAGTGTCCACAATATCCTGGAGATATTTCAGTGATGAGTTAGCACGTGGAAGAAGCCCTGGCTGTGGTACGAAACATTATGGGAAGAAATTTTGTAATGTACTAGTGGGAATTTTCTGTGAACAACCCCATTAGTGCTGTGTAAATTTCGAAATGCCATTGAGTGATTGTTTCACGAAACATGGATTCCTCCAACAAATTGCTAGAGTGGAGTTAGATTAGTGGTATTAAAATCTTTGAAAGGTTTTCATACAAAATCATGAAAACTCAATTGAAATCGAAAGCATATTGGCCAATTCATTAATGTGCACGCTAATAACAAATTTAATTCCTTTTTTTTCCTTTAATGTCTTTAAGTGACGAAAGAAGCCATTATAACCATGAGAACAAGAGCCTGGGTGGTCACCTGGCCAGGTTTTCATGGGTTGTCACATGTCTAGTTGCTGGCTCTCCACCAAGGCGATCTTGGTTTCATATCCAGCGAGTCCCAAGTTTCTCACAAATGAAAAACTCGGTTGACGTTATTGGTTGATTATAATGAAGTACAAGCCCTTCCCCACCATAAGCTATGTTATATTCTAAGAACTAAGGTATCTAATAATACATAAATTCGTTCCATGTTCCAGCTCCACAGGTGCCGAGCGTCGAGGCGACCGCTGTGCGGAACCACAGCGCGCAAGTGTCCTGGCAGAAGCCCGACACCCTCAGTGCCTCCTGCGCCAGTGGCTACAGGGTCACCAACTGCCGCTACCCGCAGACGCTGTTCGCGACCAACTGCGACACTGTGTGGTCGGTGGACCTCCCGCTCAACTCGACCGGCGTCACAGTCCCGGGCCTGGACACCTGCAACAGCAACCACGTCACCGTCAGTTTGGTCGGCCACAACGGCTACTCCTCTGACAGCCGAGTGGTCTTTCTGGACGAAGACAGCAGTGAGTATGGCGCATTGTAACTGTTACTGCAGTGTTGGTCAACCTAGGCAGATAAACTGGCGTCATAACTTCGAGAATGAAGATCCTCTACAGGGATTAGGAGGAATATACGACATTTTAAAAGTTAAAATACTGAGTAAATCTAGTATGATGGTCACTATGGCGAGCGACTGGTGCGTTTATCGCATTGACATGACAACCCTTGCTTTAAATAACTATCCCCAGTTGTTTTGCTTTCGAGCAGAATCAACATTTCAAAGGCACGAAATAGGAAGCAAGGATCAAAGCTTTAAATGTTGAGTGAGTAAATTAATTAGAGTAGCATACCATGTAACTTAACATCACATAGGTCAAAATGTTAAAATCTCAGCACAGTTATAAATTTTCCAAAATTAGCAATCAAGAATTAATATTAGGTCAGTTATGTGTAACACTATGATGTCTTGTCCAAAGTGCAACCGAATATTTGGTTTTCGAGTCTCTAATCACACATCGTACTAACAGACAAGCGAAGATATTTCCTGCATGCATGACCAAATAATTAAATTCTCAAACATTTAGAGTCTTCAAGGACCTGCTGTTAAGCTCATTGTATTGTTTTCTGCCGTCAATTGACATGTACGTACCACAACAATATGATTTTTTTTAATTGATAACAATAGTATAAATATGACTTTAATTTGTGCCCAAGAAAGGTTTGAAGACTAACGCACTTGACACAGATGATTGCTTGTTTGCTGGTTGCAGCGATCCCAGTGCCTTCAGACGCTTTGGTGTCGTACTCGACGACCAGCGAGCTGGTGGTGGACTACTACAAGGGTGCCATGGACTGCGTGGCCTCGTACAGGGCGTGCTGGAGCTCAGGCGACGGGCCGGAGACGTGCCGCTACACCAACAACACCTGGGGGGCCACCTTCTCGAACCTCAGCCTGGAGCCCTGCGCCAGCTACTCGCTCAACTTCACCGCGCTGGGCAAACACGGCAGGTCCTCCAACAACCAAACCACAACCTTCGTCACAGGTCAGTGACCACGATCTCTAGTTCCGTCCTCAGAGCTCAGAGGGCTCGACACTCGTACAAGAGCTTTGCTCTCCTGCGGGGTTGTCATATCCGAGGAACTCACCACACTATTAGCTAACCTTGTCTCTCACTTCTGACTTGTTCATATCTTTGGCTTGCAACTTGTTTCTCAAGCATCGGAAACACATTCCAGTAAAAGGGTTAACACTATGGTGAAAACAATTTTTCTCGAGCACTTATAAACTATCAACAGGGACTAAATTATGAAATTTTCCTCGATATTTATGAAAATGGAGGTGTGTCTTACAGTTGTTACACAGCATTTGGTATTAAGTCAAATACACTAACGATTACTTGGCCGATATAGTTATTTTCACTCAGAAAAGAAGCCTCTTAAGCTACAGACCTTACCAGGGTATATTAATGCCTGTATAGTTTCGCATGATAATTATAGTCTATGACTTTTATCTAATCACAATGTAACAAGGTCCTCTGTTTTACTTAGATAAGGTAAGCTAAAATGGTCATGCCCTGCTCATTCATTTATAATCGGATTTTAAGCTGTTCCCCGTTGGCTGGGTAGTAAACCGGGTCGTGTGAAGGTTTTGCATATTAAAATAGCCAGTGGGAACACAGCTCGAGAATGAACACACATTTCAGTTGGGTTAAACACGTGTACTCGCGCGCCTGTCTAGGCCCGGCCGAGGCGCCCAACCAGACCTTGGCGCTGTCGCCGCACTCGGCGCTGCTGTCGTGGGGGGAGTCACCGTCGGCGCTGCAGTGTGGCCAGTACTACGACATCTCTTGGCGGGACGACATCTACGGCCTCACGACCGGGCACGTGAGCCTGCCCATCAACTCCACCCGCTACAACCTCACCGGCCTGACCGCCTGCACCGACTACACGGCCTCCTTCTTCACCCGCGGCCAGCCCAACTCCGACAAGCACACCTTGAAATTCTTCACGCCGCTGGGAGGTGCGAGTCGGTCCTGGTGCCCTGGCGAGTGTTGTACTGGCACCTGGGTATAGTGGCACTTTGTTCATAAGTACTGCAAATAGTTAAAAGTGTAAACTGATGGTTTATGATGCATGAATAGCGAAGAGCGGAATAATTTCGTAAAAAAAAGTTACCGTGTAAATTTCCCTACATTAGTAAAAAAAAAACAATAAATCGACTATGATATTTGAGTCATTTGAGATGATGAATCGTGAGACATATGAGGATGGTTCGTTGATGGAATAAAGGGTTGGAGCAACCAGAAGTACGCAGAGAAAAACTACAGGATACTGTAATCCTAAATCGACCCTGCTGGAGAGGCATTGGTGTAGGGGAAAGAGTAGTAGCAATGCATAAAAATAACTAGTCATTGAATGTATTACTCAAGCCCCCATGATCTTGTGTTAGAGAAACCAACCTTTTGTGGATTCAGCGAGTTGACCTGCTTCAGCTGGGAAACAGCATTAGTTTATTTATTTAATGTTGTTGCAGAGCTCGGACCCATAACTAAATTCAAGTTCTACTACTACGGCAGTATTTACATCATGATGGATGTGGATTTCCCCGACAACTCACATTACTGCATCGACACGTACATCACATGCTGGCGCGAAGCTGCTGCGCCACAGACACAGGAAGAGTGCGGAGCGCGAGTGACGGGGTGGAACATTAACCAGTTCAGGGGATGTGTGAACCTCAATTTCACGGTGACTGCAAACACAACAACCAGCCGAACCACTTCCGGCTCCGCTACCTTCAACCCAGGTAAGAGTGACGAAAATATTATTATATTTTAGCTGGTTCATAGTTAGCCTATATGATTATTTTCAAACGGTTTGAATCTCGCAAGTTATTTAACATTACAGTACATGACATAATTTTTGATCTTGTGGGTTATGAATTTGTAACCATGCATGGATCACAGAATACGGGGAGTGTTAATATGAAGATGCAATGTGAAACCATAATCTAAATATATTTAACATTTCTTCCATTAGAGACCTATGGTTAAAGCAAAGCTATTTTTTCTTTTCAAAATAATGAAGTTCACTCAACATGTGCATGCAAGTCAAAGATTCAATGGTGATCAACGCAACACTGAAAGTCCTCAAATTGAAACACTACGAACTTGCCCTACTTTGAGGTTAAATTATGGTTTTGCAGTGCACAACTTTGAAGATTCTTCAGACGATAATCCCGCCAAGACTTTGATGGGAGCCGAACCTCTTGAATGCTGGTTGGATTCTCGAAAATTAAGTCTTGGCGGGGAGTTGGGATGTATCTCATAGATTTTGTCACGAAGCATGATGCTTCAAGTTTGACGAAAACTGAAGACACAAGCAAGGGGTCATCTGTGACTGTGATCGCTGTGGCGTCACACTCACGTAGCGAGAGTCATCTGTTCGACTCTAGCTCCAAGCATTAAAAATATAATGGGAATTAGGTCTGCGAGTCTGTGTGGGTTGTAAGAACCTGCATTCACACTTTTCCTGGCATTGGTTTGGCTGGGAGAGTTCAGTTAGAACGGCGCAGCTTTAACCAAGGCACGCATTGTCTCTCGCAGGTCCGATGAAGGTCATCAACGTGACACTGGACGAAGACTTCAGCGCGAGGACCACGAACTTGTCCTGGACGAACCCACCCACCAACCACCTGTGCACGCAGTACATCCAGGTGAACACCACCAGGATCACTGACGGCAAGAAGACGGAGGTGAAGGTCGCCGGGGATGCGACGTCGACCGTGCTGACCGACGTGAGCCCCTGCACCACGTACCTCATCGAGATCCTGCCGGTGGCAAGCTTCATCAATGCCCCGAGCACTTACGTCACTCGGTACACCACCAGCTGCGATGGTGAGTCACTCTACGGGCAATATCCCCGTTCACTGTGGTGAGGATGGTGGTCTAACAACTCATTTCCCACTGTGCTGATATGGTTTCAACTTGGTGGTGGAGTAAAAGTCAGACAGAATCTCGCCCCGTTGGAAACTTGTAATGCATTCCTGAGGTTGCCCTTCAGATCTCCTCTCGAAAGTGACTTTTTTTATAAGTGTTTTTCTTCTCATTAAATTCTCCTATTTCTGGAGGTGTTGCTAGAACTTTACAAAAATTCCTACTCATTCTTGATCACTCAGTGGATCTCCGGGGTATTTACAACTTTCCGCCTATATATGCCTTTGTTTGCAATACAGATTTATTTTGATGGCTAGACAAAGCAAGGAATCTGGCCTTGGTGCTTTATGAAGTTCACATTTGTAGTACAACTATCATGTTATCTCAGCACTCCATGTCAAATAAACCCCATGGTATTAATAAAATAAATTAAAAAAGCAAATTTAGCTGATCGACTAAACCAATAACTGTAAATCCTGCTTCAAGCGATTGGAATGAAGGTTGGTCTCAAGTGCCGGTTTCCAAAGGCATACGAAGGACGTTATAGGGTCCTGTCCCAGAGACAAGCGGGCAATTCACGTAAACACCTGAGCTTAACAAAAAGCCCCAAAATAGCCCCAAAATTGGAAACAAATTCAGGTCGCTGGTCATGATTATATGGATACGAATTAATATTGATGTCACAAAAAAAAAAATACAGGTACTGGTTTCAGATGCGATCAGTAGAAAAAATTTCAGCTAACTTAATACAACTGAACAATAGTAAATTAAATTAAAATTGTGTTGATGACCAAGCACGGAATGATTAAAAATAGTAAATGCAAATGAAACAAATAGTTTATAGACTACTTTGTGCTTTGGCTTGATTCATACTTTTCATAATTATTATTAGCTCGCATCTGCTTCACAAATTCAGGTTTTATGTTTTATTTGTGCAAAAATAGAAATGAAATATAAGCAAGAGAAGGATTATGCAGTCTCCACAAATCATGGAAGGGGAATCCTCTTAAATGTGTCTTACTCTACATACACCGCGACTCGCCAAAGGCGTTTATTCGCGGAAAATCTAC